>NC_059110.1:114500726-114816497 GCF_020740685.1 Jaculus jaculus | reverse complement strand
CCCGAGACTACATAGTGAATTCCAGGTCAATCTGGGCTAGAGTGAAACCCTACCTCGAGAAACAAAAAGAAATAGAGAAAGAGAGAAAAAGAAAGCCAAGAGTGTGGCTCCACTGATCCATGTCTGTAATCCCAGTCCTCTGGAGAATAAATGTGTTGGAATGTAGATTGCACCCCCCTCACAGCCTCATGTGTTTATGATTAAGCCTTCTACTTAATCCTCAGCTGCTGGAGTTTTTGGGAGGTGGAGCCTTGCTCTATTCCTCACTGGGAATAGAGCTCAGGATTTAGTAATGTAACTCACTCTTGCTGCTTCCTCCTGCTGATAATGTGACAACTTGCTATTCTTTCCCTGCCATGGTGAAAAATACCCTCAAGACTGTAAGCTGAAATAAATCCTTTCCTCCCATAAACTGCTTATACTGAGGTGTTTTGTCCCAGCCGCAGGAGGGTAACTGCTATGTTGAGGTGTGAGGATTACATGTTCAGGGCTAGTCTGGGCTATTTGGCGAGTTACAGCCCAGCCTGGACTACATATGGTGATCTTGTCATGGGAAAAAACATTTTAAATTTAAAATTAAAAAAGAGACAGCCAGGTGTGGTAGTGTACACCTTTAATCCCAACACTCAGGAGGCAGAGGTAGGAGGATCACTATGAGTCCTAAAACACCCTAGGACTACAAAGAGAATTCTAGGCTAGCCTGGGCTAGAGTGAGAGAGACTCTACCTCGAAAAAAGAGAGACATGGGCTGGAGAGATGGCTTAGCAGTTAAGGCACTTGCCTGCAAAGCCAAGGACCCACATAAGCTAGATGCACAAGGGGGCGTGTGCATCTGGAGTTTGTTTTCAATGGCTGGAGGCTCTGGTGTGCCCATTCTCTCTCTCTCTCTCTCTCTCTCTCTCTCTCTCTCTCTCTCTCAAATAAAGTAATTAAAAAAAAAATTTTTAAGGAAAAAAGAAGCTGGGCATGGTGACTCACGCCTTTAATCCCAGCACTCGGGAGGCAGTGTTAAAAGGACTATAGTGAGTTCAAGGCCTGAGACTACAGAGAGAGTTCCAGGACAGTCCAGACTAGAGTGAGACCTTGTCTCAAAAAAACCAAAAAAACCCATAAAAGCTGTGTCCTGCTGTTCCTATATACTATCTCTGCTAATACGTTTGGCTTTCTCTCTAGATCACAGAATAGGTTGTGTTTTTGTTTTGTTGTTGTCGTGTCCCCCCTCCCAGGGTCGGGTCTCACTCTAGTCCAGGCTGACCTGGAATTCACTATGTAGTCTCTGGCTGACCTCTAACTTGTTGTGATCCTCCTACTCTGCCTCCCAGGTGCTGGAATTAAAGGTGTGCGCCATCACACCCAGCTCAGAACAGTTTTGTTTGTTTTTTTTAAATCATCTTTAGTGAGTAGACTTGATTTTTGTCCTCTCCAAAATGTTGCTAACCAGTTCTTCATAAAATATAAATGAATTATACTCCAACTATATTATTGAATTCAAAATTACTTTGAATTACCAGGTTGCAGGTTACTTTAGAATTTTTAACTGCTTAATTTCAGTTTCTCTGTTTGCCCGCACAGTGGGAAATCCACTTTGGGGTTGGTGTTGGGCTATAGACACTAAAGGCTCTGCCTCCGCGGCTTTGGGGTGGCGCATCAAGGCTTCAGAAGAGCTGCTGGCTCCTGTTGTTTTAACAGTGATGGTGAAAGGTTTTTGTCCCCCCCACCCCCAGGTAGGGTCTTGATCTAGCCCAGGCTGACTTGGAATTCACTGTGTAGTCTCAGGGTGGCCTTGAACTCATGGTGATCCTCTTGCTTCTGCCTCCTGAGTGCTGGGATCAAAGGTGGCGCCACCACGCCCAGCTTGTGAAAGGTTTTAAACATATACAGAGGTGCAGAGTGATATAAGGAGTCTCACATGCTCATCACCCAGCTTTAGCAGTAACCAACTCACAGTGAATCTTGTCTGCATTTTCTTTGTGAACACTTTTTCGCATGTGTGAGCACACTGTGGGTGTGTACAACTGGTGCGTGCATGCACATAGAGATCTACATTGTTCTTCAACTTTTGAGACAGGGCCTTTTACTGAACCAGAGCTCACTGATTTGGATGGACAGACTGTCTAGCAAGCCCTGGGATCCTCTTGTCTCTGCCTCCCCAGTGCTGGGATTACAGGCCATGCCACTATGCCTGGCATTTTATGTGGGTGCTGTAATCTAAACTCAGGTCCTCATGTCCTCCTCATGCTTGCATGGCAAGTACTTTACCCACTGAGCCATCTCCCTAGTCTCAACTTACGAGTTTTTATTTTTTATTTTTTGCTTTTTGAGATAGGGTCTTGCTCTAGTTCAGGCTGGCCTGGAATTCACAGCCATTCTCCTACCTTAGCTTCCACATGGCTCGACTTAAGATTTTTTTAAAAAAAAGACGTAGGAGGATCATTGTGAATTTGAGGCCAGCCTGAGACTACATAGTGAATTCCAGGTCAGCCTGAGCTAAAGCAAGATCCTACCTCAAAAAAAAAAAAAAAAAAAAAATCTAAGAGGTAACTTTTGGGGCTGGAAAGATTGCTTCACAGTTAAGGCACTTGCCTATGAATTCTAAGGACTCAGGTTCGATTCCTCAGTACCCACATAAGCCAGATGCATGTGGTGGTACATGTATCTGGAGTTTGTTTGCAGTGGCTAGAGGCCTTGGTGCACCCATTTTCTCTCTCTCTCTCAAATAAATAAAAATAAAAGATTTTAAAAAGTTTTGATGTCTATCTCTAAAATATAGTGATTCTTGGGCTGCAGATATGGCTCAGCAGTTAAAGGCACATGCTTGCAAAGCCTGACAGCCCAGGTTCAGTTCCCCAGAACCACATAAAGCCATAGGCACAAAGTGGTGCATGCATCTGGAGGTCATTTGCATTGACAAGAGGCCCATGCACACCCACGCACACTATGTATGTGTATCTTGCATGCACATATAAATAGAAATAATTGGTTTTTCGAGGTAGGGTTTCACTGTAGCCCAGGCTGACTTGAAATTCACTATGTAGTCTCAGGGCGGCCTTGAGCTCACGCTGATCCTCCTACCTGTGTCTCCTGAGTGCTGGGATTAAAGGTATGTGCCACCATGCCTGGCTGAAATAACAATATTTTCAATTTTAAAGATAGTGATTTTTAAAATTTATTTTCATTTGAGACAGAGAGGGGGAAAGAGAGAGAAAGAATTGGTACACTAGGGCCTCCAGCCACTGCAAACAAACTCCAGACATATGCGCCACCTTGTGCATCTGGCTTACATGGGACCTGGAAAATCGAACCTGGGTCCTTAGGGTTCACAGGCAAGGGCCTTAACTGCTAAGCCATCTCTCCAACCCAAGATAATGATTTTTTTAAAATTTTTTTTGGTTTATTTTTATTTATTTATTTGTGAGCAACAGACAGAGAAAGAGGCAGAGAAAGAGAGAGAATGGGCGCGCCAGGGCTTCCAGCCATTGCAGACAAATTCCAGATATGTGCCCCCTTGTGCATCTGGCTAACGTGGGTCCTGGGGAATCGAGCCTTGAACCGGGGTCCTTAGGCTTCACAGGCAAGCGCTTAACCACTAAGCCATCTCTCCAGCCCGTGATTTTTTTTTTTTTAAAGTACAACTACCTTGTCCCACCTAAATACACTGTCAGTAATTCCTTTTTATCAGATGTACTGTCTGTGTTGAGATTTCCCATCTTGTTCTTAGAGATCTTTTAACGGTTAATGATGTTAACTTCATTTTATTTTATTTTATTTTATTTATTTATTTATTTATTGTGTGATGCCAGGGATCTGACCTAGTGCTCATGAATAAACACTTCCACTGAGCTCTACTCCTTGGTCTCTTTTCACTTATTAATAGATGCATTACACACACATACTGCTCTTTGTGTGCCAAATCAACCTTACAGTGTTAATCACATTTGATGCAACTAGAGATACTCATATTTAAAAGTGAGTTATAAGCCAGTCTCAAAAAGGCTATGTTTTATCTCATTAATGGAACCTAGATTTTATTTTTATTTATTTATTTGGCTTTTTGAGGTAGGGTTTCACTCTAGCTCAGGCTGACCTGGAATTCCCTATGTAGTCTCAGGGTAGCCTTGAACTCTGGGCGATCCTCCTACCTCAGCCTCCTGTGTGCTGGGATCAAAGGCATGCACCAATATGCCCAGCCTGAATCAAATGCTTTTAATATGTATATGTCCGTTGTTGCCCTGTATTAGGATTTAATTTGATAAATAGATGTTTGCTTTCATCCTAACTTATAAGGATGTATTATTCCTGAAATTAATAGAATCACACATTCTGGAAGGTTGACAGGTTCTCCAAGAGGTGATTGATTTCATGGTTTGTTACAGAAGCAAATCATTCTCTCTCCATAGGAAAGTAGCTGCAATACAGAAAGCTTAAATGATCTCCCCAAGTGTGTAACTAGTCTGTTGCCAGTCTATAGCGTGCATGCATCTTACCTGGAATGAGCTCACTTGGAAAGTGACCGCCTTCTGCTTTCTTTCTCTGTAGGTTCTTTGCACTGACATCCCTTCGTCTAGTGTTTTTACTTGCATTTAGCTCGATGATCATTGTTTGTATTGACCAATGGAAGAACAAAATTTGGCCTGAGATCAAAGGTAAGTTTGGTAGAACTGTAAATGGCCTTTTACATGATTTTTGCCTTTAGTTTGGGGTTCTTAGAAGGATATGTGTTCCTGGAGACTATTTTTGTTTGCTTGTTTTTGTTTTTTCAAGGTAGGGTCCCACTCTAGCTCAGGCTGACCTGGCACTCGTCTGTAGTCAAGCTGATGACCCTTCTACCTGACTCCCAAGTGCTGGGATTAAAGGTGTGCACCACCACACCCAGCTTCTTCTTTTTAAGTATTTATTTATTTATTTGAGGGAGAAAAAGAGAGCATGGGCACACCAGGGCCTAGTGTTGCCACAAGCAAACCCCTGATGCATTTACCACTTTGTGTGTCTGGATTTGCGTGGGTACTGGGGAATTGAACCCAGGCTGTCAGGGTTTGCAAGTAAACACCTTCAACCACTGAACCATCTCTCCAGCCCCCTTTTTAAAAAAAAAAAATTATTTTTAAGGGGGGGCCGCGAATATCCTCCTACCTCTGCCTCCTGAGTGCTAGATTTAAAGGCATGTGCTACCACACCCAGCTTTTTTTTGAGACAGGGTCTCACTCTAGCCCAGGCTGACCTGACACTCACTCTGTAGCCCCAAGCTGGACTTGAACTCACAGGGATCCTCCTCCCCCAGCCTTCTGAGTACTTGAACTAAAGGTGTGTGTGTCCTATCATGCCTAGCTTATTTTATTTATTTATTTGGGGGGGCGGAGAAGAGAGGTGCACCAGAGCCTGTAGCCACTGCAAATGAACGCCAGACACATTTGTCACCTTGTGCATCTGTGGAATTAAACCTGAGTCCTTAGGCTGCACAGGCAAGTGCCTTAACTGGTGAGCCATCTCTTCAGCCCCTTAAGATTCTGTTTAAATATAAATCTTTTTATTGGAGATTTTTGAGGTAGCTAGCATCATTTTGTTGTTGTTGTTGTTGCTATTGTTTATTTTTGTTTTTGTTTTTTGAGGTAGAGTCTTGCTCTAGCCCAGGCTGACCTGGATTCACTATGTAGTTCCAGGTGGCCTCAAACTCACAGTGATCCTCCGGCTATCTTTTTTTTTTAAGATAGTATCTAGGTTGGCTTTGAACTTGCTATGGAGTTGAGGATGACCTTGAGCTCCTGATTCTTCTGTCTCTACCTTCCATGTGTTGGGATTACAGGTGTGCACCACCATGCTTGACATCAGCATCAACTTACCTGTCAAGAATTTATTTTTAATTGTTTATTTGTGGGCTGAAGAGATGGCTTAGAGGTTAAGCGCTTGCCTGAGAAGCCTAAGGACCCCGGTTTGAGGCTCAGTTCCCCAGGACCCACGTTAGCCAGATGCACAAGGGGGCACGTGTGTCTGGAGTTCGTTTGCAGTGGCTGGAGGCCCTGGTGTGCCCATTCTCTTTCTCTGCCTCTTTCTTTGTCTGTCACTTTCAAATAAATAAATAAACATAGGACAAAAAGAAATTTAAGAAAAAAGAAGAAAATTGCTTATTTGCAAAGCAGTAAGTACCCTAAGATCCAGTTGCTTCTTTGAAAAATTATGCATACATGAATGAAAGAAAAGCTAATGACAGTTGTGGAACAATCCCAGAGATGTCATATTATAGTCTGTGATTGATATATTTATGTATTTTGGCTCTAGCTCAAGATAGAAGGTAGAGAGAAGACTACATTTCTAGAAAGCCAATATGTTGGTTAAAGAACCACAAGCCAGAGCCGGGCCTGGTTGTGCATGCCTTTAGTCACTGCACTCAGGAGGCTGAGGTAGGAGAACTGCCATGAATTCTAGGCCATCCTGGAGCTCAGAGTGAGGTTCAGGTCAGCCTGGGCTAGCCTGGGTTCTACCTTGAAAAAACAAAGCGAAAAAGAGCCACAGGCTAACCAAGCATGAGGGTGCATGCTTGTAATTTCAGCACAGCAAGTTTCAAGATCAGCCTGGTTTACATAATAAGTTTAAGGCTAGCTTGGGATGCATGAGATCCTGTGTCAAAAAAAAAGAGGGGGCAGGGAGTGCGCTGGAGAGATGGCTTAGTGGTTAAGACACTTGCCCACAAAGCCTAAGGACCAGGTTCAATTGTTCCAGTACCATGCAAGCCAGATGCACATGGTGGCACATGTGTCTGGAGTTCACTTGCAGTGGCTAGAGGCTCTGGAGTGCCCATTCTCTTTCTATCTCTCTCTTCCCCTCTAATAGATAAAAATAAAACATTAAAAAATAGAAGAGAGGGACTGGAGAGATGGCTTAGCAGTAAGGCACTTGCATGCAAAGCCCAAGGACTGAGTTCGATTCCACAGATCCCACATAAACCAGATGCACAAGGTTGCACCTGTGTCCCTGGTGCACCAATTCTTTCTCTGCCTCTCTCTCTCAAATAATTTTAATAAAAAAAAGAGAGAGAGAGAGAGAGAGAGCGCACACGCGTGTGTGCTGGGGAGATGACTCAGCCAATAAAGTGCTTACTATGCAAGCATGAGGATCTGAGTTCAGTACTCACATAATGCCAGGTGGGATGGTATAAACCTATAACTTAGGAGATGGAGACAGTGGATTGCCAGGGTAAGCTGGCTAGCTAAAGTAGCTGAATTGGTGAGCTCAGGGTTCAGTGAGAGACTGTGTCTCAGTAAGTAAAGTGGAGAGCAGTAGAGTGAGACACCTAACGTTGACCTTTGGCCTCTGCGTGTCTGCGCACACACACAGAGGAGAGGAGGTGGAGGAGCAGGAGGAACCTGGCTTCATCCTGTATGTACAGCTACATGCTGAAATGAGAATAAATACTAATTTAGTAGCATTTTATAAGATGGTGTGGAAGGAGCAACACCTGTTAAAACACTATAGTAGTGGGTATGGTGGTGCACACCTTTAATCCCAGCACTCGGAGACTGACATAAGATCCTCATGAGTTTGAGGCTACCCTGAGCTACAGAGTGAGGTTCAGGTCAGTCTAAGCTAGAGTAAGACCCTGCTTCAAAAAAACAAAACCGGTGTGGTGGTGTACTCCTTTAACCCCAGCACTTGGGAGGCAGAGGTAGGTGGATTGCCATGAGTTCAAGGCCACCCTGAGACTACTGAGGGAATTCCAGGACAGCCTGGGCTAGAGGGAGACCCTATCTCAAAAGAATAAACAGGGAAAAAAAAACAAAAAACAAAAAAAAAACACCTAGGGCTGGAGAGATGACTCAGTGGTTAAGGCACTTGCAAAGCTAAGGACCTAGATTTGTCTCTCCAGTATCCACATGAGCCATATGCACAAGGTGACATATGCATCTGGAGTTTATTTGCAGTGGCTAGAGGCCTTCCTTGGCATACCCATTCTTTCTCTCTCTTTCTCTTTCCCTGTATATTGCTTTCAAATACATAAATAAATAAAAGTAAAATAAGGGCTGGAGAGATGGCTTAGCAGTTAAGGTGCTTGCCTGCAAAGCCTAAGGGCCTAGGTTCAATTCCCCAGGACCCATGTAAGCCAGATGCACAAGGTGGTGCATGCATTTGGAATTCGTTTGCAGTGGCTGGAGACCCTGGTGTTCCCATTCATTCTCTCGATCTCTCTCTCTCTGTGTCATAAATAAAATGAAAGCAAATAAAAGCACTAAAAAAACAGGGGTTGGAAAGATGGCTTAGTAGTTAAGTGCTTGCCTATGAAGCCTAAGGATTCTGGTTCAAAGCTTGATTCCCTAATACCCATGTAAGCCAGATGCACAAGGTGGTGCATGCATCTGGAGTTCGTTTGCAGTGGCTGGAGGCTCCGATGCATCCTTTCACTCTCTGTTTTTGTCTGTTGCTCTCAAATAAATTTTTTAAAATCTCAAAACAATTATTTAAAAAAACCACTAAAACACAAACAGAAAGTACTATAGCAGTGTCTTTGTATGGAAAGTCATCAGAGAGCTGACCATGAAACCAGATGATGGATTCCTTGGAGAGCTGTGAGGAAGGAGTGCAGTGAGACTGGCTAGTAGATGGGTTAGAAGTGTAGGGCTACAAGCTGACTTGGGATTTTAACAGTAGAAGAGTGGGGAGTGACGTACAGTTAGCAGGTACAACCAAAGATAGCAGAGGAGTTGGTTCAGGTGGGAGTGAGGAAAAGTGATGTGGGTTCTGGACATGCTGAAGTTGAAGTTTCGGCAGGCTGTTCAAACCAGAGTATATAGTTTTTAAATACATTGATTTTTTTTTGTGTGGAGACTTCAAGAAATCAGCCTCTGTATCATGTCTAGTGAATGTCAAAAGACATCATTTAGAATAGATAATAGGTGTCTCTTTAAAAAGAATAGACAGATTTCTAGGGTTGGAGTAGCTACAACATGCCTCAGTAGCTTGGCACACACTGATGTGGTTGAGCAATCCAGACAGATTCAAGGGATGTAACTAAAAGGCTGTGGTCCATTTGTACCCTCTTCCTCTCCCCCAAGAAGTGAACCCCTAGGGATAAGCCTTTATCACTTGGTTTGAAAAGATATAAAACCGTTACGCCCTGTCCATTGTTCCCTAACTGGCAGTATAACATGTCTCCTTTTTGTTGGCTATTACTGTTTTCTTTCTCTCAAACTTATTAAAGCTTGAACTGTCAGACCAACAGCCTAACATTTTCATATTTAGTTTTCTCTACCAACTAATGCTGGTGTTTGTTTTAATATTGTAGTGCCAAGACCCGGCGCATTAGACAATGAGAGGTATGGAACATAAATTACATCCCTTATTGTTACTCTGATTGATTCTCTTGAAAAATTATTACATGTTGTTAACCTTGTGTTCTGGATATAATTATATGGTGCAAACCTTGTCTGTTCCTAATAATAATTTTAACAAATCCTAAAGTTCAGGCAACAGTATGTTGAGGTAGTCATTGTCCTCTGATTGTTACAGCACTTTGTGACAGAAGAGCATTGTAGTGCCTCACAACCTGACATGCCAGGGAAATAGCTGTATCATTCAGCCCTTGTGTAAAAATCTAGAGGAAGCTAACTTCACCTGTCTCCTAGATTTTAGGCCACACCGTCTCAGTGTTTTCTGTGACTTGTGGCTATTTAAAGTTCCTGGTCAGAAAACACATTGGTTCTTGACAGCAACAAGGCAGTGCCAAAGACCCCTCTTGTGTCTCCCAGCTCTTGCTTTCATTTCCTAGTCCATCACCCCGTATGTTTGAGCCAAGGAATTTTCTCTACTATGTTTGTTTTGGTTTTACCTTATTGTCTTTCGAGGGCACATCCACCATTGCCTCCCCTCGGACACAGTGCTGTTAGTGAGCCTGTGCTTTTACCTGTGTCCTTGGATTGCAATCATAGTGCATTGCAATGGTCTAAGTGTGCTGAAGAAAATGTTTGTAAGCACAGAGGGACTTGGAGCTGACGGCAGGTTTGTACATGTAGAGTAGGCCGCTTGCTCATAGGGTGGAGTTGTCAGAACAAGTTTCCTTCCTTGTCCCTAAACGCAAGTTTCAACCTGGCAAACCAAGAAGAAAGTCATGCTTCACCTCTAGAGCACCTGGGCCTGGCCACTCCCCAGCCCCTGTTTAAACTCAGAAGCCTTGGCCACCTGCACAGCAGGGTGGGGACCTCAGCACCCTCCTTTCACAGCTCCCCTTCTCTCTCCCATAGCTGGGGCTTTGTGCACCCCCGGTTGCTCAGCGTGCCCGAGCTCTGCCACCGTGTAGCTGAAGTCTGGGTTAGTGGGACCATTTTCATAAGGAATCTTTTGCTTTTTAAAAAGCAAAACCCAGGCAAGGTAAGAATTCCTTTTCCCCCTCTCATCTATGGACTCTCAGATCAGGTCATTCTAAGTTGAAACAGCTCCTTCACTATGTGAGCACTCAAGGAAAAACAGATGAGATGATAGAAGCAAGGGAAGTTGTAGGAAGGAGCTTCTGACAGACTGTTAGGACTTAAGGCAAGAGCTTAACTCCATGTTCCGTGTGTTTGTCACTTGGAGAGCCCCCCCTTTTTTTTTTGTAGTGTTGGGAATTGAACCCAGGGCTTCCTGCATGCTAGGCAAGCTCTCTACCACTAAGTTACATCCCAGCTCCACAAAGCAGGCCATTTTCTTTGCCCTAAAATGGGAAAGAAAACTTGCTTGTGTGCATTCTGTGTCATACTAAACATATGATAGGTTTTGTGGTTTTATACTTGTTTTTTTTTGTTTGTTTGTTTTCTTACTTTGACTAAAAACTACCAATGCTTGCTTTCAGAGAGAATTTTTTGGACAATTCCTATTCAGATTTCTAGGCATGAAAGGTATAGCTGTGTGGGGTTAGTCATGTAAAAGTAGCTTGAGTAGAAGGGAACAATCTTCTCCCAAACAGAATCAACTCTGGATGCAAGAGTAGCTGCATCTGTCATTCTGACTTGACTCATAGATTATAAAGAAACTTCAGACCCATCTGTACATGAATCCCCCAGCCCCACCCAGCCCCTTGCCATCTACGGAAACTTAATACTGCTTCTTCATCTCCCAGTTCTGCTTGCTGAGCTGTGGGATACTCACCTTTTTGGCCGTCTTGGGTCGCTACATCCCTGGGCTTCTGCTGTCCTACTTGATGCGTAAGTATGGCATGGACCTCCCCTACGCACTGAACCTTGCTTATAGCTTTTCCAGTCACAGCTAACTTTGGGTCAAGGGAGAACCTTTCTATCTTGATTCTCCATATTTATAATTTCATGAACTGTTAAGTCTTTTCACATGGAGCAGTTTTTATCCATGTATAAAGTCCATCTCCCTCCTCCTCCCTTCTTCTCCTCTCTCTTTCTTTCTCCCCCACCTGCTCATAGATAAAAATATTTTTTGGGCTGGAGAGATGGCTTAGCGGTTAAGTGCTTGCCTGTGAAGCCTAAGGACCCCAGTTTGAGGCTTGATTCACCAGGACCCACATTAGCCAGATGCACAAAGGGCGCACACATCTGGAATTCATTTGCAGTGGCTGGAGGCCCTGGCATGCCCATTTTCTCTCTCTGACTGCCTCTTTTTCTGTCTGTTGCTCTCAAATAAATAAATAAAAATGAACAAAAAAAAATACATTTAAATAAGTCAATGTGACCCACTAACATACAGTATTCCCAACTATAAAGGACTGCCTCTACTTAAGGAGGAAATTTTTAGAAAAATTCTTTGGGATTCCTTTACCAAGCTCTTCTGACTCTGTAGGACTTTTTCCTTTGGAGTACAGTTTTATAAATTTAGTTACTTCATAGTGGCACATATTCTGCCTGGGACTGGAAGAAGGGAGTACTTTCAGTTTGTGGCTATTATGTATCAGAACCTGACATTACTGCTTGTATAGTTCCTTAGACATTGTCACCAGTTTGCTTTTGTCTATGGTTCATTTACACCCACATACAAGTGCCCACACTGCCTGGTTCTGCTTTTGGGATGTCAGTAACCCTGTCCTGAGTCCTGTGGGTGGCTACAGAAGTCGCTGCTCTAAAAAACATGTGTCACAAGGGACACTAGTAAGGTGAGCAGCAGAATTGATCTGCACTAAATGCCTGATGCCCAAGGACACAGTAGCAGAGAGTGTTGAGGATTGCCTTGTGCAGTCCAGTCCCTTCTCCAGTTTTCACTGTTCCCACTCCTTAGTCGTCACTGTCATGTTGTGGCCCCTTGCTGCATACCACCGACTGTGGGATCGAGCCTGTGTGCAGCTGAAGCCAGCTTTGCAGCGACTCGACTTCAGTGTTCGTGGCTACATGATGTCTAAGCAGAGAGAGAGACAATGTAAGTACCATGGGAAGGCTTCCCTCCCACTTGGGCAATTCAGAGAAGAGGAGAAGCCAGTGGGGCCTTAGAAGTGGGAGATGTAAGCTAGACATAATCTTACACAAATCTGAAAAAACTAAACTCTCCCACCTTGAATGAAGGCAGACCTCGAAGATGTCTCCAAGTGTCCCCGCACTGTGCTGACTGCTCTGTGTGCATCATCTTATTTCACCCTTCCGCAGTCTTCAGAAGTGGGTGGTTTAGCCTTTTTCCGGTTGGGGAAATTGAGGCTCACAGTAAGTGTCAGTGCAGATCTTTTCAGCTCCTAAGCCTGACCTCTTTCCACTAGTGAAAGCCACATTCCACAGGAATTAAAACTATCTGCCTCAGAGGCCAGAAGTCTACTAGCCTGAGGTCTACCCAACACAAGTGTGTCCCTCTTGGTCTTGTCAGTTCATGTTGTACGGAACCCTGGCCTTCAGAGAGTGCCATATGTAGTCACTCAGCCCACTTTCCCCAAGGCTGGATTAATTAAAGCTCATGTGTTGTCAACTCACCTTGACCCTTGGGCCTGCCCCCTCACCCTCAGGTTGTTATGAAGGCTTAGGGCCATATTCAGAGGGCCACTTTCTCTTATGTGATACATACCTCTGGAGTCCCAAGGGAACTTCTTCCCCATGAAGGAAGGCATAAAGGCCATCTCTTCTTTCCGACCAGTGCGCCGCAGAGCTCTACACCCAGAACGTGCCGTGGACATCCACAGTGACAGTGAGGAGGAACTAGCCGCCTTCTGTCCTCAGGTATCTGGAGTGCAGGAGCTGCTCCCCTGGCCAGTTTTCTTTAGTTCCCTTTTTCCATCTGGTAGCTCACCCTTAGCTTTCAGTGTTCATTGTGGGCCCTGAAAGGTCCTAGATTCCCCTTGCTCCCAGTAGAACTGGCAAGGAGAGACATTAGTTAGATTAGGAACTAGAGCTCAATTTGAGTCTGGTGACCAGTAGTCTCACTCAGGTCTCTCTTATTCTACCATCATAAGACTTCTGGAGCTGGAAAACCACCTTTCAGCAGCCCATCTCATGCTGAGGTCTGGGCAGTATGTGTATTTCCTTGGTCATCTGCAAAAAGTGATCTCTGGGTCAGTTATATGCTTGAAAAGTAAGTAGCTGATTAATTTGCAAGACTGCTTATGCTCAAGTTTATGAGTAAGAGTATTTTCTTTATGAGGAGCAGCCCAAAAGGAGTCAAGATTTTGATTCAAGTTCCCATCTCTTGGATTACACTGGTGGGCCTGGGGTACCTCCGGGGCCTGCCTATTAGCAAAGCTCCTGCTTGCTGATGTTATCATCTCAGACTTGTTGATCTTTTCTTTTCTTAAGCTGGACGATTCTACAGTTGCCAGGGAATTGGCCATCACCGACTCTGAGCATTCAGATGCTGAGGTCTCCTGTACAGACAATGGCACATTCAATCTTTCAAGGGGCCAAACACCCTTAACAGAAGGCTCTGAAGGTGAGGGGAATCTTGACTTGAGGAGATAGTGGCTATAACTGCTGCGTCTCAATTTCCTGGACAGAAGGGTAGATATTGTTGCCCCTCTTGTCCTGTGCTTGGGGCTATGGAGTGATGTGGCCCAACCAGGTTAGTACTACTTAAAGCCCTCAGTCACTTACTAGCCTCAGCCTCTAGCCTCATGGACATAGTAAGAAAGCTGGGAGCCAGTTTTTTGGCCAGGAAATCAGTTATCTCATTGAAGGCAAAAGGCTAACCTGTCCTACAGCTTTTGCTTCATTATAAGAAATCCAGGTCTCTCTCTCTGTCTGTCTCTCAAATAAATAAATAAAATATTTAAAAGAAAAAAGAGGGCTGGAGAGATGACCTAAGTGGTTAAGGCACTTGCCTGCAAAGCCTAAGGATCCAGGTTTGATTCCCCAGTACCCATGTAAAGCCAGATGCTCAAGGTGGTACATGCATCTGGAATTTGTTTGCAGTGGCTAGAAGCCCTAGTGCGCCCATTCTCTCTAGTTGCCTCCCTCTCTCTCTCTCAAATAAATAAATATTAAAAAATAAAAAGAAACCCAGGGTGGGCTCATTCTGCTTATGAGGTGCCTTTCTGAGGCTGTGAGCACCCGGGCTCCACATGGCTGCATGCTTCCCATGCTGTGTTCTCTCAGACCTAGATGGTCACAGCGATCCAGAGGAGTCGTTTGCCAGAGACCTTCCAGACTTCCCTTCCATTAACGTGGACCCTGCTGGCCTGGATGATGAGGACGATACCAGCATCGGGATACCCAGCTTGATGTTCCGCCCTCCACCAGCTGCCGAGGAGCCCCAGCCCCTACCTGCCAGCCAGGATGAGGCTGCACTGCCAGAGCTCCTGCTTGGTGCTCTTCCTGTAGGATCCAACCTCACCAGCAACCTTGCCAACTTGGTCTCCCAGGGTGTGATCCAGCTGGCTTTGTCAGGGGCTTCCCAGACAGGTCCTTCTGGCCCACCTCTCCGAAGAGCAGCGAGAGGCTTCCTCCGGGCCCCTAGTTCAGACCTGGACACTGATGCTGAGGGAGATGACTTTGAACTTCTGGACCAATCAGAGCTGAACCAGCTGGACCCTGCCAGTTCTAGGAGCCATTGAGAAAGAGACTCCTTGGGGGTCACTGTGGTTTAGGTTTTTTCCTCCCCAACCCACTTAAGGTGATGTGGCAAGGAAAGAACCCAGGTCCCATCCCCTGAATTCTATCTGTATGTTGGGTGGCTTGGCTGTTAAACAGAAGCCTGTTGAAAGACGATTCTCATTTCCCTGCAGCCAGTTGGAGTACCCCCACTTCTGTGCCTTGTCACTGAAGTGGGAATCTACTCCCTTAAGGGAGGCTTCTCGCCATCAGGGCAGCAGAGTCAGGGATATAGATTCCCCTTGGAGGAGATGCTGCTGTTCGCTTTTAGGTGTGGGTGCACAGGGGTCCTCACTGATAGAAGAGCCCATCTCTTCTCCCCCACCTCACTGCAGCCCCAAGGCAAACAGCATGAGGTGTTTGTAAAGCAATTTTGTCCTTTGGTTCTGCAGAGCAGGCCTCCCTCTGCCATAACCCATCCTCATTTCTTGATGCTGACCCCTAGTGCTCCAAAGTACCACTTGTGAACTTTAAGAAATGTGAACACGATGTAGGGACAGGCCTCTTCTACATCACTTGAGCTGTAGGGGTCAGATGGCTGGAAGGGGCAGTGAGTGCTCATCTTGACACACGGACTCTTCTGGGGCTGTGTGGTTGTCTTCGGTGCTGTTAACCCATGGCTCCACTGACCGCTGGTCTCAGTAGTGAGCAAAGTGACACCAGGCCTGCTCTATGTTCTGCTCCTTCGGAGATGCAATAATCCCGTGGGGGATGGCGAAGTAGCACTTTACACATGGCTCTGTGGTGTTCATCCCAGGAGCCGCCAAGTCTTCTTGCACCAGCTCTTCTTACCATACTGCTTTGAATTTCAGCTGCTCTTCAGCTCCTTTAAGGATGAGCCCAGTTAGCAAGGATGTGTTGGTGATCAGTAGAGACTTTTGGGGGTATGGTTCTATGCCCCCCTAATCAAATCATGTGAAACAAAAACTCCAAAATGATCATTGGTTTAATCCAAAGCCAGCCTACTGCCTCTCTCTGCCTCTGAAGTCAGAGCTGAAGCCAAATTCTTCTATCCTCTTTCCCTCTTGCATTAACCCTTTGCTGATCCTCAGGGACCACTCCCCCAGGACTCCATACTTGGGTGAGGGATGCTGGACAGAGCCCATTTTCATGTGCTGCAGGTTGGGGGGTGGACTAACATGTTTGCTTTTGATTAACTGGTAAGGTACAGAGGCCAGGGAGTGAAGATAGTTAACAGAAGGGGTGTTTATGACTATTGATTGTGAAGGTTAGGGTTATGGCATCTCCCCACTTTAGCTTCTCAAACAGACTTTGACATCTCTTTCCTCACAGGTGAGCTCTGTTGGGGAAGAAGTATGGGAGAAGAGTGGGATTCTGGGCATTTGCATGAGTGTGTAGCTTCATGCCTTGGGAGTTGACAAGAGGAAGAGGGAAGGAGCACAAAATCTAGAAGGTCTTTCATGTACCCGCGGGATCCTGGTCTGAATCTCCTGAATCCTCCACTGTGAATTGCGGGTGGGTGGGTGCTAGGGAATAAATCTTGTATGAGAACCATCTTTAAAAGACTGCTATTGAGTGGTGTCCTCTCTTGCTAATATGAATAATTAGTTTGAGGAGCTGAAAGCACCAGAAGAGAAAACCAGGTGTCAGGGACCCACCTGCCTAGCCCTATTTAACTTGGGACATCCACAGAACAAGCATCACCTTAGGAGGTCACTTCTCATAGAGCCAAGTCCTGAGTACATCTGGCACTCTCTGCTGGTATTTGTTTCATCATTTTTAATTTTTTAAAAATATTTTTTGTGGTGCTGCTTAGCGGTTAAGGTGTTTGCCTGCAAAGCCAGTGTAAGCCAGATGCACAAGGGGACACATGTATCCGGAGTGTGTTTGCAGTGGCTGGAGGCCCTGGTGTACCCATTCTCTCCCACTCTTGCTCTCTCCCTTTCTCTCTCTAATAAATAAATAAACATCAAAAAAAATTACTTGTGTGAGAGAGAGAGATGGGTGTGCCAAGGCCTCCAGCCACTGCAAACAAAGTACAGACAACTGTGCCACCTTGTTCATCTGGCTTACGTGGGTATTGGGGAATCGAACCTGAGTCCTGAGGCTTCGCAGGCTAGTGCCTTAACTGCTAAGCCATCTCCCCAGCCCTATTTCGTCATTTCTAATTTTAATTTTTTTCTTTTCTTTTCTTTTTTTTTTTTTTTTTTTTTTTGAGGTAGGGTCACCCTGTAGCCCAGGCTGACCAGGAATTCACTATGTAGTCTCAGGAGCTCAGTGATCCTGGGACTAAAGGTGTGTGCCACCACGCCCAGCTATCATTTCTAACATTTTTTTTTGGGGGGGGGAGGTGAAGGGGTTTCAAGGTAGGGTCTCACTCTAGCCCACGCTGACCTGGAATTCACTAGTCTCAGGGTGGCTTCGAACTCACGGCGATCCTCCTACTTCTGCCGCCCGAGTGCTGGGATGACGGGCGCGCGCTACCACTCCGGGCTTCTAATTCTTAATATCGCCCCAAAAGGTGTGGAGACAAGTACATACTCAAGAGTAACGGCTAATAAGGTTTTAGATAGAAGGATTTTAAAAAGCACTGTGCCCTTCCACTGGACTCGAGCCGCAAGGACAGCTGCTCTTTGGTCTTCAGACCTCAGAAACTAGAAATACTTATTTCAGGCTGTCCCACTGGCCACTGTGGTCAGGAATGGAAAGCACCTGCCAGGTGTTACTGTGAGATTGTCTGGGCTACTTCTGCAAGCGTGGTGGCTTACCGAGGAGCCCCCTCCCAACGCTGCCTTTTGCAGGGCATTCAGAGCACGGCAGGCGTCGAGCGCCCCCTGCAGGCGATGGGCCGGTGACGGACACCCAGGTGGTGCGCTCGTTCCCTCGGCCACCTTCAAGGTTCCATTTTCACAAGCGACACAAACTAACAGCCTTCGGGACACGCACGGGTTTACTATCCCTGTGGTCCTGAGCTGGCCCCCCTGCGAGGGAACTGAACCTCGAAATCTCCCGTTCAGCAGCCGGGCCTAGTGCAAGGTCACGACCGCCCACACGCGGCTGGAAGTGGGTGTGAACGCTTAATCCAGAAGGCGCTGTCTTCTAAATGAGCCTCCGCGTCGCGCCGGGAGCGGACCGCGGTGGTACCGGCCCCGGGACTCGGGGCGCAGGTTCTCGCCCCACTGCTACGGGGCCCGGGAAGGGCCGCGGCGTTCCGAAGACCCCTTCAGCCAATCACCGTTGGACGCTTTCCCCTCCGCCGCCGGAAGAAGCCGTCGCCTGGAGCAACCAGCACTTCCGGCTATCTGAATCTGGCGGCGGGGAAGGCCATGAGTAAAAGCCGGGCCGAAGCTGCGGCGGGAGGTAACGGGGGCGCCCGTGGGCCCGGGGCGGCGGCGAGGCGGGCGGTGAGTGACTCCGTCCTCCCCCGGCTCCCTCCGCAGCCCCCGGGATCCTCCTGAGGTACCTGCAGGAACAGAACCGGCCCTACAGCGCCCAGGACGTGTTCGGGAACCTGCAGAGGGAACATGGACTGGGCAAGGCGGTGAGGACCCCGACTAAGACCCCCCCCCCCGGACCCCCAGGCGCTTTCCCCGCCCGGGCCCGACCTCCCTGACTGCCCCTCGTACCCTCTCCCGTGCCAGGCGGTGGTGAAGGCGCTGGAGCAGCTGGCCCAGCAAGGCAGGATCCGAGAGAAGACGTACGGCAAGCAGAAGATCTACTTTGCGGATCAGGTGAGGAGAACCGGCGCAGGTTCACACCCACCTGGGCGCCGGTCATCGAGTGCACCCCGTGAAGCTAATCTCACTTACACCATTAGAAGGATCTTAAACAACCTTAGATGGATGGCAGAATGTCCTGACTTGACCATGACCCATTCTTGTATAGTCTCAGTCCTAACCTCTGCCGAATGACTTTCCTTCTGCACGTGCTTCCTACAGTACATTCAACTTGTATTCTCCAGCCCGGACTTCCACCTGGATGTCTCTCAAACATCAAATAACAGAATCAATATGGTCAAAATAGAACGCTTTCCCGCCACCAGCAGATTCCTCTGACATTCTCACTCAAACCTTGAGTCAATGACTTGAGTCATTCTTGACATGTGGTCAGTCACCAAGTACAGCTGATCCCCACCCCATTTAGGGGGAGGGGATGAATGTGAGCCTTGCTATGTAGCCCAGGATAGCCTTGTTCTTTTCTTTCTTTCTTTCTTTTTACGTATTTGCCAAAAGAGAATGGCCCCACATCAGGGTCTCTTGTCACTTCAAAGCAACAACAGACAGCGTGTACCAAGTTGTGCGTTTCGCTTTGCATGGGTGCTGGGGAATCAAACCCAGGTTGACAAGTTTTGCAAGCAAGTGCCTTTAACTGCTGAACCATCTCTCCAGACCTAGCCTTGAACTTTCTATCCTGCTTTCTAACCTCAAGTGCTTGGATGACAGTTGTGGGCCATTAAGGATGTCTCGTTTTTTCCCTTATTGAGTCCAGTTTATCTGCTGTCACTTCTCTCTATAAGGCCTCTTGTCCGTTGGTGTCCTAACATATCCCTTCTCTTTGAACACTGAAACCACAGTGATGCATCTAAATTCAAATCTGGTCATGCACTTTCCCTACTTTGAGTTCTTCAAGTTTTCCTCCTGCTCCATTCTGTAGACTTGCCCAGCCAGCCTCTGTTCCCACATGCTCATCTTGTTTCTAGCCTGTGATACTAATTGAGCTTTCCTTGCCCTTTTTATTTATTTGAGAGTGACAGACACAGAGAGAAAGACAGATAGAGAGAATGGGTGCGCCAGGGCCTCCAGCCACTGCAAATGAACAACAGACGCATGCGCCCCCTTGTGCATCTGGCTAATGTGGGACCTGGGGAACCGAGCCTTGAACCGGGGTCCTTAGGCTTCACAGGCAAGCGCTTAACTGCTAAGCCATCTCTCTAGCCCTCCTTGTCCTTTTGCCTGCAATTTTAGCTGTTTTTGCATCTGACTACCTTACTCATTCTGTAGGACTTCACACAGACATCAACTTCTAAAACCTTTCCTGAATGCTGTCTGCTCACCGCCTCAGTTTCTGCTTTTTTTTTTTTTTTCAGGATTAACTCTTATTTTTATTTGAGAGAGAGAAAATGGTGTGCCAGGGCCTCTAGCCACTTCAAATGAACTCTAGATACATGCACCACCATCTGCATCTAGCTTATGTGGATTCTGGGAAATCGAATCTGGACAGGCAAGCACCTTAACTGCTAAGCCATCTCTCCAGCCCTAAATAATTTTATTTGCAAGCAGAGACAGAGAGAATGGGCACACCAGGGTCTTTAGCCACTGCAAAGAAACTCCAAACACATGTGCCACATTGTGTGTCTGGCTTTACATGGGTGCTGGGGAATCAAACCTGGGTCGTTAGACTCTGCAGGCAAGAGACTTAACTATTGAACCATCTCTCCAGTCCCTGCTCTTACCTTTCTTGAGGCATGTTATATCATACTTTTCCTTTTCCTTGTCCCTCCCCAAACTGAACTTCCTCTAGGGCAGACTCCATTTCTCATTCATTTTCATCTTCCATTACAGGTATCATTATGTTATTAGCCATTTGAAACATGTCGTAAATAAGGGAAGGAGTGGCAAACATTTTCTGTAATGGGTCCTGTGGTATCTTTAAAATATTTATTTATTTGAGAGTGACAGACAGACAAAGGCAGCTAGACAGAGGGAGAGAATGGGCATGCCAGGGCCTTCAGCCACTGCAAATGAAGTCCAGATGCATGCCCCCCCCTTGTGCATCTGGCTTATGTGGGTCCTAGGGAATTGAGCCTTGAACCGAGGTCCCTGGGCTCCACAGTTAAGCTCTTAACCGCTAAGCCATCTCTCCAGCCTTCTCATGGTATTTTTAAATTTTAAGAAAACTTCATTGCCAGGTGTGGTGGGGTACACCTTTAATCCCAGGACTTGGGAGGCAGAGGTAGGAGGATCACCATGAGTTCAAGGCCACCCTGAGTCTACAAAGTAATTTCAGGTCAGCCTGGGCTAAAGTGAGACCCTACCTTGGAAAAAAAAAAAAAAGCCATCATACAACAAAAGCAGCCATAGATATGTAAATGAATGAACACAGTTGTAATTTTTCAAAACAAAGAATTTGACTAATGGGCCCTTGAGTGGGTCCTGTTCTGTTCTGCAGGTTCACCTTCCGTAGGTATTCAAACTGCCAAGGCTGACTGCCTGTCCCATCTAACCAGTGTCAGCTGCTAGGACTCTGTGATCCCAGCAGTCCGTTCCTAGCAGAGAATCTCAAGGGAAAAGTGCCTTAGATTTGCTGTAGAGTCCTTTCCCTTAATAGCTCCCACCACGCCTCCACCTGGCAGATTTCTTCCTAGTACTGAGACCTAGAATCTGCGTGTCTCAACTCAGAAAGACTACTAGCCAGGCATGGTGGCATGCCTTTAATCCCAGGCAGAGGTAGCAGAGTCCCCATGAATTCGAAGCCATTCTGAGACTACGTAGGGAATTCCAGGTCAGCCTGGACTTGACCCTACCTCGAAAAACAAACAAAAAATGCTGCTGGATTCCTTCATCCCTGTGAGTGGTTCTAGCACTAAATGCAAAGATGTTTCAGACCTATCATCTGGAAGCTGGTGAGGACAGGCATTGTACATCAATTTTTATTCCTCTTTATGGGGACTAGCTTTCACTTTTTTTTGTTTGTTTGTTTTTTTGAGATAAGCGTTTCACTCTAGCTCAGGCTGACCTGGAACTATGTAGTCTTTGGGTGGCCTCGAACTCACAGAGATCCTCCTCCTGCCTCCTTCTGCTGGGATTAAAGGCGTGCTCTACCACACCTGGCTCACCTATTTTTTGTGACGCTGGGGAACCCCAGAACCTCATGTTAGACAAGTACTCTTCCACTGATGTACAGCGCAGGCCTTTTAGAGACAGGGTCTAACTTTAAATCTTCCTGCCTTGGCCTGAGTCGTGGGGATCCAAGGCATGTGTTTGCAGGCCTTTGCAGGGTTTTGGGGTATACCCAGTTCTTGAGTGATCTGAATACCCCCCACCCAATGATGTGTTCCCATCTTTGTGCCTCACCCTGACTCACTTGTATTTCTCTTGACTGACAGGACCAGTTTGACACAGTGAGTGATGCTGACCTCCACGGCCTGGATGCCAAAATTGCGGCCCTCACTGCCAAGGTGCAGAGTTTACAGCAGAGCTGCCGCCACATGGAGGCTGGTAAGACAGGTCCCTGCAAGGTGCCGTGGGCCCAGATTTGGTCTGGAGGTCATGATTTGACAACTGAATGGTTCCTTGACTTCAACATTTTGTTGTAGCTAAGATCCCTTTGCAAGACTCAGATATTACACTGAAAGCCATGCAGAACTACTAGTAGCTTTTATGTACAAGTGGGCAAGACATACATTCACCTGTCTGTGCATCAGTCTGCTTGGCCTCACACTTGCCATGGCTTATGAGTGGAGGAAAGAAATATAAACTCATGGACCAGGCATGGTGGTGCACACACCTTTAATCCCAGCACTTGAGAGGTCAAGGTAGAAGGATCGCTGTGAGTTCGAGGCCACCCTAAGACTACATAGTGAATTCCAGGTCAGCCTGAGCTAAAGTGAGGCCCTACCTTGAAAACAAAAACAAACGAAATATAAACTATTCTGAAAGCAATCCCCCCTGCCCCAGGTAGAGTCTTACTCTAGTCTTAGGGTGACCTCGAATTCACTATGATCCTACCACCTCTGCCTCCCAAGCACTGGGATTAAAGGCGTGCCCCACCACACCCGGTTATTTTCTTGAGCATTTCCAGAATGTAGAGTCCTGTTCTGGATAGATCCCAGAGTAAGATGGAAGTCTGTCTCTTACTTCTGGGAAAGAAAATCTCTTCTCCAGGGATAGCAAGTGACCCCAGAGGGATGTGGTTTCAGAGCTGAAGGAGTTAACAAGTGCCTTGACGACTCCTGAGATGCAGAGAGAGATCCAAGAGTTAAGGAAGGAATGTGCCTGCTACACAGAGAGATTGAAGAACATCAAAGCAGCCACCAACCATGTCACTCCAGAAGAAAAAGAGAAGGTGAGCTGGGAGGGGGGTTAGCATGCTGCTGGTACCTGTGCAGGTCTGAAGACTACTGTGGGCCTGAGAGACAGGATCCTGTTTCCTTCTTGTAGGTATACAGTGAGAGGCAAAAATACTGTAAGGAGTGGAGGAAGCGCAAGAGGATGGTGAGTGAACGGGAGCTCCAAGGGAGGCTCAGGAAGAGCTTTTGGAAATGACAGATTTCTGCCCAATGTCACAATCCAGCAGGCAGGACCCAGTATTGCTACTGCCCATCTGAAACCAGGTGCTTTGTTTGTCAGGCAACAGAGCTGTGTGATGCAATCCTTGAAGGGTACCCCAAGAGCAAGAAGCAGTTCTTTGTAAGTGGCATGCTCCCCCCTCTCCGCCCCCTGGGGTCTTGTCCAGAGATCACTCACTCACTTCTCTCCCTACTCCACAGGAAGAAGTTGGGATAGAGACAGATGAAGACTATAACGTTACACTCCCAGACCCCTGAGGGGTCCCTGGTGGGGACTGGGGACTAAAATACCCTGGACTGGCTGCCTTGTTTAGGTTGGCTTCTTGTTCCTGCTCCTCTCCACCTTCGTCCAGAATAGTGGGGAGAAAAGTTCAAGCCAGAATACTGGGCAGGATACAGGGCTAGTGGTCAGAAAGGGATGGGTATGTCCATATTGTGACGAATTTAGCTTAAACACAAGGAGTTGAGGCAATCCTAAAAGAAAGTATTTGGCAGTATTTATTGTAATACAATTTGATATAAAAATACATAATTTCCTCTGGATAGTCAAACCTCCCAGATATCAAACCTGAGGATGGGAGCCTGGGAGACAAAGGTAGAGAGAAGCTACTATACACCAGCATTTGAAGAGCCCAAGGCATCACCCAGAGCTTCCCCCAGAAGATGGAGTATCTTTTGTGCCCTGTGCTCTAACCCCCAAGTACCAGAAGCAGGCAACATTGGGAGATGGCAGAGACCCAAGTGTACTGGACAGAAAGGCTAGGATGGTTTTGAAGCCCTGTTAATTTTCCAAAATTTTAACTGTAGCAAAATTGTTGATGTTTAGAAAAATTAAAAAATTCAAATATATAGTACTGTGAGACACTGCAATTACCCGTGGGAGCAGGGCCTGGAGCAGACAGGGAATTTCTTCCCCTAGCACCCACAGCCGGGGAGGAGGGAGGTGACACAACATAAGGCCACCGCAGAAACCTGGTAGGCTGACCCTGAGCTGGCTAGGAAGCCTTGGCCTTACTTAGCACTGACCATGCAGCCCCAGTCTTAGGCACACGGTAGGTTTCAACCATTTTGTGGCCACTGGACTATTTCCTCTCCTTTTTTCCCACCCAACTACTGCCAAAATGTTCAAACTTGGACCAGCCATTGCCCAAGAGACCAAAACAGAGGCAGTTTCCAAATATACATAGACCATAAGCAGAAATGTGAGGCTTAGCAAAAGGACTGAGAAGCCAAGAGCTCCTTGAGGTGCCCAGATCAGACTCCTGTGCTAAGGACTTCTACTGAAAGGGGAGGACTGGGTAGGTTCGACTTTGCAGTCAATATAATAAATTAATCAAAGCTTTCACAAAGCACCCCAACTCCATTGAAAATGAAGGGGGGGGGGCTGGGAAACCAAACACCAAGTAGAACCCAGCTGACCGGTGTGAGGTGTTGCAGTCCAATTGGGCCAAGCAGTTCCACGGCCAAACAGACTCACAAGTGTCTGTTGGCTGCTCTGCAGGTTTCCAGGAGCCATCAGTAGAGTTGGTTTTTCAACTGATGAAGGACGCCGATCACAATCTCTCGTAGGGTCTGGGAAAGACAATGCTCAGGCACCACCACCCTTTGAGATGCCTGCCTAGACTAGGCGTACTTCAGGAGAGGGCATAAAAACTAGCCCTTTCTCCTCATGCCAGGTGTGGTGGCACACATCTTTAATCCCTGCACTCAGGAGGCAGAGGTAGGATGATCACTATGAGGTCCAGGCCAGTTTGGGACTACAGAGTAAGTTCCTATTCAGTCTGGGCTATAGTGAGAGCCTACACGAGAAAAATCAAAAGGACCATTCCCAAAGGGGCTGAGGGTTTAGATCACTGATGGAGTGCCCTAATGGTGTCTAGAGCTTATCTTTATTTTTAAATGCCCCTAAAATCAGATGGGTGATGTGACATGAACATGCAGTAAAATACAGAATTATTGGTGTAATTTAGTTGGTGGACGTGAGTGTTCACAGTAACACTTATTCAGTGTTGCAGTTTGTTTAGTGTTTCGTAATAAAAATGTTCCGCAATAATAAAACAGAGGACTCTTGGACACAAGTTCAAGCCTGGGAAAAGCAGCCAAGCATCAAAAGCATGCGACAATGAGAAGCCCCTGGGACAACTATAGGGGGAGGGTCCTAGATTTAGCAGTTTCATGCTTCTAGTAATTTCTAGTAGCTGCTGATTTTTGGCGCTTCCATATAGGAAAGCTGAGTGGCAAATGAGCACCAATACTACTGGCTGAGTCAGCCAAGAGCTGGGCCTGGTACCAAGTGCTCGTGTCACAGTTACCAGAACAGACTTGCGCCTGGGCTAGGCTGTCGAGAAGTGTGAAATGGGGGCTGGAGAGATGGCTTAGCGGTTAAGGTGCTTGCCTGCAAAGCCAAAGGACCCAGGTTTGACTAGGACCCACATAAGCCAGGAATCACAAACGGGTGCACACCTCTGGAGTTCATTTGCAGTGGCTGGAGGCCCTGGCGTGCCCATTCTCTCCTTCTCTCTACTTGCCTATTCTATTTCTGTATCCTCTCAAATAAGTAAAAATTTTTAAAAATTAAAAAGCTGAGCACGGTGGTGCACGCCTTTAATCTTAGCACTTGAGAGGCAGAGGTAGGAGAATCATGAGTTCAAGGCCATCCTGAGAATACATAGTGAATTCCAGGTAAGCCTGGGCTGGAGTGAAACACTGCCTCAAAAAAAAAAAAAAAACCCACAAATTTTAAAAGTGCAAAATGGAATACAGAAAGTTGTACACACCCTCAAAAAAGTCAAGCAGGTATCCTGCTTTTCTGAATAATGGCCTGGGCCACTTTGCCTAGGAGCAGTGAGGACCCCTGACCCTGTGACCACTGCCTCTCCATCCATACCTGTGGCTTGCAGTGCTCCTCAATCCAGCTGAAGACACAGGCTGACAGCTCCTGGAAGCTGGCTACAGAGATGGAGGCATTGAAGGACTGGAATAGCGAGTCCATGATGCCTTGAAATACATTGAACTTGACCTGATCAGAGACTTGGTCCTCGCCCTCATGAAGGTTGTCCTGGTGCGCCTTCACAATCTGTTCATAGTTCCTGAAAGCATGCAAGCAAAGCTGAGGTGCTGTTCCATAAAAAGGGTTCCTATAGAGCTTTGGGGATGTATTCTAAATCAACCTTCCCTTCATTAGCCTGACAGGCATTTCTGAGTGCTATATATAAGGGACTGTTGGAGACAGTCCTACCTCACAGTGGCTACTTTAGGGAGTCAGTATCTGTATGCACTGTCTAGTGTGGCCTCTGAATAAGAAAGGTATGCAGTGCAGTTGGCCTCGGCATCCTCAAGTTCTCATTCCCCAGCTCAGTGGCCCTCTTACACTTTCATTATCTTCAGAGCTGTGACATCTTTGCGTAGGGTGGATACCTCTTCCTCTTGCTTTTTCTTCTCCTTGTGTAAAAACTGGATGTAGTCAATGGCTAGGGTAAGAAGGAACCAAGAGATGGGTAGGTACGGTGGAAGTCTCAACCACAGACAAGGCTCATTTTGTTCCCTGCCCCCAAACCCATTCTTTCCCATTGCAGCCACCACCCCACCTGGGACAAGACCAGGGGTGGGCATGACCTGTGTTGCTCTCCCCTCCCCCCTCTCCCCAGCCATACTCTTCTGTAGAACAATGGCTTTGCTGAGCTTTTGGGAGCCAATGGAGAAGTCCTGCTGCTGGCAGGTAGGAACAATGGTCTGAAGGTCATCATAGCCTCTCTGAAAAGAGCGGGGAAACAGGCTCCTTAACTGAGGAATTAAGGCAAACTGGCACAAAGCTTTCTTGATACCAGTTCCATGAAAGGCTAGAAAGGAGGGAGTTTTTCAGGCCCAGATTGTCTGGAACTGAGGGGTCAGGGCCCTCCCTTGTTGCCCCAGGCACAGGCCCCCAGTCACCTTGATGGCGTCCCTCCTCTTCTGCTCAGCCTGAGTGTGCGCTCGCCGCCTCCGGTCTTTGTAGGACTCCTCCTGGTGGTAATCACTGTCCTCATCATCTACACTCAGAGTTGGGGGCAGAGAGGTCACCTTAGGGCTCCGTGGGGTCCGGCTAGCCCACTTTCCCTAGCTGGAAGAACCTGGTTCCCAGAGATAGCAGATGGACTGGGTCTAATATCCTGCATGAGGTGAAGAATGGTGAGGCTCTTGTGTCTGACACTACTCCAGACACTCCCATGTGGGTGGCCTGAGCATCCCTATCTAGGAAAAGGTACTAAGATGATGACATAGCTGAGTTCCCCCAGGTGTAGAGGGATGTTGCTGCCTACCTGTGTTGGGGACAGAAGAGGCACTTGTGGAGCCGATGCTATTAGCTCTGGACACTACACTTCCTTTGTGACTGCTTTCTACAAAAAGTCCTGGAAAAAAGAGGCCTCCATCACTGTGGGGTGGGGAACACAGCCCGACCCTCCGACACCTATGGGCACATGTCTTCCTCAAATGCTGACCTCCCCCGTCAGCCCCAAAGCCAGCCACACTGACTGAGCCACCCACTTCGTGCCACACCATGCCGCCACACTCCTGTCCCCAGTGTACACTGCTCCACTGGAAACTCAGGCTCACAAAGGGACATGTGGATGGGATGTGTGACCAGCTGTCATTATGTCTATCATTTTCCCACTCTGGAGGAACCAGGTGTCACCCTTGATCGCGTCCTGGCTGTCCGCCAGCTCCTCCCTCGCTTCTAAAGCCAGGAGCTTGGCAAAGGGACAGTGGACTGTGTTCGGGTGTGGCTGGTAAGGCTACAAGAATCTACAGGGCTGAACAAGAGTCTCCCCCAGACCTGAAGACTGCGAGGTGGGCACTCACCAGGATCCAGACTGTTGTCACTGTAGACATACTCCACCTGCAGGACCAAGTGACAAGCCTGTCAGAGCTCGGCCTCTAGGAAAAGACGCACGCACGCCCTGCACACTCATCCTGGGAGGCAGGAGCAGCCAAAAGCTGCCCCGAAGACAAACTTGGCCAGACCTCGAAGGCACCGCCCCTCTGCGTGACCCCCTGCGCCCTCGCCCCTCCTCCCCGGCCCCCGCCCCCGGGGTCCCACACACGCGCGCGCACACACGCCCCATTGGTCTCCCCACCTTGCCACAGGCGGGGTGAGAGCTGTCTTTCCTGCAGCCCCGGGGCCCGGAGAACGGGGGAGACTCTGGGGATGGTTGGGAAGCCTCCAGTCTTCCGGACCCCTTACGTGCACGAGCCCGTCCCGCCCTCCCCTCGCTGGCATGCGCGCCCACGGGGCTTGCCTTGACCCAGGGGTCCTCGGGAGAGGCGCCCGGCTCCGTCATCGTGGACCTACAGAACCGGAAACAAGGCAGCGGACAGGCCCCCGGCCTCGAGGAAGAGGCGAGGCTCGACCACATGACCCGATCCCACCAATCCGCTGTCGCGGGCGGAGGCGTAGCGGACGCTGCGCTTGCGCGGTGAGACGTGAGACGCCTGGCGTCTTCCCAACCTTGGCAGCATCGGCGCCCTGTTGCCGCTGCCTGCCACCTTCCTAGTTGCTTCTAGATGAAAGTGACGCGAAGCACCATCTGTGCAGTGCTTCGAAAGTACTGTCTGAGGCGGTTATGAGCACTTGCTTGCAAAAATAGTCTGAAGAGTATTTAGTTCATCGGTAAAACCCGTTAGGAGAGCCCCGACACCACACAAAAAGCTTGTCCAATTGTTAGTGTTGTTGATGGCATGCGCAAGGTCCCTGCAGTCCAGGATACTAGGTCAGGACTTAGGCAGTCTTCCCTGTCACTTGATCTGATCCCATCAGGCTGGAAGTTTGTGAAGACAACTTCACTGCCTCCCCCGCACTCCATCCCATTCTTCCAGTATTGAACTCACAAAGTCTGGGTAGGTGCTTGGAAGGGAACTTGAGGTATTAACTCTGGTTAAAAAAAAAAAAAAAAAAAAAAGCAAAAAGCTTGTATTGTTTTGCAGATAAGGAAATGGTACTTAAAAAGTCTGTAACTTATTCAAAAGCACACCATCATTCAGTGATAAGCCCAAGGTTGGCTTGAGTCTGGCTAGCTTCAAAAGCCATGCACTTATCCATAGCAAGGTCCAAAGACACCTAGAGGCACTGGAGCAGGAAGCAGACACCAAACAAGGAGTCATTGGAATATTTGTTTTTAATTCTGTTACAGATTTCCGTGTTGATCATGACCTGTCAGTGATGGGCACCAGCACCCACCAGCAAGAACAGGACTGGAGCCCTAGAGGGGGCCGCTACCACATGAGCCACATCCTTATTGTTGGTCAAATACAGACATGTTAGCTAGACTTCCTGTGTTCTCCAGGCTCTGATGTGTCCTGCACAGCTCAGCTAGAAGCTCAAGGCCTCAGGAAGTGTAAGCATGGAGGCCCCCACTCCTCCTCACCACTGGATCTGCCAGCTCCGGGGGCCAGTCTGGCTCCACAGAAAACTCACTGCCATTCCTGGGCCTGAGGAGTCTTGGGGAGGCGCTTCTGTAGAAGATTCCAGGCTTTTTCCACCTTTGGGCAGTCCAGAATGTTAGCAGAAAGGGCCAGGCAAACAGCCACTGGCCAATCTCCCTCCACATCCCAGCCTTTCCCTCATCACCAACCTGGCATTGGGTGACATGTGGCTCCCACAAGGTGCTCAGCACCACGTGGCTCTCGTTCACAAGCTGCTGCCCGCTCATCTGGCTCTGCAGCCGGCTCTGGGCAGCAGCTTCACTCAGGCCATCTCTCTCCATAATGCGCCGTATGGCCTGAGCACAGATGAGGCATGGGTCAGGAAGAATTCCAGCTCAGCCTACTGGATCAAGGCAGGATACTGTCTGCAGTGGGGATGGGACAGGGTAGGGTCCAGATACCTCAGTCTCAGGGATGACAACGGTCCACACCTCATGTACCATGTTCTGCCAGCCGGCTTCAAGCAACATGGCAGCATCAATCACACATACATTCTTTCCTGTGGGGAGACCCCAGTCACTACCAGCAATACTCTGACACTTGCTGACTGTTGGAAAGCTCACAGCATTCAGTCCCAGGGAAAGAAGCCAGAGAAACTTCCAGAGGAGGTTGCTGCTTAACTGCTCCCCTTAGGCTGTTCCCACCATCCGTGCCACTCACCCTCAGCCACAGCCACATCCATTTCCTCTCGGGCCAGCTTTGCGATGACTGGCCACATAATGTCTGTGAGCATTTTCAGTTGCTTCTGGGGAGGGGGATAGAAGGGATGGACAAAGGTCACCTTCCCTGAGCGATGGCAGTTAAAAACAGATGGGCAGCAACTGATTTCTTGGGCCAGACTAGAGTGTCCACTGGATCCCACCCATGAATCTAGTAGCAGCTGAGGAGCCCTTGGAGGGGCTTGTGTTTACCTTGTTCCCAAATACTCGGCTGCCGAGCACCTTCCTGTTGATAAGGCCATCTTTATGGAGAATATCTGAGTGACAGAAAAAGAGTTAAGCAGAGGCCAGCCATCTCCTCACTTCAGGCCACTTTTACCCCTACCCAGTTATTACCTGTTCCAAAGGCCTCCACCACAGGCTGGTAGGCAGGACCCCCAGGGGCATAGGCCCGATGGCCCAGTTGGTCACTGTCTATGACAAATGCTCCCAGACCCTTCAGGCGCTGAGCTATTGAGCTCTTCCCAGAGCCACTGATGCCAGTCAGCCCAAGCACATAGAGACCGGAAGGGAGATCTGGCCTCTCCTGGGGGTAGATGAGTGAGGACCCCACGGTTACGGGGGTGCTGGGTTTCCATTCTTCAACATTTCCCGCATATCCGAGCAGAGGGAAAGAAGGGAAGGGTGGACGAAGGCTTACATTTGGACGCCGAAGCAGGCTTCCCAGGAGTCGCTGGCGGAAGGTGGAGGAGCTGACTTTGTCTTCTTCATTTTCCCTGTGGTGTTCGTCCTTCAACAGCTGGATCTGGTACAAGGCAAGCTCCTCCAGGTCCTGAGGTGAAGGGGGAAAAGGGACTAAGAAGAAAAAGGATAAACCTAGATCTCTTACCCTCCCCTACCTATCCCAGGCTCCTCCTCCAAATCAACAAGTACTTGCCTTCTGGCCTCTTCCCACCATCCTGAGCCCACCCTTCCCTCCTCTAGGTCAATAGTACTTTCAATAGGCCCCCACAATGGCTTTCCCCCTCCCACTCCTGCCAGTCTCTCTTGGGCGTTACATGCTCAAGGCGGAAGCGGTTGACGGCCATCCCTCCACGATAGGTCTCCTCGCTGACCACCAGGAACTCCAGGAAGGGGTCAGAGCCGGCCGGCCCATAGGGGTCCAGTAGGGGGACGACATCAAACGTCAGGGAGGGCTTGACATCCACCAGGAACTCACTCAGACATTCTACACGTTTTTCGTAAGGCTGAAGCAGCTCAGGGAGCAACTTACCTGGGGAGGGAGCCAAGAACAGTGAGAGCCTTCTCTTTACTGCGGTAGAAGCACGGGTTGGCTTGAGGAACAGTGACCCTAAGCACTGTAACTCCTGAGGGGTCTGACAGGAAGAAAAGTGTGAACGTGGGAAGGTCTGTGCGTGGGTGGGGGTGGGGAGAGGAGGAAACAGACAAGCACCATCATCTTGGCAAGGGCTAGCTTGTGTCCACGAAAGATGCCACCCAGAAATTAGCATCAGTGGGAACTAGTAGCACTAGTGGGCATCTGCTAGGTGGAAAATTCCAAAAAAAAAAAAAAAAAAATCACTCCAGCCTTGAATCTCCTTTCTGTGGCAATACTAGAGTGCCTACAATTCACACCCATCCATTTATTCCCAGTGTCTCAAACTTTAGAGTTGCCACCTGGAGAACAAACGGTAAGGGGAAGATTCCTTGGAGGTTGGCAGGTGACTGGACCACAGAGGGAGCTGCGTGCTTGAACAAAACTTCCCTAACACCGACTGAGTATCAGGCATTGTGCCATTTGTGAAGGTGGGTAATAATGGATATAGATGCCCTTCCCTCCCTTAATCTTGGCATTATGGGAAGGAGGGTCAAGGGTCATGAGGGCGTTTCTTCCACTGCTCTAATCCAGGGTCCGGCTCACTCACTCTTCAACAGATCTTTGTCTGCTACTCCCACCACGAGCCGCTCCTTGGCCAGGACACATGCCACACTGAGTAGCACTTTGTGGGCATTGTGCAGCCGGTCAAACGTGCCACCCACCGCCCCACGGAGGTAGCCACGCACAGGTTGCTTTGGGGACCTGGCCACAGGAGAAGCTGGCCTGATGGTGGAGGGTAAGGGGACATTCGAGGTGTCCACGGGAATCTCTCCAGCCCCATAATCGGGGTACAGCAACACTGAAGACAGATGCGAACAACAGCTGTAACAGCTGGTGGCGTAACGCTCTAGCTTCTGCTTCGCAGGGTTGTACTGGCTTCCATCCAGAGTCTGGAAGTCTGTCAGCACTACTTCCGGAGGGTGGGCCAGATTCTGGACCGAACTGGACAGTGAAGGGAGAAAGGTGCTTTTGGTTTGGATGTTGGTCAGTAGGATTCTGACGTCCAGGTGCCTGTGAAGGTCGGCGCCTGCGTACAAGTGTGCGATGAAATCCAGAACCTCGAACGTGGCCTGCACAGGGCTGGCCTGGGGCTGAGCCGGACCCTCCAGGCTCAAGCCGGGCTGCAGATGCACATAGAGTGTGTGGTTCACCAGACGGGCCGCTGAGGTCAGGATGGGAGCCAGGCGAGGGGCCAGGACGGCCAGCGGCGATGTCAGCACCAAAAGTCCTGACCCAAATACAGCCATGCTGCCCAGGCCTGCAGACGGTCAGGGAGACGAAGCGACAGTGACTGAGAGGCCCGAGGCTGAGGCTGGGGCCTGCACGGGGGTGGAGAGAGGCTGGGGGTGCCTTGGACCCTGGAGCAGGGACGGGGGCCGTCCAACGAGGCAGTGACTTCAAAGAAGAAAACCTTAGCCCGGGGGAGGGGACGGGGCAGGAATCCCTGAGTCATAGAGCTTGGGGATGCCGGAATCGCACCAGGGTCTCCAAGGACTGCAACGAGGGGCCTAGCGGCTCAGGATGCTTCCCTCCCTCCTCACTCAACCCTCCGAGCTCTGGTTCCACTTACACGGCCGCGGAGGCGTCCCACACTGCGGCCCGGAAGCACTTACTCAGGAGCTACAACCCCGCGACGAGCGCAAAGGACTGCCTCCCCTGGGGTTCTGAAGTCTCGCGAGATGTCGGGAGATGCGGGGCGGGGCCGAGCGCGCGGGTTTTGGAGAGCGCGGAGATGCCCGTACGAACCCGGTCCGCCGGGCTGAGAAGGGCCCGGATTCCGCCGATCCCTTCGGCTCTGGAGGGGACAGACTGGCTCCACCCAAAAGTTGTCTCGGAGGCCACGGCAGAGCCAGAACTACAGCCGGGGTTCCTCACCTCCGGAGACAAGGTGGAGTCGTGAGACTGCCCTGGCCCCAGGGCCGGGTTTCCGGAATCCTAACAGGTTCAGGAGCATCATTTGTGACTCTACCCCAGTCCTCATTTCAGACATGGAAAATGGGCCCCTGAATGTTCCGGGGTACGAATAGAGGCCTGGCCTGGTGGCCTCCGTACCTTCGCGCTTCTGTTTGCAAGCGCTGCCGAGGGCGAGAGCTGCGCAGAGCTGCCCGGGTCTCGGGCCACGGCGAAAGGGGGCGAGGACCCGAGACCCAGGGGGCAGGTGGGTAGGCATCTGAAAACATCTCATGAAAATCATCCATGGAGGTTGCAAAAGGGAGAGAGCCATCGGTCCTCAAGATGCCCATAATGAATGCCGGGATGCACTCGGGGTAGGGGAGGGGGCTGAGGACGAAGATCTACCCTACTTCGAAGCCAGCCTGGGCTAAAGTGAGAATCTGTCTTCTGATTTATTCATTTATTTATTTGAGACAGACAGAGAGAGAGAGAGAATGGAAGCGCCAGGGCCTCTAGCCACTGCAAATGAACTCCAGATGGACACGCCATCATGTGCATCTGGCTTATATGGGACCTGGAGAATCGAACCTGGGTCCTTAGGCTTCGCAGACAATTGCCTTAACCGCTAAGCCATCTCTTCAGCCCGAGAACCTGTCTTAATTGGAAGGCGGGTGGGCAGAGTCAGTTTTATTTATTTACTTATTTTTAGGTAGGGTCTTGCACTAGCGTAGGTTGACCTGGAATTCACTCTGTAGTCTCAGGGTGGCCTCAAACTCACGGTGATGCTCCTACCTCTGCCTCCCAAGTGCTAGGATTAAAGGTGTGAAACACCATGTCCGGCAAATGATTTTTTTTTTGTTGTTTGTTTGTTGGTTTTTCGAGGTAGGGTCTCGCTCTAGCCCAGGCTGACCTAGACTATATAGTCTCAGGCTGGTCTCGAACTCCTACCTCTGCCTCCCGAGTGCTGGGATTAAAGATATGCACCACCATGCCTGGCCTATTTTTTTAAGTATTCTATTTTTATTTATTTGTGGGGGGGGGGGATTTGGCACATCACGGCTTCTGGTCACTGCAGACTCCAGACACCTGCACCCACCATGTACATCTGGCTTAGGTGGGTTCTGGGGAATCGAACCTGGGTCTGTCCTTTGGCTTGCAGGCAAGTTCCTTAACCGCTAAGCCATCTCTCCAGCCCTGGTTTTTATTTATTTATTTTTTAATTTTTTTTGTTTATTTTTACTTATTTGAGAGCGACAGAGAGAGAGAGAGAGAAAGAGGCAGATAGAGAGAGAGAATGGGCATGCCAGGGCTTCCAGCCACTGCAAACCGAACTCCAGATGCGTGCGCCCCCTTGTGCATCTGGCTAACATGGGTCCTGGAGAATTGAGCCTGAACCAAGGTCCTCAGGCTTCACAGGCAAGTGCTCAACCGCTAAGCCATCTCTCCAGCCCATATTTTTAATATGTTATTTATTTGCAAGGAGAAAGTGAGAGAGAGAAAGTAAGTATGGACACACCAGGGCCTCCTGCCATGTAAACAACCTCCACGTGCATGTACCACTTTGCATTTGCCTTCATGTGCATGCTGGGGAACTGAACCTGAGCTGGCAAGCTTTGCACGCCCATCTCCCTACCCCAGCTTTTTTTTTTTTTTTTTTTTTTTTTTGAGGTAGGGTCCAGGCTGGACCTGTAACTAACTGTGTAGTCTCAGGGTGGCCTTGAATTCACAGTGACCCTCCTACCTCTGCCTCCTGAGTGCTGGGATTAAAAGTGTGCACCATGACACCCAGCATCTCTTTTTTATTTTTTGAGGCAGGTTCTCACTCTAGTCCAGTCTGACCTAGAACTCACTCTGTTATTCAGGCTGGCTTCAAACTCATGGCAATCCTACACCAGCCTCCAAAGGCTGAGATTAAAAGTGTGAGCCACCATGTCTGGCTTCATGTGTTTCTGAAACAGTCATGTAGCCCAGGCTGATGGTACTCGCTTTGTACTGGAGGATGAACTTGAATTTTTAAAAAAATATTAGAGACAGAGAGTGGGAGAGAGTGAGTGAGAATGGGCACACCAGGTTCTCTAGCCACTGGAAATGAATTCCAGATGCATGCATCACTATGTGCATTTGGCTTATGTTGGACCCAGAGAATTGAACCTGGGTCCTTAGGCATCACAGGCAAGTGCCTTAACCACTAAGCCATTTCTCCAGCCCTTAACTTGAACTTTTTTTTTTTTCTTCTCGAGGTAGGGTCTCTCCCTAGCTCAGGCTGACCTGGAATTCACTATGTAGTCTCAGAGTGGCCTTGAACTCACGGCGATCCTCCTACCTCTGCCTCCAAAAAGTACTGGGATTAAAGGCGTGCACTACCACGCCCGGCTCTGAACTTGAACTCTTGATCCTCCTGTTTCCGTGTCCCAAGTGCTGAAATTTCTAGCGAGGCATGTCATCTGGAATTTTTTTTTCAAGCAAAGAGAGGTAGAAAACACACAGAGAGAAAATGGGTGTGCCAGGTCCTCCAGCCACTGCAAAAACTCCAGGTACATGTGTCACTTTGTGCATCTGGCTATACATGAGTGCTGGGGAGCTAAACCCAAGTCATTAGGTTTTGTACACAGGCACCTTAACTGCTGAGCCATGTCTCCAGCCCTATTTATTTTATTTTATTCTCTCTTTTTTTAAAGAAAGGGTCCCTGGGGGGCTGGAGAGTTGGCTCAGCCAAGAAGGTGCTTGCCTGCAAAACTAATGACCTGGGTTCAGTTCCCCAGTACTCATGTACAACCAGATGCACAAAGTGGCACATGCAGCTGGAGTTCATTTTCAGTCGCTGGAGTCCGTGGCACACCCAATTCTGTCTCTCAAATAATAAATTTAAAAAGAAAGGGTCACCTGAAGCCATGACTGGCTAGAACTCCTGATTCTTCTGCTGTCTCCATGTGCAGAGTGCTAGCATTACAGCCCATTCTTTCTTACACATCTGATCAAGGGAGCTTATCAAGAAGTCAGGCCAGGGCTGCAGAGATGGCTTAGTGGTTAAGCGCTTGCCTATGACGCTAAGGACCCCGGTTCGAGGCTCAATTCCCTAGGACTCACCTTAGCCAGATGCACAAGGGGCGCACATGCCTGGAGTTCGTTTGCAGTGGCTGGAGGCCCTGGCGCGCCCATTCTCTCTCTCTCTCTACCTGCCTCTTTCTCTCTCTGTCTGTCACTCTCAAATTAATAAAAATAAAATTTTAAAAAGTCAGGCCAGGGCTGGGCGTAGCTTAGTTGGTAGAGTGCTTTCCTAGAATGCACAAAACCCTGGGTTCAACCCCCAGCATTGTATTAACCAGATGTGGAAGTACAGTCCTGTAATCCCAGCTCTAGGAAGGTGGAAGCAGGAGAATGAAAGTGGGACACCAGCCCAGGATACATGAGATTCTGTCTAAGAAAAAGGAGACTGATCCTGGGGCTGGAGGGATGGCTTAGCGGTTAAGGCATTTGCCTGCAAAGCCGAAGGACCCATGTAAACCAGATGCAGAAGGTGGCACATGCACCTGGAGTTAATTTTTACAGGAGCTGGAGGCCCTGTTGTGCCCCTTTCTCTCTGTCACATAAATAAATAAAAAGAGGCTGATCCTGTTTGATGCTGACTATTAAAAACCTCCACACTCAGGCTGGAGAGATGGCTTAGTGATTAAGGCATTTGCTTGCAAAGCTAAAGGACCTTGGTTCGATTCCCCAGGAACCACATAAGCCAGATGCACAAGGTGGCACATGCGCCTGCAGTTTGCAGTGGCTGGAAGCCCTGGCATGCCCATCCTCTCTTGCTCTCTCTGTGTCTTTCCCTCTCTCAAAATAAAAATGAAGTATTAAAAAAAAACTCGCCTTTAATCCCAGCACTAAAGAGGTAAAGGTAGGAAGATTGCCACCCTGAGACTACAGAGTGAATTCTAGGTCAACCTGGGCTACAGGGAAACCCTACCTTGGAAAAACAACAAAAAACCCTCCACACTAGGGCCAGGAAGGTGGCTCAGTGGATAAGGCACTTGCTAGTCACCTCTGAGTACCTGAGTTCAGATCTCCACACCCCACGTAAACAGCAGAAACCAATGGGCTTCTGTAATCCCAGAACACGTACAGCACTCACCAGTGAGGCAGTGGACAAAAATGACTGCCTCAAAACAAGGTGCAAGGTGAGGACTGACCTAAAAGTTGTCTTCTGACCTACACACACAAACACTGAAAAAGCCTCCACATTAAGGCCAGGAGTGGTGGTGCACGCCTTTAATCCCAGCACTTGGTAGAGGAAGGAGGATCACTGAGATTACATAGTGAATTCCAGGTCAGCCTGAGTTACAGTGAGACCCTACCTCAAAAAACAAAAGCAAAAAAAAAAACAAAAAAAAAAAAACTTCCACATTAGTACCTCAGACACTATATCTCAGTCCTCACCACCACAACCACAAGATGTTGATACTGCACTTTTTTGTTCGGTTTGTTTTGCGTCTCAGGCTGACCACAAACTCAGTGTCCTACCTCTGCCTCTCCAGTGCTGGGATTATGTGCATGTGCCACCATACCAGGAGATTTTTCAATTAATTTGAGAGACAGTGGGCGCACCAGGGCCTCCTGGCACTGCAAACAAACTCCAGACACATGCACCACTTTGCATCTGGCTTTTTGTGGAACCTAAGCAGTCAGGCTTTACAAATAGGTGCCTTTAACAACACAGCCATTTCTCCAGTTCTTCACTCAATTTAAAGAAATCCAGGGTTGGAGACATGGCTCAACAGTTAAAGCTGCTTGCTTGTGAACCCCGATGGCCAGGGTTCAATTCCCCAGTACCTACGGGGGTTCATTTGCAGCAGCAAACGCCCTGACCTGCCCGTTCTCTTTATCAAAAAAAAAAAAAAAATTTTTTTTTTTTTTTTAAATAGGAAGAGGCTCTCGCTTAGCTCTTTTACTGGTTGCAGTTTCATAGGTATAACTGAGGTAGCATGATTTGTCCTGACAGGTTACCCATTGCTGACCAGCACAATGGATATGCCACCCGTATCCTGACCCTCGCGACTGCACACCCCTGGAGGCAGAGGAAAGCATTGGAGGCAACGGTGGACAAAGCCTTTATTTCGGGGAGGCGGGAGGAGACGAGGATTGTGGGTCCCCCTGTGCCTCAGCATTGGTCACCTCCTGGGTCTGCAGGTCTGGGAAGGATGCTTGGTGCATGGCGGCAACGTAACTGCTGCCGCTGGGGTCGTCCAGGCGCAGGCGCGCCAGGGGCATGAAGCGGTCAGTGCTGAAGTAGCGCAGCGCGGGCTTCTGGGCTCGGAGCGCGGTCAAGAAGACCTGCGGAGGGAGAAGCGCGTGACCCTGGGACGCCACTAAAGTGCCACCACCACCCCAACCCTGCCCTGGGGCCCCTTCCTGCACCCACCTCCGTCACCTCCTCCGGGTCCTGGCCCTCGCTCAAGATCTTTTGGTAGTGGTGCTGGTAGTTCAAGAAGAGGCGGCGCGTCTGGGCGTCGGCGCGCTCCAGGGACCCGCCCGGGCCGCCCTCCAGCTTCTCGTGGAAGGCCGTCTGCACCGGGCCGCACTCGATGAGGCTCACGCTGCGGGGCGGGCGACCACAACGCACAGTGAGAGGCCCCAACGGGCCATTCTTAGCCCCGTGCCCCGGCTGGACATCCAAGGGACGGTACAGGGAAGGGGTGACGCCCAGGCAGCTGCGCTTAGCTGCTGGAGAAGGGCTCCCTTGGGCTGAGGGCGAAGGGATGCCATCAGAATTGCAGCTTACCCCGTCCTAGGTCCATCCTGTGCTAGGAGCCCAGAATTAAGTACTTGGCATACAACAATACAAACCGGGCGGGGTGTGTGTGTGCGAGGAGGCCCAGAGGCATTGCCCCAGAGCGGTTCCAAGACCCAATGCTTGGGTTCCTGCCCCTAGCTGGGCTGCACTTCCACGACCCTAGCGGCAGAGGGTTCGAGACTTACTGGACTCCAAAGGGCAGCAGCAGGATCGCCAGACTCTCACACAAACCTTCAAGCGCGAACTTGCTGGCACAGTAAATGGCATGGAAGGGTAGCCCTTGGAGGGGAGAACAGGCAGGTTGCTGAGAGCCCACCTTGCCTCATCAAGCCTCTCTACTCCACGTCCTCTCCTGCGCCCCCACTCACCCATCAAGCCGCCCATGCTTGCGGTCACCAGCACCCGCCCAGAGCCGCGCCGCTTCATGTCGGGCAGAAAAGCCTGCAGCATCCGCACCGTGCCAACCACATTTACATCCAGGACGGAGCCCACTGCGTCCAGCTCGTGCGCCTCGAGAGGCCCCATCAGGCCCCGGCCCGCATTACACACTGTGGATGGAGACCTCACGCTTATCTCAAGCACTGCTCTACCCACCCCCCGCCCCAGGCCCCGCAAGTCCCCCGGAATTGGGCACTAAGCGGAGAAGGTTCCTGCCTCACGTCTTTTGGGGAGGCTCACCCAACACATCTACACGACCCTCGGTCACGCGTGCCCGAGCAGTGGCCACTGATCCTGTGTCCCTCACATCCAACTCCAGTATCTCCAGCGATTCAGGGGGACATCCCCGAGCCCGGGCAGCCTCCAGCAGTGGGCCCTGCGCCTTCACGTCCCTCAGCGTGGCATACACTGGAGGTTTGGGAGATGAATCCCTGAGCACCCTGCTTGCATTCCGCGAGCTCTTCCCTGACCGCCATCCCCATTCTCGCTCATACCTTTGAAGCTCTGGGATGCGTCTGAAGCCAGACGGACAGCAAGATGCAGCCCGATGCCCGAGGAGCAGCCAGTGATAAGTACCACAGTGCGGTCCATGAGCACACCCTGCAGAAGCTCCAAGCACTAACAGCCCTGGTCAGGGTCCTGTGCTGGGATATCACCTATTTGGCTCCACCCTTGCCTGCGGTGTCCCCACCCCTTGTTGTGTCTGCCTGGCAATCTCAAGGTTGAGCCTTCACCACGTCCCTTCTGCGGGTCAAAGCAGAGAAAAGGCCACTGACTGTAATACCAAATTGGCTGTAGTTGGGGGGCGGGGGTCCAGGGAAGAGGGATCTCTGCAAGTCGCAGGCCGGGTTCCCGTGAGGGCAGTGAGCAGCACCCAGGACAGATCTGGATGCAGCGACAATGTCTGATCTTGGGAACATTTTTGCGACAGAATTTCATATAGCCTAGCCTGGTCTCCAACTCATTATGTAACTGAGGTTGGCCTTGAACTCCTGATCCTCTGCCTCCACCTTCCAAGTGCTGGATTACACAATTATATTTACCAATAGGATGTGATGTTGTGCTTCTGGGACTCTCAGTTCAAAGATGACGCACTAGAGTTAAAGTGAGGAAGCAGACAAGGAGCGAGGAGGACTAGCCGCACTCCAGGGCCCATGCTGTAGCCCTGAGTCCTCCCAGATATGCTGGCCAGTGACTGTCCATTCTGACAGACCCAGGCTAATTCATCCATTTATTAAGTTGACAAATAACAGTACGTCAACCCCAAATCTGGGATAGTGGTAGAAAGGAGCTCACTTCCCTCTGAGCCATCCCCATGGTCAGTCCTTGGTTCCTCCCAGGCCTGGGGACTACCCTATGTCTGTCCAGCTCCAGGACCTGCTCCAGCAGGCCTCCAGGAAGTTAATCTGTCACAAAGAGCCAGAAATCCCCCGGGGGGAATACTTAAGGAAGATCTTCTTGGCCAGGTCCACAGTGTCCCCTTGGGGCTGGCTGGGATATCTCCTCTTGCCGAGAACAAAGGCCTGCTCCAGAGGGAAGACATCCTTGTCAAATTGGCGCTGTTGGAAAGGGATGCCTTGGGCCAAGCTGTGAGCCAGGACCTCCAAGAAGAGGCACCAGCGAGGCTGGTAGTAATCAGCCACCAGTCCTGCCAGCTGCTTGTTGGCATAGTCGAGGATGTTGCCCTCGGGTCCCCACAGGGTCAATTGGTAGCGGCTGTTCTGCTCATATAACTGGGCCTCAGCCTCACTCACAGCCACAGCCCGGGCCTGATCCAGCCAGCTGCCCAGCAGGAAGTGGCTGTCACTAGCCAGCACCACATCCAGTGCTGGCAGGAGCTCATAGGCCAGAAGGCCTCCAGCCCTGAGGAGGGGCACAAGGTCCTTGTTCATATAGGCAGCCTTCACCTCCTCATAGTACAAACTGACCAGCTCCTGCACTGCCTGGCGGGTGACATCCAGCAGGTCATAGCGGAAGGCTGGGCTGTTGGTCAGGTTGGGAGCAGCTGTTAGTAGCAGCCGCCAGGCCTCAAACACATCTGACCGGTTGTACCAGACAGTAGTATTCATCTGTAGGGATGGCCGCTTTACCAATGGGCTGTGATTGTGTCCACGGCAGGCATCCCCGGAGCAGTTGTAGACACTCCTGAGCAGCAGCCTCCAGGCTGCCTCTGCATCTTGCTGGACAGCTCCATACCGCCGGTCCGCAAAGCTGCTCACCCAGGCTGCCAAATCTGGCACGGGCTCCTTGCGCCAGCCCAGTTCAGCCATGAGGGCATAGACCACTTCATTTTGGCCAATGCCCTCAGGGGCCATGCCAGTGCCTACCATGGTGGAGTTGGGAAAGAGGCGAGCTGCCTCAGGGCCTCGGTTCACGGCCTCCAGGGCTCCGAACAAGCCATGGTTGCCCCCAAAGTTGTGTAGCATGCACCAGATGAAGGGCTGGCCCTGGAAGGAAGCTGTGCGGACATACACAGGCTGGCTCTCAGCAAACAGGTCCAGAACCAGGAGGCGACCACGGGGCACAGCCCCCAGCACAGCACTGATCTGGGCAGGTCCCCAGAACTGGGGCTGATGCTGGAAGAGCCAGCCTTGGAGTAGCCACACAGCACTAGGGTCCACTGCAATTAGGAAGAAAGACAAAAAGGAAGGGTGATGAGAGAGAGAGCTGGTGAAGATCATGTAAACCCATTCTACACATAGCAAAAGTAGAAACTTAAAATACTATCACAGGGCACATATTCCCCTGTGATTGTCCAACCAGCAGCTAGAGGCTCTACTTTTTTTTTTTGGGTGTGTGGATTTTCAAGGTAGGGTCTCCCTCTATCCCAAGCTGATCTGGAATTCACTATGCAGTCTCAGAGGTGGCCTTGAATTCACAGTGATCCACCTACTTCAACCTCCCAAGTGCTGGGATTAAAGATATGCACCAGTGGGCTGGAGAGATGGCTTAGTGGTTAAGCGCTTGCCTGTAAAGCCTAAGGACCCCGGTTTGAGGCTCAATTCCCCAGGACCCACGTTAGCCAGATGCACAAGGGGGCGCACGCGTCTCGAGTTCATTTGTAGTGGGGCTGGAGGCCCTGGTGCGCCCATTCTTTCTCTATTTGCCTCTTTCTCTGTCTGTTGCTCTCAAATAAATAAAAATGAACAAAAGAAAAATTAAAGATATACACCAACATGTCCAGCTTTTTTTCTTAAGATTTTTTTCTTTTGTTTTGTTTTTCTGAGGTAGGATCTCACTCTAGCTCAGGCTGACCTGGAATTCACTCTGTAGTCTCAGACTGGTCTTGAACTCATGATGGTCTTCCTACTTCTGTCTGGGATTAAAAGTATGTGCCACCATGCCTGGTTTAAGATTTTTTTTTCTTTCAAGGTAGGGTTTCATTCCAGTCTAGGCTGACCTAGAATTCACTATGAAGTCTCAGGGTGGCCTTGAACTCATGGTGATCCTCCTACCTCTGCCTCCTGAGTGCTGGGATTAAAGGCATGCACCACCACGCCTGGCAAGGTTTTTTAAAAATTAATTTATATATTTGCAAGCAGAGACAGACGGGGGGGGGAGAGGGAGAGGGAATGAATGAATGAATGAGCATGGGCATGCCAGGGCCTCTAGCCTTGCAAATGAACTACAGATGCATGCACCACTTTGCCTGTGGCTTTATGTGGGTTCTAGGGAATCAACCTGGTTCATTAGATTTCACAGGCAAGTGTTATTAACCACTGAGCAATCTCTCCAACCTGAGATATTTTTAAAAAAATATTTCATTTTTATTTATTTATTTGAGAGAGGGAAAGAGGCGGGGGGGATGGGCACACCAGGGCTTCCAGCCACAGCCACTACAAACGAACTCCAGATGCATGTGCCACTTGTGCATCTGGCTTACGTGGGTAACGGGGAATCGAACCGAGGTCCTTCGGCTTTGCAAGCAAGCACCTTAACCAGTAAGCCATCTCTCCAGGCCCCTGAGAGTTTTATGTAACCCAGACTGGCTTCAAACTCCACATCCTCCTGCCTCCACCTCTCAAGTGCTAGGATTACAGGCACGTGCCATTACACATGGTTTAAAATCTTTTCAAAGCTGGGCATGGTGGCACACACCTTTAATCCCAGCACTTGGGAGATGGAGGTAGGTGAATGGTCAGACTAGAGAGCAAGACCCTACCCTGAAAAAACAAAAAGCAAAATAAATAAATAAATATTTTCAATAGCTTGCATTAAAAATACTCTTTTCCAGTGCTAAGCATCTGCATCTGCTCCCCGTGAGCAAGTCCCGCTGCACAGGTGAGACAGCCGAGACACCAGGAGGGAGGGAACGTGTCACAGGTAATACAGCCACAGCCAGGGTTTGAGCCCTGATCGGCTCCAGAGCTCAGCTCCCATAGAGGAAGTCAATGGAAGTGTGTTGTAGTGGGTCCTCCTCCCATCACCACTGACCACTGCCGTCCCCTTCTCCCTAATGTTCTGGAGGGGGGGTCCCCCACCCCAGACAGCACACTGTACCAGCAATCATGGCTTCATAGACGGCTGTGGTAGCTGCAGCGAGGTAGGCGGGCTCTGAGGAGGGTGGCTGCATCTCGTTGAACGTGTCAGCCCCATAAATGTGGTCTGTGCCAAACTCCTTGGTCAGTTCCCATAGAAAGAGGCTCCCGACGAGGGGGAATACAGGGTCTTTCGGAGCCAAAAGGAAGGAGCAGGAATAGGAACAGTTGAAGTGCCCCCAGCTGCCCAACTGGGTGACATTGACCTGTGGAAACACCCTAGTGGGACAGAAAAAGCCCAGTTACTGGAGGTTGATAGGGTATTCAACTTGACCACACCCCTCACCAGCCTAACGAACATCTTCAGCTTCTTGAAGGCATTGTGGTTTGTCATGCTTCTGTGTTTTCGTACACAATGTGTCCCTGCATGGCATCCTTCCCAATCCTTCTATGCTTGGCATCTTGTTCCTTACTACTCCTAGGAGCCACCTGGCTGGAAAGATTTTACCATCTCTCCCTCTCCCAGTGCCGAGAGGGACAACACTCCTTGTTCAATCCAAGCTCAGTGCAGCCTCGGCCTTGTGCCCTGCCTGCCCCTCTGGCCACGTGGGTCCACATTCATTTCTGCACTCGTCACTGCTTCATTTCACCCTGCCAGCCACTTTTCATTAGGGACAAAACTTTGGGGCACCTTTGTCCTAGCATCCCCAGACAGCTAGTCAAAGGCTCAGTGGAGGAAAGGAATGAGGCTTCTAGGGCACAGTGAGCGTGCTGAAGAGGCAGCCAACAAGATCAGTGGGCAGCACCACGCACTGACAGGAGCCCAGGGATTCATGGAGAGGCCTCGCCTGGGCCTTGAAGGCCTGTCCAGCCACAGAAGAATGGACAGCATAGAGAAGCAAGAAGAACAGAGACCAGCATACTGCCACAAGTAAGAGCTATCACTAACATTTTGCACTGAATCATAGACAGGCAGATAGACGCAAGCCTTAAAGAAGACTTCTTTCTCCTTCCTTTTTTTTCCCCAAGGTAGTGTCTCAGTGTACTGCAGGTTAAGCTGGAATTCACTTTATAGTAGCAGGGTGGCCTCAAACTTATAGGGATTCTCCCACCTCTGCCTCCCAAGTGCTGGGATTAAAGGTGCACACCACCACACCCAGCTTAATTCTATTTATTTCTTTTAATTAATTTTGGTTTTTCAAGGTAGGGTCTCACACTAAGCCCAGGCTAAGCTGGAATCCACTATGTAGTCTCAGGGTGGCCTCAAACTCTCAGTGATCCTCCTACCTCTGCCTACCCAGTGCTGGGATTAAAGGTGTGCACCACCATGCCCAGCTTAATTTCTTTTTGATTTTTTATTTATTTAAGAAAGAGGCAGAGAGAATGGGCATGCCAGGGCCTCTGCAAATGAACTTCAGCTGCATGCACCACCTTGTGGATCTGGCTTATGTGGGTCCTGGGGAATCAAATCTGGGTCCTTTGGTTTTGCAGGCAAGTGTCTTAGCTGTTAAACCACTGCTCCAGTCCTCCTTATTTATTTTTTTGTTTTTCCAGGTAGGGTCACTCTAGTTCAGGCTGACCTGGAATTCACTACATAGTCTCGGTGGCGATCCTCCTACCTCTGCCTCTCGAGTGCTGGGATTAAAGGCGTGCACCACCACACCTGCTTTTACCCTTCTTTTGAGACAGGATCTCAAGCATCCCAGTTTGGCCTTAAACTCACTATGTAGCTGAGGATGACCTTGAACTTCTATTTTTGTCTTTCTTATTTTGAAGCACGTCTTACCCTAGCCCAGAATGACCTAGAACTCACTCTGTAGCTCAGACTGACCTCCAACTCATGGTGATCCTCCTACCTCCACCTCCCAAGTGGTGGGATTAAAGATGTGTGCTACCATGCATGTGCTTGTTTTTTTGTTGTTTGTTTTTCAAGTTAGGGTCTCACTCTAGCCCAGGCTGACCTGGAATTCACTATGTAACCTCAGGGTGGCCTCCAACTCTCAGCAATCCTCCTACCTCTGCCTCCTGAGTACTGGGATTAAAGGCCTGTGCCACCATGCCTGGCTTTTTTTTTTTTAATTTTTATTTGAGACATTGTGTATGTAGTGTAGGTTGGCCTAGAACCTCACCTGGTGATAGCCTTGGGGACATGTCCTGCAAATGCAGGCAGCACGGGGATCATGCCAAAGGAGCGCATCCGGTCCAGAATCTGATGCTGGTCAGGAATGAAGGGCAGGGTGAGTAGAACCTCTACTGTCCATGGAGGGTGGCCTTTGCCTTCTCCAAACAGGGTCCCCATGGCTCAGCAAAGAGTCCTGAAGCAGACCTAGTGCCACTTCCCAGGGGCCTGAGACCATGCGGCACCCATTCTACCTCTTCCCTTCCCCATCCTTTTACCTGCAGGTAAAGCTGCTTGAGGTGCCAGGAGTGGGACAGAGGGCCACCCCAGGTATGCAGGTTGCCCATGCGCTCCCAAGCCAGGAAGGCAGGACCAGCAAAGTAGTCGTCAATCTCTGACTGGGTCAGGCCCAAGGCCAGGTACACCTGAGGAAGGAGAGCCCCACACCTGGTCATCTTCACTCAACAGCACTCAGTCAGTGCTTCTGTGCTGGGGGCACTACTGCTGAGGCAAGAATGGGACCCAGCCTGCAAGGAGAATCAGACCTATGTGCAAGTGAGTGCACTGAAGTGTCACCTTTAGGACCCGAGTAAGGATGTGGAGCACAGAGGGGCACTCCCCAAACCAAGGAGGATCTTAGACAGTTTCAAGTAGCAAGGGCGGCCAGTGGAAGGGCAGGAACTTCTAGAGCACAAGGAGGCTTCACACTAAGACTAGCGAAGTAGAAAGGACGAGGTCAGGAGACTGGACAGCGTGGGAGTCGGAGGAAGAGAGGAGCCCGGGCTTCCTAAATTGCTTCAGTGGAGTACAGAGTGTCACGCACAGTAAGCACTCAGCTGTGTTTGCCTCGCCACGGAAGGAAGCCTCAGTGTTCCTGAGGGCTGGAGCCACTGGACCTGCCACAAACACTTCCAGAGCCTTTGCTCTCTGAGTGCCAGACGCTGTACTGATGCTGGGAGGTGGAGACAGGAATACCTGGGAGGTTAGGGTTAGGTGGACAGGAGTGTGCGAAGGGCCAAGTGGCACATACCCGCTCCCAGATGGCTTCCTGGCCATTCCAGGCTAGCGCCAGGTTGATGCCGTTCAGGGCCATCCAATCAATCTCTTGCTCCCAGCGGTTCCAGTCCCACCACACGAAGGAGTAGCTGTGCGTGCACACATTCTGGTAATAGCGATACCTGTGGGTGAAGTGCTTTGCTGGGGACAGGCGGGTGCCTCCTGCCCCTGAGAACTCACCATCCTGGAGCACCTGGGAAGGGGGCTTGGCCCTGGAATAGCCCCCTGCAAAGGGGTGGAGTGGAGTCGTTCCAAGTTGGCCACTTCATCGCAGACCCCACTCCAAGTGGAGCTGGGAATTGGGAATCTGAGCTTCCCTCAAGAGCCTCTAGCTTGGCAGAAAGTTGTGGGCACAAATTTCATTTTCATTCAACAATTCCAGAGCTCCTACTGTGCACACTGTCCACATGAGTGTCTCGGGGCTACAAGGCAAAGTTGATCCCTGTCAGGTAGGGGTGCCCTGTGCCCAAAGTCTCGTGGGCAGACAGATGTGCACACCTACCACCTCCATGCAGTGTGGCAAGTGCTAGAACTAAGATCTGTGAGCCCAGTGGGCGTTATTGCACAGCCTCTTCAAGTAGATGGCAGAGGAAGGAGAGAATGAAATGTACGGATCCCAAGTGGGCCCCAGCAAGGCTCCACCCACCATCGTGCAAATCCTTAATCTGCACAGCAGGGTGGACGTGTGGACGTCATTATTTTTGTTTGTTTTTGTTTTCTTGCCCAGATGTCCTAGCCGAGGCTCGAGGAGATTTAAGTGACTTGCACAAGAGCACACAGTTATCAGAGACATAACTGGGAATGTGAGGCACAGTGGCCAACACTTCCTTCTCAGGCCTCCAGGTGTCGGCAGCTGCAGGACAAGTGTGAAGCGGGCGAGTGACCAGGGGCTGGCGGTGTCGGCCGGGACCCGTTACCTGTTGGGCGTGGCCTCCGTCAGCTCCCCCGGCACGGCGGGCAGCGGTCGCGGCAGGTGCAGCTGCGAGCCCGACCAGGCCACCTGGCAGCCGCAGAAGTCGCGCAGGTAGCGGTGCAGCCCCGCGGCGGCCGCCACGCCCGTGGAGCCGCGCACGCGCACGGGCGCCCCGCCGCCGCCGCCGCTCAGGCTGTACGTGTCCAAGCCGGACTCGGCCGCCAGGGCGCGCTCCACCGACACCGAGAAGTTAGCCGCGGGCCCCGGCCCCAGCAACCGGGCCACCAGCGCCCGCACGGCGGCTTCCTCCCGGGCCTCGTCGCCGGCCGAAGCCCCGACCCAGGCCAGGAGCAGGAACCCCACAGCCGACGCCAACATCGCCGCTTCCATAATTCCCGGCCTCGCGGCGCCCCGCCGACAACCAATCCGAGCTCGGGACCAGCGGGGCGGGGTCGCCCGCGTCCAATCAGATGCAGGCCTCAGGACACGTGGTGGCGGCTCCAGCTACGCGCCTCGAGACTTGGTTTCCGGAGCCTGGCCGCGCCCTGGAAGACTGACTTCTGCCCGCACGTGGTTCGCGGTCATGTGAGCCCATCTTACGTGTGGTTTTGCAGAGAGCAGGCTGAACTCTGAGCGCTTTCGCCCATAAGTTTCTTCTCTTCCATCCAGGCGCCCTCTCCTTTTTTGATTTGTATGTTTTTTCGAGGTAGGGTCGCACTCTAACTCAGGCTTACCTGGAATTCACTATGTAGTCTCAGGGTGGCCTCGGACTCACTGCGATCCTCCTACCTCTGCCTCCCAAGTGCTGGGATTAAAGGCGTGCGCCACCACGCCCGGCTACCCAGCCCCTCTTGTTTAGCAGCTGGGAATTGAAGCCAGGGTCTCTTGTGTGCCACAAAACTCTTAACAACTGAGCTACAGCCCCAGTCCCTGGCCTGATTTAAATACATGCATTTGGAGTTTATTTGTATCAGGCACTGTCATAGCTGCTGCTGTCTTGGTGAAAAGGAGGTGATCCCAGCTGGTGTTATCTGGGGTAATTTTAGAAACCACATGCTTAAAGAGTTCCCTCGTGGCTGCCATGCTGTGAAGAGCAAGGAAGGGTACTCCGCACCCCCAGTGACCACCAAGGAGAACCAAACACATATGCAAGGGCAAGGAGCTTTTAATTCTGGATCCATACAAGAGCCTCCTGAGGGTAGGGATTTTATAGGGATTTGAACATAGAGGAAGAGGATGGGTACATGGATTTGAACATAGAAGAAGGGGATGGTACATGATTAGTTGATTTAAACAGTATGCTTTGCTGGTTGGCTTAGGCTTTTGGCGGGCAAAGTTGGTGGGCTGGAGCTAGGGGAATTGAACTTTATGACTTCGGGAATGTATGGCATGATCAGTTTCCAGTATCTGTTAAGCCCATCCTTACCAGAAGATTAAAAAAAAACTTAGATCTTGCTGGGAAACAGAAACTTAGGCCTACTGAGGACTCTAAAGCCTGTCATGGTGTCCATCTGGTTCCTGGGTCCTTCATTCCCCCTTCTCTTTGTACCATGAAGAGCCAGTCTTGGCTCCCAATTGAATTATACTGTGCTCTTAAAACCATAAGCTGTACTGTATTAATGCGTTCCCTAACAAAAGCAACTATCAATAATGTAAGGTCCTATTGTGATTAGCTACAAAAATAAAAGTAATGGCCCTGCTAAAGCAGACAGCAGAGTTGTTAACCATGGGGAATGACTGAACCATGACTCAAACAATCCTCTATCGGCTTTTTTTTCCTTTTCCAAATTCTCTCGTACCTTCACCATTGAGTCTCTAATTATACCTGAATGGTTGATATAAAATTTTTTTCTTTAAGGCCACACATAGTCCCCCTTGCTGGAGGAATAATAAGTCCAGTCCCTGTTTATTCTGTAATACAACTTCAGCTAAGGAATCTACATTTTTCTCTAAGTGAGTAATGGACGTTTCCAGCCTCTGAATGTCTAAGTCTATACTTGATGTTTTCCTTGAAGGGTGAGTGCTGCAATGCCTGTTCTTACCCCCTACCAGGCCTGCATTGGGAAATGTTGTCACCAACCGGACAGTAAGTAAGGCACCGGGATCATACCCAGTAACGTACAGTCTTAGTCCCCATTACCCCAGGACACCTGTCTCCCTTTTTTCTGTAAACTTGAGAGAAATGAAATTACAGGTCTCATTTCCTTTCAAGGGAGGGAGGTGTGGTGGTTTGATTCAGGTGTCCCCCATAACTTTAGGTGTTCTGAATGCTAGGTTCCCAGCTGATGGATATTTGGGAATTAATGCCTCCTGGAGGGAGTGTATTGTTGGGGGCGGGCTTATGGGCTTTATAGCCAGTTTCCCCATGCCAGTGTTTGGCATACCCTTCTGTTGCTGTGGTCCACCTTATGTTGGCCAGGGGGTGAGGTCCACCCTCTGCTCATGTCATCGATTTCCCCTGCCATCGTGGAGCTTCCCCTCGAGCCTCTAAGCCAAAATAAATCTCTTTTTCCCAGAAGCTGCTCTTGGTTGGGTGATTTCTACCAGCAATGTGAACCGGACTGCAACAGGAGGTAACATGGTCCATTTTGGTCCCTGGTCTGGTTCCGTGTCATGGTGATAAAGTCCCCGTTAGTAGGCAGGTTCCAATATACCCTTCCAGTAGACACACATTGCCAGCCAGCACAGTAGAAGACTTCAGATCCCCCACAGCCCCCTTTGATTCTTGCTTTTCCTAAGTGCCCAGGGCATACATAGAAATAAAAAAATTCCTGATTCGCCACAAGAGTCCCGTGAGTCACCCACTAGTTGATGGAAGTCGAAGATCAAATCAGGAAACCAGGTTCCCCGTGGGGTAAGAATTTCCCCCGTGGCAGTGTTGGTTATTAGTCAGGTCAGATTATACACTTGGTGGGGAGTAGCTGCCACAGTACATCGGTTAGGAGCACAGTCAGGATCGGGAGCATTTGAGTTGAGGCTTGAGTGGGGGGCTGCGTTTCCACTGTGGCTGATGGTCCTCAGGTTCAGCCAGGGGATCTGCCAGTCAGATGTGTGTGTGATGAACCCAAGTGGCAGTTCCATCCATTCTCACAGCGGTAGGTATGGTCAGGATGAAGACGTAGGGTTCCTTCCAGCAGGGTTCCCAGTGTCTTGTGGCACCCAGTCTCCCAGATTATTTATATACTTTACATATTTACATATTTTAGATTCAAAAATAACCCTTTGAACATCTCTATTTTTTTTTTTATTATAGAATTAAAACTATGGGGAAAAGTTGTCTTAATGTTTGTTTCCCCTCTTGGAAAGCTCTTGTGTTACTTAATAGGCCATTCATATATGTAAGGTATTTTTTTATTTTTGGTTATATGTTTCTTTCTGAATGTTTAAGACCATGCAGATAGCCACCTTTAATTAAGGATTAGTTTTGGAGGTCACTAATGGCTCTCCAAAGAGACTTTAGGGACACAGAAGTAGCCCCATAGCTTACTGGTATTTTTTTTATCTGTTAGGATGAGTCAGGGCCATGCTGGCCAAGTAATTTTCCCTTCTTTGGGAAGTCAGGAGGACTGATTGCTCCTCAATTGTGACTCTCCTGTTTCAGACTGTACACTAAATTTGTTTGGGTCTCCATATCCTCCCTGCTCAGGAAGACAGGTGACTTACCAGGGGGCCAGTGTAAAAGTGTCCCATCATCTCCAGTGGCCTCATGACCTGGGAGCACAGGCCAAAATATTGGCACCTCTTGCTCTGATGATTCAAATTGGCTTTGGCTTCTACGTAGGTAATTAACACACTTAGAAAGGAAGTTACACCAGCCTGGATGTATGTACATATAGAGCACATTTGATTACTGAAATAGACTTAGTTAAAGAATGGCACAGGCTTCTAAAACCATTTTGTCCTATCTTTAAAATTTTAGTTGTACTATGGCAGCATAAGCCTTATTATGAGGCATAGAAAGTAGGCACATCTCACATTTTAAATATCTGACATTTATAAATATAGGCAGAACCTACTCCCAGTCTTGAAAACAGTACCAGTTGATTTACAGACTAACTAATTTAACCTAGAAGTTATCAGAAAAGGACAAGTAAGACAGTGTAAGGAATTAGCACCTGTGTTTGAAAACATCTTTGTTTAGTTCAGATACCTGTGTGGGTACAAATTACCGAGAACATTGGCAACAGGACCATGGAGCTTGAATGTATTTTTTTTTTTTAGATGAGGACCATTGTTTGAGCATGAGGCTGTACCCTAAAGTAGAGAATATGTCTTAAGAATTAATTTTGTGCTGGGCGTGGTGGCGCACGCCTTTAATCCCAGCACTCGGGAGGCAGAGGTAGGAGGATCGCCGTGAGTTCGAGGCCACCCTGAGACTACATAGTGAATTCCAGGTCAGCTTGAGCCAGAGTGAGACCCTACCTCGAAAAACCAAAAAAAAAAAAAAAAAAAGAATTAATTTTGTTATAAGCACTGGACTTAAGATGCCCCAATTGAGACAGTTACTTTATATACAATAGAGTAGAATCTGGTCTTTTCTGAGCCAAAACAGCTAGCTAAATATTAATATAACCCTTGATAAATCTTTTTGAAAGAAAAAACATTATTTGACAACCAATGATTTTGGCTTGAACTTGATAGATATTGATTTTATGTACCACAGAAATGTTTATTAACATAAAACAATTTTATGTTTTACCCATGACTTAAATGTGATAAAGTTTAAGCAAGCTATCCCAACAAATCCCAGGAAGATGAAAGTTATTAGTACTGAAATTAAATCACTTAAACCTAAGTGATTAAACCTAGTTATGACCATTCAATAAAATTAGCATAAATAAGAAGCTATCTGTAAAGTCACAATAACTTTAGGTATGAGTACTTCACCTTTGGAAATTAACCATTTCTATGTGAGCCTTTATCTTTAGAATAGTTAAAACCTTGATGAAAAGAGGAACCTAATTTAGTTTACTGAGAGAGTCTTAAAGCCAGTTTTATAACCCTTAAATCATAACAAATTAGCATCAATGACCTGTTAATGAGTGAGGTCTTATCATAAGACTCAGTTTCTCCACTGATTAAAACCTTGGCATCAGGTAAACATTAGATTTAATCCAATTAAATGTTTCAATGAAGGGGCCTTTACCCTGATATACACATTAGGTAAGCCTGATGCTTGTCTTATGTAAGGAGTTTGTAACCTGATTAAATACCTTGACTCAGTTTACCTATTTAACATTTTGTCTAATGAGAGACTTTATTTAACAGATGTGACTTTAGGTTTTCAAAAGAGAAGAACTAAAGAGAACCACAGTTAAATACTGTATTCCTTTTTCCTTGTCAGAGACAATTGGCCATTTTGTCTCTTGTCAGAGTCTGGGGGACACATGGCTTAAACTTGCATGGGGTTTGAGATAAAGGGGGTTCCATCTGTTTTTTTCAGAGTCCAGCTTTCCATGAATTTAAGTAGCATATGTTGGAAAACAAGAGCAAAATGAAATTACAGAGCAGAGAGATAAGCATCCTGACATTTCTTTCCTATTCTGAAGTTGTTTGTTTTTACATACCAAATTTACCCATTTGCAAAACACAAGGTGATAGACTCTTGTCTATGTTTAACCTAGTTAAACCTCCAATTACATCTGTACTTATGACTTTGTGACCCACCTAAAATAGGCATCACCTGTGTCTAATGTAAGATGAATTTAAATTAAGACTGTGTCCCTATATAAACATTTTAGAATATCCTTAAGAGTCTGTAAAGAGTTGAAGAATCTCTAACTTTAGGCATGGCATTTAGGTTTAGCCTGAAAATTCTTTCCTACATACACACATCTTTATCCACATACTTTAACATTCTCAGTACCACTCAAAAAGCATTTTTTTTAAATATATTTTATATTTATTTATTTATTTATTTATTTGAGAGCGACAGACACAGAGAGAAAGACAAGTAGAGGGAGAGAGAGAGAATGGGCACACCAGGGCTTCCAGCCTCTGCAAATGAACTCCAGATGCGTGTGCCCCCTTGTGCATCTGGCTAACGTGGGACCTGGGGAACTGAGCCTCAAACCAGGGTCCTTAGGCTTCACAGGCAAGTGCTTAACTGCTAAGCCATCTCTCCAGCCCTCAAAAAGCATTTTTAACGTGCATTCTATGTCCCAACATTGAAAATATTATTTCCCAGTTCCTTTAATCAATACATCTCTTCCCATTATTAACCATCTTTCTTACAAGGCTATCATGAAAAACTACACCAAATTAATCCTATTACTCACTAACAAGTGAGTAGTCTATAGACAATTTTATGTCACTAATACCAATAAGACACTAAACTAAGGCAAATATTGTTGCTATCTTGAGGCAGGCTGGCCTAGAAGTCAGGTCAGTTGCCTCCTCTTTTTAAGTACTTTACTTTTTTATTAATACCTGACAAATTATAAGTTACCACTTGAGAGAGAATTCTGTTGTTTTTAATAATCCTCTATGAAAGATGAAGTTGACCTACAACATAAATTCAGTTACTATTCTTATGATATCATGTAACAAAGTTGACACTTTTTTTACGTAAAACTTTAGTTCTTTATAGGTTGTAGTTAAATGTGACCTTTTTTTGTCTTGCCACTTTTTGGTGTGCAGTTGTGCCTGGGCGGGGCTTGTATACACCTTACATCAGCCCTGCCCTACTCCTGGGTCCGGTCTAGTACACATGGAGGTAATGGTCAAGAAGAGTGCTGGGAGGCCAAGGACTCTGGCTACCTGAAGGGGAAGGGGGGGGGGGCCAGGACGGCCAGGAAGCCTCCAAAGAAGGCGGCCCACTGGGAGGCCACTGAAGAAGGAGTGGGCCCGCTCGGAGGCCACTGGGAGAGGAGGCGGAGACATGGCACCTGCATGGGCAGAGGCGCCGTTATCTGTCTGCCACCTGACTCTGACCCAAGCCACTTTGGAGCACTTGCAAAGATGGCTTGTAATTTTGCTGTAAAGGGAATGAGGGGAAATTTCCTTCCTGAGCTTTTTATTTCTTAGCCAGATGAGTTATGCAGGTCCACATGGATGCCCAGAAATCCAGAAATGATCTGGAGGACTTCTTCCCAAAAGGAGCTTGTCTCCCTCTAGGAGGGCTAATTCCCTTAACTTTCAAAAGAGCTCTTATTCCATGGATCTGGGATATACATATTTATATTTTAGCAGGAGGCAATGTTACCCATGACAGAGAAAGATTAGAAACTCTAAGACCAGAGGGCAACATTCCTGAGGGCTGATCAGCACACAGGGGATTCCCCAAAGCTCCGGGCGTGATCCTGTCCACAAGTTTAAGAGGCCGGTGACCTGCCCTATAGGTTTTTAAGAGGTCGTTGTGTTACCGGGTTTTTTTTTTTGGGGGGGTGGTCAGAGAGAAATAGATAGAGGGTTTTTGTCAACACCCAATGGGCTGTCAGGGTCCAGGCAGAGGACAGCTGGCCTTCAGTCAATACCAGAGAGTGGCCCTCGGCAAGAGACATCAGTTGCCAGTTCATCATGTCTGGTCCCAAGCAATGGCGCTAACCGAAAATAAAGGAGGAGATAGAGATACCTGCCAGCCCTCAAAACATGGAGGCAAGGCCGCATGGGCTGATGTCTCCCAGCTCCTCTGGGAGAGCACTCACCCACCCTGTCCATCTCATAGGGTCCCTGTTCAGGCACCAGCTGTGGGTTTTTGGATTTTTTCTTGGGGGGCCGCTGTGGTTCACCCCAAAGGCACCCAGGCAACCAGGGGTGGGTGAGTGTGTGAAGAGAGAAAGACACTCCCAGGAAAAAGTGGGGCAGCTCTCTCCTTACCTGCTGCCATGTTGAAATCCCAGTCTGGTCTGGTCAAAGGGAAGAAGGTATCAATGATAGCCTGGTTATTGGTGGGATTCCCATCAGTACCCGGAACAAATTTCTGGGCTTCCATCTGGCTTCTCTCTTTCCTCTGTAGTAAAGAGAATCTATAGCAATTGTTGACAATCATCCCAAGTTGATTACCATCTTGGTCTGGGGGCCCCATAACCCGAAGAGGGAATGCTGTGACTCCAAGGGGCCTTAATTTTAATGTCCTGAAAGTGGTCCATCAGTAAAGAAAGCGGGGTAGTCTGCATCTGTCCCATCTGTCCAAGCACACAAATAGTAATTCCAACAAAGACAACGAAGGAGACAACAAAAAGCACACAAATAGTAATTCCAACAAAGGAAAGGAAAAAAGAGACAGCAAAAAAAGTTCAGCTGGCCAGCGACTACAAACTGAGACAACAGCCTCCCCCATTGTCTCTACAGATAGGGGAATGAAATCCCCTCCGGGCGAGCCTGGGGCACCCAGGACCCGTCTGAACAAAGTGGCCAGCTACTACAAAACCGAATGAGACCACGGCACGTCGCCGTTCCGTGGTAGAGACCTGCATTGTCTCTACAGGCGGGGGGGGGGGGGGGATGAAATCCCCTCCCGGCAGGCCTGGGGCACCCAGGCTCTGCCATCCAAACAAAAGTGACCTTAAGGGGCACGTCCACCCCAACCACGGAAGAATGAAGGACAGTTTTTCAGGAAAGACAAAACACAGAAGCACACTTATCAGCTGGCAACTTGAGCTCTACATGTTGGTGGTCCTCAGCAGTCATTGGGGAGATCCCGGATGAGCCCCCAAATGTTATGCCTAGTTCTTGGCACCCCCAGTGACCACCAAGGAGAACCAAACACGTATGCAAGGGCAAGAAGCTTTTAATTCGGGCTTAAACTCGGTCTCCTGACTTCACCAACGCAGTGGATCCATACAAGAGCCTCAAGTAGTGGGAGGGTAGGGATTTTGTAGGGATTTGAATCTAGAAGAAGGGGATGGGTATATGGATTTAAACATAGAAGAAAGAAATGGGTACATGATTGGTTGATTTAAACAGTATACTCTTCTGGTTGGCTTAGGATTTTGGCAGGCAAAGTTGGCGGGCTGGAGCTAGGGAAATTGAGCTCATCCATGACTATAGGAATGTCTCATGACCTCAGGACTGTATGACATAATGTATGGCATAACTGGTTTAACTGTTAAGCCTACCCTTATGGCAAGGTCGGAGGGCTGGAGCTAGGGGAATTGACCTTTATGACTTCAGGAATGTATGGCATGATCAGTTTTCAGTCACTGTTAAGCCCATCCTTACCAGAAGATAAAAAACTTAGATCTTGCTGGGAAACAGAAACTTAGGCCTACTGAGGACTCTTCAGCCTGTCATGGCGTCCATCTGGTTCCTGGGTCCTTCATTACATACCCCACTTCAAGGCTTCCAAAAGGTTGAGACATTTAATCTCAAATTCAAGAATGAGTAGGAATCGCAGTAGAGAGAAGAGGAAAAACCCAGGCAAAATGGGTGGTATAGATAAAGGCTGGGAGGCTAAAGAGTTTGGTGGGTTTGAGGAAGTTCGGGGTCAGGTGGCTGGAGGAGTCATGGTCCTGTGAGTCCCACCTGACTAGAAGCAGGGCCTGGAAGGGTATGCCAGCTGATTCTCAAAGGGCAGTAACAGGGCAAGATTTTTTTTTTTCCAAGGTTAGGGTCTCACTCTAGCCCAGGCTGACCTAGATTTCACTATGTAGTCTCAGGGTGGTCTCAAACTCACAGCAATCCTCCTGCCTTCCGAGTGCTGGGATTAAAGGCATGCGCCACCACACCTGACTAAGAATTGTTCTTTTACAGACTGGGAAACTTGAGGGAGTAAGTGGACAAGATCTATAAGCAGTAGGAGAGCAGCTCTATACTATAGGGAACTCCTAACTCTCTGGAGCCTGGTGTGTCCCCTATTTCCCAAGAAGTGCAATTTCTCAGGCTGCCTGTCTGGGCAGGAAAAGGGTGACTAGGGCTGTGTGGGTACAGGGAATAGTGGATTGCATAGACCGCTCTTTCTGAAAGGATTCTGAAGCCAGGTGTGGCAACACATGCCTGTGATCCCACCACTTGGAAGACTGAGGAAGGAGGATCTCAGATTCTACACAGACTTGGGCTCCCTAGTTCCAGACCAGCCTGGGGTGGGAGGTTCAGTGGCCCCCTCTGTTCCTGGCTCAAGTAGTTCCTGTAAGAGGATTGGCCCCTGATTTTTCTCAGTTCCCAATATCAAGAGGTCCTAAGTCTTTATGAGGGAACCGCCAAGACTGGCCCAGAGAGGTTCGTCCTTGGGGCTTCTCCCCACCCCATCCTTACATCACAGGCATTAGAAGCTGCTTCTGTCAAGCATTGTTGATGCCTCACTTGGGTCCACAAGGTAACTAAAAGCAGGAAGAAAACCTGACATGTGTGACCATTCAGTGTCTGTCTCCTTTACTTTGACTCCCTGCAGGTCAGCATGTTAATCCCTCAAGGAGTGATTAACCTTTATAACCCCACTTCAAGGTGAAAGGCACAGAAGTAAATCATGGACCTTAGCCTGCAGTCACCTTAGATTCCAGGAAGAGCAAAACCTTGTGTCGTGTGAATCTTCCTTCCGAGAAAAGCAGCCATCAGTATCTGTATGAGAAGCGGCAGCAACTGCTCACTAGAGACCCTTCACACGGGGCTGTTGACAGTCTCCCATGGAGACGGGAAGTGGGGAGGATCATGAGACCCTCACTTGATATCCAGCAGCTGTGTGCAATTATGCATGTGGCACAGGCTTTGAGAGCAAAGGAGACTTTTTCAGCTCTGGACGGGCTTAGCTTAGGGGTCAGAGTGCCTGATGCTCAACAGTCACTAAAACTCCCCCAGCCAGCGGCTCTTGAGTTTTTGTCTTGATGGCTACGAAGGATGATGAGTGCAGACTGAGTGGAAGGGTAGACTAAACAAGGTTTGTTAGACTGTAAAGAGAAAGTAAGGCAGAGGAGCTGCCATGCTAGAAGTAGTTGAGAGTGGGTAGCTGCCCAATGACTAGGATCAGGGCTTTTTATACCTTTGGGAATGTAAATTAAGTATCAAGTCAAGGTGGAGTGGATTGGTTATCACTTTTGTTTTAAACTTTTAAAAAGATGTTACTTTTATCTATTAGAGAGAAAGAGGCAGAATAGGGAGAATGTGTGCACCAGGGCCTCTACCCACTGCAAACGAGCTCCAGGCACATGTGTCACCATGTGTATCTGGCTTATATGGGACCTGGGGAATTGAACCTGAGTCCTTAGGCTTCGCAGGCAAGCATCTTAACCACTAAGCCATCTCTCCAGCCCTGGTTATCATTCTGGGCCTGCAACCCTGACTACCTGCATACAGAATAGAGCTAGCTTACTCTTAATTCCTGTCACATATGATCGTGTGGCCTCAGGGGGAGATGGTGTGTAGAGGGTGGAAGATTGAGGGGCAGGAGCTGCATCTAGATACCCTCTCCATTGAATCCCAGCTTCTTTCCAAATAGTCTTCTATTTTGATATCATCATTTTTTCCCTCCTATTATGCAGAGTTTGTGTAGGTAGCATTAACCATTGTAGGTCATGAGGGTATCCACCTCTTTCTTTTTTAATATTTTTTTAAATTTTTTTTTATTTATCTATTTGAGAGAGACAGACACAGAGAGAAAGGCAGAGAGAGAGAGAGAGAGAGAAAGAATGGGTGCGCCGGGGCCTCCAGCCACCGAGTACAAACTCCAGACACGTGCGCCCCCTTGTGCATCTGGCTAACGCGGGTCCTGGGGAACCGAGCCTCGAACCGGGGTCCTTAGGCTTCACAGGCAAGTGCTTAACCACTAAGCCATCTCTCCAGCCCTATCCACCTCTTTAACTGGCCTGTCAGAATGGGTGTGCAAGCTTAGCTTGTTGGGGATGCTAGAGCCTGGCTTTTGCCTATGATCTCCAAGTATGGAGTTTCTCCCAAACACCTGTGATGCCAGGTGAGGTTTGTTGGACTCTCCTCCTCCCAGGACCTTCAGTTTCACCACCACTTCTGGATTTGGGGAACACATGAGTGTGGGGGGACTGGGTTGTACTTCTACTGTCACTGTCAGGTTTCTCTCTGTGGGGTCTAGATTCAGCCACGTAGCGGGTGCTTGGCAGGGTTACCAGAGTTTTTAAACCAAACTCTGGGTGCCAGCAGACCCAAAATGCTAGGCTTGGCAACCCATGCCAGTGGGCCAATTAAAGAGATTAATAAACTGAGTGCGGTGGGACACGTCTTTAGTCCCAGCATTTGGGAGGCAGAGGTAGGAGGACCACTGTGAGTTCGAGGCCACCCTAAGACTACATAGTGACTTCCAGGTCAGCCTGAGCTAGAGTAAGACCCTACCTCAAAAAACCAAAACAAAACTTAAAAAGAAAAAAGAGCGTAATAGTGAAAAACAGAGAGACTAGATTTATTCAATGTGGGCATGTTGGAAGGAGAACCAGATAAAGGGGTACGGTGAGATCAAGTCTGTCTTTGGACTACTGGAGTGACTTTATTATTTTATTTTAAAAATATTTTACTTATTTATTTGAGAAAGAGAGAGAGAATGGTGTGTCAGGGCCTCTAATTACTGTAAACAAACTCTAAACATATGATCCACCTAGTGCATCTGGCTTTACGTGGGTACTGGGGAACAAAATCGAGGTCCTTAGGCTTTGCAGGCAAGAGCCTTAACCACTGATCCATCTCACCAGCCCCTTATTTATTTTATTATTTATTAATTTATTTTTTGTTTTTTTTTTCATGTAGGGTTTCACTTTAGCTCAGGCTGAGCTGGAATTCACTATGTAGTCTCAGGGTGGCCTTGAACTCACAGTGATCCTCCTACCACTGCTTCCTGAGTTCTGGGATTAAAGGTGTGCGCCACCACACCTGGCTTAATTTTTTTGAGGTAGGGTTTCACTCTAGCCCAGGATGACCTGAAACTTCCTCTATAGTCTCAGGCTGACTGAAAATCCAGTGTTCCTCCTACCTCTACCTCCTAAGTGTTGGGATTAAACATATTTGTCAGCACACCTGTTTTTTTTTTTTTTCCTATATTTTTTCGTGTGTGTGTGTGTGTGTGTGTGTGTGTGTGTACGGGCACAGCAGCATCTTTGGCCTTGGCAAATAAACTCCAGACACACATGCCACCACGTTTTGCATCCAACTTTATGTGGGTACTAGAACATTGAATCTGGGTTGGCAGTCTTTGGAAGCAACTGTCTTTAACCATTAACCAGCTCCCCCAGACTGCTCGATTGGAGCACACATCCCTGAAAGGCATGTATGCCACCACACCCACTTGGAGTTACCCAAGGGTGACCTTGATGCTCCCAGGAGCAGGGCCTGAGGGATAGGAGTCTAAGCTTTGGGCTGTTTACCCAAGAGTGGGTTTGCTGCCTCCAGCAGCAGCCCAAAGAAAAAGAGACTAACCCTTGGCATCAGCCCCAGTGAAGCCGCTGCGTCTGCCGGCGCCTCGGGTCTCATTGCAGCTGCAGCGTTCTGTGCTCAGGCGCTCGCTGGCATTTTTACTGGACAGCCAAAAAACTGTAAGGTTTGAGCAAGCAGAACATTGGATAACAGAGGGGAGTGCAGAGCTTCTGACTTTGGATAATCCTTAAACACTTGTTAAAGGAGGGCTGGAGAGATGGCTTAGTAGCTAAGGCACTTGCCTGCAAAGCCAAAGGACCCAGGTTCGATTCCACAGGACCCACATAAGCCAGATGCAGAAGGTGGCACATGCCTGTGGAGTTTGTTTGCAGTGGCTGGATGCCCTGGTGTGCCCATTCTTTCCCTCTCTCTCTCTCCCTCCTTCTCTCAAATAAGTAAATAAAAACAAACTAAAAAACAAAACAGAAAAACACTTGTTAAAGGAAAGGCGTTAGGGGCGTGACCTGTTGGACTCTGTTCACCAATGTACTCACACTAAGTCCACCTGTTGTGTTGTCTTCAACAGACCTGTGGCAGTTCTGTGCACACTGTTACTGACCTACTTGTTGACTTCAGTGCTATGACCAGCACTTGGTACGCATGGACGTTTGTTCAGGGTCAAGAGTCCAACTAGGCCACTGAGGAAGTAGGACAGAGAGCCTGACTGAAGATCAGTCAACATCTCTGAACACTATTTGTCAATATTGGTCATCTGTCCAGGACAAAGGTACACCGGAGCAGAGGAAGCCGGTCACATTGCTTTAAGCAGGTAGACTACATGATTGCAAGATTAACTTCAGGGCAAGTTACAAGTAAGGCATTTAGCACCTCACAGCAGTAATCTCAGAAAAATTATTTGTAAAGTCTAAGAATTATTCCCAAAGTTCTTCCCATAGTTCATTTATATTTTTATTTTTATTTATTTATTTTTTTTTTAATTTTTTTTTTTTTATTTGAGAGCGACAGACACAGAGAGAAAGACAGGTAGAGGGAGAGAGAGAGAATGGGCGCACCAGGGCTTCCAGCCTCTGCAAACGAACTCCAGACGCGTGCGCCCCCTTGTGCATCTGGCTAACGTGGGACCTGGGGAACCGAGCCTCGAACCGGGGTCCTTAGGCTTCACAGGCAAGCGCTTAACCGCTAAGCCATCTCTCCAGCCCCATTTATATTTTTAAATCAATCTTTCTTTCTTTCTTTCTTTCTTTCTTTCTTTCTTTCTTTCTTTCTTTCTTTCTTTCTCTAAGAGAAAGAGGCAGAGAAAGAGAGAGAGAGAATGAATGGGCATGCCAGGGCTCCAGCCACTGCAAATGAACTCCAGATGCATGCACCCCTTGTGCATCTGGCTTATGTGGGTCTTGGAGAATTGAACTGGGATCCTTTGGCTTTGCAGGCAAACATTTTAACCACTAAGCCATCTCTTCAGCCCTCATTCATTGTTTTAAAAAGAAAATATTATTTTGGGGAGCTGGAGAGATGGCTCTGAGGTTAAGGTGCTTTCCCATAAAGCCTAACAACCCAAGTTCAATTTACTCATGTAAAGCAAGATACACAAAGTGGTGCATGTATCTGGAGTTCATTTGCAGTGGCAGGAGGCCCTGGTGTACCCATTCTTTCTCTGCAGCGTGTTGTGGTGCATGCCTTTAATCTCAGCACTTGGTAGGCTGATGTAGGAGGATTATGGTGAGTTTGAGGCCAGCCTTAGACTACAATAGTGAATTCCAGGTCAGCCAGGTGAGACCCTACCGCCAAAAAACCAAAATTATATATATATATATATAATTCTATTTATTTATTTATTTGAGAGAGAGAAAGACAGATAGAGAGGATGGGCACTCCAGGGCCTCTAGCCACTGCAAATGAACTCCAGAAACATGTACTACCTTGTGCATCTAGCTTTACATGGGTACTGGGGAATCGAACCTGAGTCCTTTGGCTTAGCAGGCAGGTGCCTTAACCACAAAGCCATCTCTCCAGCCCCAATATTTAGTTAAAAGAAAGTGAGAGAATGAGAAAGACTATGGGTGCACCAAGCTCTCTTGCCACTTCAAATGAACTCCAGATGCATGTACAACTTTATCTGGCTTTATGTGGGTACTGAGGAGTTGAACCAAGGCCATCAGGCTTTACATGCAAGCGTGTTCAACCACAAGGCCATCTCCCCAGATCCTCCCTCTTTGAAAAAATAATTATGATCCGGGCGTGGTGGCACACGCTTTTAATCCCAGCACTTGGGAGGCAGAGGTAGAAGGCTCGCCATGAGTTCAAGGCCACCCTGAGACTACATAGTGAAATCCAGGTCAGCCTGGGCTACAGTGAGACCCTACCTAAAAAAAAAAAAAAAAAAGAAAAAAAATTATTATGGGCCAGGCATAGTGGCACACACCTTTAATTCCAGCACTCAGGAGGCGGCAGGTGGAGGTAGAAGGATCTCTATGAGTTTGAGGCCAGCCTGAGACTACACAGTGAATTCCAGGTCAGCCTGGAATGCTGGTTTCTAACTTAGAAAACCAACACACACACAACACACACACACACACACACACACACACACACACACACACACACACTTACTTCTTTATTTTGCATGTGTGTATGTGTATAGGCACACCAAGGCCTCTTGCTACTGCAAACAAATGCCTGTCCAGCTTTAAGTGGATGGCTAGAGAATTGAACTCTAGGCCAGCAGACTTTGCAAGCAAGTGCCTTTAACCACTGAGTCATCTTCCTAGCCCTCACCTTTTTTTTTTTTTTTTTTAAAGCAAGGCAGATTTTCTAGGCCAGAGTGAAAGCCCTCCAGCAGCTGAAAGCCGATTGCTCGGTGAGAGCAGACCGAACTGGGTTGTGCTTTCCTTTTCTTCTTTTTTTTTTTTAATCTATTTTTTTTTTTCTTTTCCAGGTAGGGTCTCACTCTAGTCCAGGCTGACTTGGAACTCACTATGTAGCCTCAGGCTGGCCTCTAACTCATGGAGATCCTCCTGCCTCCGCCTCCTGAGTTCTAGGACTAAAGGTGTGTATGCCACCACACCCAGCTCCTTTCCTAGTTTTTAAAAATATCTTATTTGAGCCGGAGAGATGGTTTACTGGTTAAGGCACTTGCCTGTGAAGCCGAAGGACCCAGGCTTGATTCTCCAGGTTCTATGTAAGCCAGATGCACAAGGTAGTATCTGGAATTAGTTTGCAGTGGCTAGAGGCCCTGGAACACTTATTGTCTCTTTCTCTCTCTTTCCCTCCCTCTGTCTCAAATAAATTAAAATTTTAAAAATTAAAGCATTTTATTTACTTATTTGAGAGAGAGAAAAGCAGATAGGGAGAGAGAGAGAGAGAGAGAGAGAGAGAGAGAGAGAGAGAGAGAGAGAGAACGGGTGTGCCAGGGCCTCTAGCCACCCCAAATGAACTCCAGATGCATGTGCCATTTTGTGCAACTGGTTTTACGTGGATACTGGGGAATCAATCTTGGATCCTTTGGCTTTGCCAGCTAGTGCTTTAAGTGCTAAGCCATCTCTCCAGCCCCTTTCCTAGTTTGTTTTTGTTGTTTTGTCTTGTTTTTTGTTTTTTGAGGTAAGGTTCCACTCTAGCCCAGGCTGACATGGAATTCACTATATAGTCTCAGGATGGCATTGAACTCATTGGTGATCCTCCTACCTCTGCCTCCCAAATGCTAGGATTAAAGGCGTGCACCATCAGGCCTGGGCCCACTTGCCTAGTTATTTTTATTTTTTTATTTTTATTTATTTTTAATAAGGGCACATTCTGTAGCTCAGGCTGGCCTTGAATGCTAGGTAATCCTCCAGCCTCCCAAGTACTAGTATTACAGGCATGCCTTTTTGTGGGGCAGGGGTGTTTATTTGCTTTTTTTTTTTCTTCGAGGTAGGGTCTCACACTAGCCCAGGCTCTCTTCAAACTCACAGTAGTCCTGACAAAAATCAAATTGCTGAAGTCAGGTGTGGTGGCACACTTCTTTAATCCCAGCACTTGGGAGGCAGAAGTAGGAGGATCATCGTTCGAATTCAAGTTCACCCTGAGACTACATAGTGAATTCCAGGTCAGCCTGGGCTAGAAGAGAGACCCTACCTCAAAACAACAACAAAAAGTGCTGAGATTAAAAGTGATTACTCATTGCCAAGACCCTTGGTTACCCACCAGGAATAGATGGTAAGACCCTATTGCTGAAGATGCCACATACTTGGGCTGTAAAGCCATTGAGAAATCCTGCTGGAACTGAGCTGATAACCTCCTCCATGTAGACCAGCTGACAGAAAGCCATTCTGCATGCAGTTCAATGGGAGAGAGAGAAATCACCAGTGAAGATACTCAACAGTGGACACTACAAGCCTTGTATCTTGCCAGCCAGGCCAAATGAGTCAATGGATGCAATAGTGGCACATCTATCATGGTGGAAACCAACTGCCCTCTAATTGGGCTGGAGGCCTGCTCCATGGGAGGGGATACATCCCTGATACTGAAAACTTAAAACAAGGACAGTCATGAGCCCTGGTGGTGTAACGTCTGCTGATGCCTGGCTAAATGTATATACTATGCTTATCAAACTGCCCGGTAAGCACTTCTCTTAATGTTCACACCCTTATGTTAATGCTACTCTCATTTGTGGTACAGAATCTTCTCTTTTCAGATGGCAGTGACCTTGGAACTACCCAGAAGGTATCATGGTGCTGGGAAGAAGTGACAGAGGAGTGCTCAGCACTGCAATATCTCTATCACACCTCCCAAGGCTCAGGGTCTATTGCGGAAGAGGTGGTGGAAAGAATGTAAGAGCCAAAGGAAGGGTAGGACTCCTTACAACGTGCTCCTCCCAGACACAAAATGGCCCGGATATCCATGATCTCACTGACACTACCTACACAAGACCATCATAATAGGAGGAAAAGATCATGACATCAAAATAAAAGAGAGACTGATTGAGAGGGGGAGGGGATATGACAGAGAATGAAGTTTCAAAGGGGAAAGTGGTGGAAGGGAGGGAGGGTATTACCATGGGATATTGTTTACAGTCATGGAACTTGTTCATAAAAAGGTTAATTAATTAAAAAAGTGAGTACCACTACACCTAGCCTTTTATACTTTCAACTAATGTGTAAAACAAATTAGCCAGTTTCTCAGCTTGCTCTCCATCTCACCCAGCCTTCCCCTTCTGCCTGAGCACGCCCAGGATTCCTTCTTTCTGCCCTGACATCCACTGGCCAGACTAGTCTCCTAGCCCACTTGGCCTGAGGAATGAGTCTCTCCCTGTGTGGCCACCAGGAGGCAGCACACACTGAGCACATGCCTTAGGTAGGTGGGAGGTCATTGCCCCAGACCCGGTCACTGCCTGAATGGAAGGACTGCAATTCCTTCTACCGCAGCTCCTGTGGGGAAAGAAGTAAAGTCCTACCCAACGAGGGTGATGACGGGATGGTCCCCATTTCTATGGACCCTGCACATCCAGCAGGCCTGTGGTCAACCCTCTTCCACACTGGTTCTAGGCCCTCAAGATTGTCAGCTAACCCCTGAACAGGGGCACAGACTCCCTCCATGCAGCACATGTCCAGAGGGTGTCAGGGAAGCGCCCCTTAAAAGCAGGTACAAAGGAACCTTTCTGTCCCACTCCCAGCCCAGGACTCTGGGACTTTCCACACACTCTGGCCCAGTTTCTGGCCAACCCATCTTCAGCTGGCTGGAAGCTGGCTACTGGATTGTGAGAACTCAGTCCAGCCAAGGACCCATGGGTCCTGCTTTCCCTCCCCATCTCAGCAGCCAGATGAGGAAGGAATTTCTTCGCCAAGAAAGAGGCTTAGGAGCTCCCTCCTCCCAGTTTACCGAGATTATAGATCAAAAAGTCTACCAGTCCAGTGTAGCTGGTGACACAGCTCAGCAGTAGCGCGCTTGCCTAGCGTGCACAAAGCCCTGGGTTCCACCCTTCTGACCCCCAAAATGTACACTACAGCAGGAAGTCGTGGAGCATGCCTGTAGCCCCAGCACTTGGAAGGCAGAGGCAAGAGGACCTGCTCCAAATTTGAGACCCGTGTGATCTGAAAAGCAAGAATGAGGCTAGCCAGCGCTATGGGTCTGTGAATTGAATATTCACAGAACTACGGCCGGGTGTGGTGACGCACGCCTTTAATCCCAGCACTCAGGAGGCAGAGGTAGGAGGATTGCTGTGAGTTCGAGGCCACGGAGGCTATATAGTGAATTCCAGATCAGTGCGGGTTAGCGTGAAACCCTACCGCTAAAAAAAAAAAAAAAAAAAAAAGAATTATGCAGTCACCCCCCACTTTTAACTGTCTCCCTCAGCCCCAGCCAGAATTTCGCCTCTGACGACCACCAGTCTTTAAAAAAATTGTATTTATTTATTTGACAGAGATAAAGAGGCAGAGAGAGAGAGAGAGAGAGAGAGAGAGAGAGAGAGAGAGAGGGAGGGAGGGAAAGGGCATACCAGGACCTCTAGCTGCTGCAAACTTTATGCATCTGGCTTATGTGGGTCCTGGGGAATCGAAACTGGATCCTTTGGCTTTGGATCCTTTGGATCAAGAACCATGAGCTCCATCCAAGTGGTTTCTTTGGAGTCTCCATGTTTTGTAACTAAGCCCTCACCCCAAAACTGAGGAAGAATCCTGACGCAGTAAGCTCCACTGAAGTGCTGTTTTGGGGTCCCCGTAGTCCTGGACAGGGACAAGGAGCTCTGAAGTCATCACTCAGGGTAGGATGAGACTTATGGGTGGTGCGGCTGCTCTGGGGTCCCCATTTTCTGAAGCCCTTATCTTGAGGCTGAGGGAGCAGCATCAGAGGAGTAACTTGACACAGAGAGCCCCATCGAAGTGCCTGCTTCGGGAGCCCCACGTTCCTGTATGCAGCCTCTCTCCATGCTCTGTAGGCAACCCCAACAAACTCACGGGTTCACTGTACTGGTATTGGTGCAATCGTACTTCGGTCTGCCACCTGACCCCTTTTTGGGGTGAAGACACATGTTTGTGTCTCCCTAGGGGTATTGCAGATGTATACCATCATTCCCATCTTGAAAATACAGTTTTCTCCTCATAGAATTATCTTGGACCCTTTGTCTTAAGAGTCACTGACTATAAGTTAGGACTTCCTGGACTCTCAATTCTGTCCACTGATTCTAAATGTCAATTCTGATTAGGATTTCCTTTCTGAGTAGGTAACACTGCAGAGGCTGAAAGTTTATCAGTTTGAATTTCCTCTAAGCCTTTTATTTGAGGGACCAGGTTGGGTGGGGAGCTCAAGGGGCAGGTCATGTTGGGCTTTAGGCTAGGTTGGGATGAGGAACGCAGAATGAACAGGGTGTCCCAGGCCCTCCTTATATTCCCGTGCAGCCTTAGCACCAAGAGGGAGTGGGCACAGAGAAAGAACGCATATGCCTGGCGGGGCGCGGGCACCGTCCCTGCCCAGCTGCCTCCCTGCGCTGTCTGCTAGCTCTTTGGCCCATCGCCTGCCTACCTCAGCACCTCACACTCTTCAACTGCCCTGGAGAGCCAGCCAAGCCTCTGCTTACAGCAAGGGCAATGGGACGCAAAAGAGGCCTCTGCGCCCTGGAGAACATGCTTGGAGCAGAGCGGGTGGAGGGAGGACAGACACCCCCGGCCCTTCCCTGCTTGTTGGGATGCACAGGCAGGGAGGGGAGGGGAAGACCGGTGCCCAGGCAGTCGGGCAGTGTCTGCAAAGCTGCCTTGGCTCACAGGAGTCGGAGGGCGCCTGGGAAACTTGAGATAAGGGGAGAATTTCACAACTATCTACCCAGCCAGGGCCACAGCAGCTGTGGCGTCTGATCAGAAAGAAAAGCAGGAGGAGGGGGTGGGGCACCGGGGACTTACAAGGGCCAAGCACAGAACCAGGCAGCCCCCTGGGAGGGTCAACCACACTTTATTCAGCATAGGAATGTCTGGATAGAGGGGCCTTGGGACAGGGTCCTTGACAAAGAACTCTGCTTTCAGCCCTACTGGAAACAGAGCAAAGATCACTGCACAGACCAGGCACAAGGGGAGAGGGGACTCTGCACAAGGTTGGGTCGGGTCACAGTGGGCCAGGCAGGGTAGTTATGCCAGGGCCAGCCCCACCTGGGTGGGTGGGTGAACAGCTCTCAGGGGTGTCAGAGTAGGAGGAGGGTTTCTCCTCCGCAAGGGAGTCGGCACATGATTCAGAGGGCCTAAGATCCACTGCCGGGAGTGGCTGGTGAAGGGGTGGGGGCGGGGGCGGGGGTGGGGGTGGGAGGCGGGCTGTGCAACTCTTACCACACAGTCCCCACCAGTCACCGCCAAACTGTAAATGATGCTGATCTTCCCTGCCCAGGACACCACTCCTGAGAGCTGCGGTCAGCGTGAGATGGGGAGGGGAGAGGTGGGCAGATCAAGGCTGGCCTGCCGGCAGAGCGAGCCTGTGGCCACAGCTTCAAGACACCATGATCAGGAGGGGAAGGGCACAGGGTTGCACCAGGAGAGCACCCACTTGAAACTCTGCTCCAGGGCAAGCTGCTGGTTGGGGCCCACACACAGCCTGGGCACCTGTGAATCCCAGGGAGGGAAGCCCTACAAGCTGGTCACACCCGTGCACTCCCAAGGGTGCCATGCTGTGCTGGGTGCGGACAGAGCAGGAGCTTGGTGGTTAGAAGGGTAGCGCTGGGTGTCCTGGGACCCTTGGGATGACAAGGAGTCAGTCATGATGGGCCACATGGGGCCAGCTGAATTCCTGATGAGCTGTCACTGGAGGGGGATGGGAACGGAGGCATAAAGACACCATCTTCTGGCGGTGTTTCATCAAAAGCTTCCCCTTCTGGGAGAAAACCAGTACTCCCCTCTGGGAACTGGGAGTGGGCTTTGTGGGGCTGGGCTGGCTCACCAGCAGGGGGCAGAGCAGGGCTGGCTGGCTAGAGGCTGGGAGGACAAGTGTCAGTCCGAGGCAGTTTCTCTCTAGGAAATGTGCACACTACACACAAGGCTGGGAGACGCAGGGAGGGCCAGCTCTATCTGCTGGGGCAGGGACGGCACAATGCCCTGGTGCCCAGGACTCACGACCCACAGGCAAAAGGAACACAATCGCCCGCGGAAGGCAGGGAGGGAGCTGGGGCTCACTCCTCAAACTTCCCCTCCCGAATGTGCTCGAAGGAGAAGGGGAGGAACTTGAAACCGGTCCCACTGTAGAATTTATTCTGGAATTCAACCCTGGAAAGAGGGAAGAGGAAAGTCATTATTCCATGAGGGGTAAACAAACAAACAAAAAAGCTGAGGCAGGATCTCACTATGTTGCCCAGGCTGGTCCTGAACTCCTGGGCTCAAGTGATCCTCCTGCCTCCTACCAGAGTAGCTGGGACTACGCGCATACTGGCATGCCTGGCTCAGAGAGATCCTTTGAAGCTTTTCACACTCCAACTGGATCAGGAAAATGCCCTGCACCGACCTTCTCCCAAGCCCCACTGTCCTGGGCGAGCTTAGGAAAGTCCCCTTCTCAGCGTGCTGCCAGCGGCTGGGGGGCTGCTCTCCAAGCCCACACCTGCCCACGACAGCAGCACGCAGAGGACAGCTGGACGAGTGTGGAAAGCACGCACACCCTCCTGCACACGCATACACACAGGCAAGCTCTGTGGAGGCATGCATGTCTCCGGCAGCAGGGCAGTGCATCAGCCCCCAAATACCCTGCAGGTAGGAACTGACACAGCCTCTCTCTCTGGGGAAGCCCCTGAAAGGAATCTTGAGTGGTTCCTTGGGGGTAGGAAGGAGAAGGGGGCTTGTAAGTGAATGCTGAAGGCAGTCATCTTCGGGGAGGAAATTCCTAGGGAAGCGGGGGAAGTCAGGAGGGGAAGTCTCCTCAGAGCAATGGCAAAAATATTCTCCAAGCACAAAAACATCTGAGAGAGAATTCTCCTCTGGGGACTAACAGGACAAACAGGGCCTTAACTCCCTTCCCAGGCAGTTCGGCATCCATCCACTGCTGGTCTCCTTGGGGCCCTTTCCAACTCGGAGGGGCAGGAAGAAGGGAGGAGCAGGCCCGCCTAGCTGCTTCCTCCGGCACCCTCCTCTGGAGGGCTGCCCAGCCGCCAAACCACCGCCAAATATGGGCAGAAACATGCAGGATTCGGAGGAGAAAAAAGCCAGGCCAGCTGCCCTGAGACGTAGTTTCCACTGGGCACTGTGACCCTTGGGGTGCCACAGTCCTTGGAGGACCAGGCAGGGATGGAGCTGTGGTGGACTCTAGGGCACAGGTGACCAAGGCAGAACCCTCTAGCTGGATTTCTCACCTTCAGCTTCAGTCAGGATTTCTACCTTTCAAACTTGAGAAGGCAGGAACTAGGGAACGGGAGGGGAGAGGTGGCCAGCGGCAACTGGAGGGTCCCAGAGGTCCCTGTCAGCCCTGATGTGCTGGCTGAGGCCACAGTGGCAGAGCTACTGGCTCTACCTGCTCAGCTAAGAAAGAAGAAGAAATTTCTGTGCAGGACTGGGGATGCAGCTCAGCCGGCAGGCTGCCTGGTTATTCACATGCATGAATTCAGCTCTGTGTCTGACCCCCAGCACCACATGAACTGGACATGAGCTGGGCATGGTGGCACACACTGTAACCCCAGCACTGGGGTGTTAGGCAGGGGGAGGATCAGAAGTTTCAGGTCATTCTTGGCTACATAGCAAGTACAAGGCCAGCTTGGGATCCATGAGACCCTGTCTCAAGGAGGAAAAAAAAAAAAAAAAGTCAAAAAAATTTTGTGTGTGTGCAGGAATGAGTATACACTGTGTCTCCCTCCATATTCCACAGGGGCTGGGTCAAGGCCTCAAAGAGCCCCGACCCCAGAAAGGAGGGGTCAGGGAGGGGAGTGCAATGGAGCTCTGGCTGAAGCTGGTCATAGGCTTATTGCAAGCGCAGTTCCAAGGCTTGGACGCACCCCAACACCTCTGGAAGTATTTTTGCAAGTTCCAGCTACGGAGGCGCCTCTAGAGGGGTGAAATGGCTTGATTCCTGCTCCTCTCTCCCCTTGGTCTGCAGGCTCGTGTTCGGGATGGGGTGCTCACATATGCCATGGGCACTCCTGAACAACTGAAAACATTTACATATATCTCTTCATTTCTCAGTACATAACCAAATAGTATCACTATGGTGTCCCAGCTCACGAGCTAAGGGCACATGTCATCATTGGTGGAATATGCTGACCTCCGATTCTAATACAGCACCCAGAACTCTAGCCCCCTTGCTGGCTAATCCAATAAATAGTTCTAATTTCTGACCAAGGCAAATGGAGTAGCTTTTCTCTCCTATGGTTGTGGGATCACCATACCTCTCAGCAAGCCCCTGCTTCCCTCATACACCCATAGGGCCTGGCAAGGAAGAAAAGGGGACATATGTCTAGGATGGGGCACATATTTCAGTTGTGTGGGCAGATTGGGGGGGGTCCCTTTGATGCTGGCCCTCACACCAGATGCTTCTTGAGGCTGGAGACTTGAGGGGGTCTCACAACCAGGGGCATCTTGGTTTTTTTTTTTTTTTTTTCTTCTTCTTCCGAGGTAGGGTTTCACTCTAGCCCAGGCTGACCTGGAATCTGGAATTCACTATGTAGTCTCAGGGTGGCCTTGAACTCACGGCAATCCTCCTACCTCTGCCTCCCGAGTGCTGGGATTAAAGGCGTGCACCGCCATGCCCGGCCATCTTGGGTATTTTTAAATTTATTGTTCCACAGTGCTACATACCAGACAAGCGCTCTACCACTGAGCCCAACATCCTGGATCCATCTATCTGGGGTCGACTCAACTTCATCCTGCATCCCAGGAGTCCTCAAGCTTATGCTCCAGGACTGAGCTGGAAAACAAGTTTCCTTTTGGACTCCCCACCCTCTTCCCCTGAACCATGGAAACGTACACTTCCTGAGAAAGTGAACACAAAGTCCTCTGTGAGAAGGCCCTGCAAGCTCTTCTCTCATTACAGGCCGCTGCATTGCTCAGTCCAAGGAACCTCGGGGGCACTGTTGTACCCAAGCTACTAAAATGCACCTAGAAGGCTGGGCATGGTGGCGCACACCTTTAATCCCAGCACTCAGAAGGCAGAAGAAGGATGATCACCATGAGTTCGAGGCCACCCTGAGAAAACATAGTGAATTCCAGGTCAGCCTGAGCTAGAATGAGACCCTACCTCGAAAAAAACCAAAAAATAAAATAAAAAATAAAAAAATAAAATGCACTTAGAGGGCTAGAGAGAGCTTAGTGGTTAAGGCATTTACCTGCAAAGCCTAAGGACCCTGGTTCTATTCCCACTCAGTACTCACATAAGCTAGATGTACATGGTGGCATGTGCGTCTGGAGTTTGTTTGCAGCGGCTAGAGGCCCTGGCACACTCATTCTCTTTCTCCCTCCCTTTCTCTCTCATCAAATGAACAAATAAAAATAAAATATTTAAAAAATACAGCTATAGTCAGGCATGGTGGTGCATGCCTTTAATCCTAGCACTTGGGAGGCAGAAGTAGGAGGACCACTGGGAGTTTGAGGCCACCCTGAGACTACATGGTGAATTCCAGGTCAGCCTGGGCTAGAGTGAGACTCTACCTCGCAAGCCAAAAAAATCACCTAGAATCCAAGTGCTCTGAGTACAGCTTAAGGAAGTCACATGGGCTTCTCTGCTACCTCTTCCAACTCCAGCTCTTGGAAAAGGCCACTCAGTAAACCAGAGAAACTGAGAGATCAAGAGAGCTCACTCCTGCCATGTACCAGGAAACCTGCTTCCTTGCCTGGGAGAAGGCAGAAGTCAGGAGTTCTGGGCTTCTCCCCTTCCTGGCAGGGAGCGATGGAAGCAGCTGGAGCTGCTGCTTCTGAGCTGAGCTGCATCTCTGCCTCTCCTCTGCGCTGAGGAACGCACACCCGTCTGACAGCTCAAACGCGAGGGCAGCACCGGCTGCCCGCTGGAGCCTCATTCCAAGGTTCTTGCTTCTGCGCCCGCCACGCCCTCAGCCTCATGCTCCTTACAGCTGCTCTCCAATTCTGCTCCATTACCAACAACTGATCTGTGAGTACACAAATGTGAACATTGACACACAGATGGAATGTGCTAGATACAAAGGCATCAGGTTCCTTGATGCCCACAGTTATAATCAGATCCCTGCTTCCTACTGTCTCTAGGGAAGAAAACACGCCTAATTATGGTGGGCAGGAAAGTTAAACACACTTTCCATGGCAGCTGAAAGGAAGAGAGACACAAGTTAGGAGACAGATATGTAGGTTAGAGTCTGCTCATTATGTTCTCAAATGTCAACCCCTTTTTAAGACCATGGCTTATGTTAGCAAAAGGTGGCCTTCAAGTCTGGAAACACTGGGGGTGAAGACACCTGTGGTTCTATGCCAGGAAAACAGCAGCAGTATCCCTGGGCCACTTTTTGCTGTTCCCTCTGCTCACCAGGGAGCCCACAGCTCTGGGCTCCTCCTGCAGCCCACGCTGCACATCTGCTTCTTGGCCATGAGGGGGCAGACACGCACCAATTTTTTTTTTAAATTATTTTTTAGTGGCAGGGTGATGCCACCAATCCCTTCTAACCCAGGATCCAGATTCGCTGAGGAGGGTTCCACTGTTTCTACCCAATACTCATAGTACTAAACAGTCAAATAAACAAAAGTGAGAAATTTACTTGACTTTGTTCCTTGTAAGCTGTACCCCAAGGGGCATTGGGATCATGTCTGCTCCCCTCTGCTAGGGTAAAACTAGGCTGGTTATGGGGCAAGCTCCTCTCTACCTGGCAGAGTAGCCACGTCTGTTTATGTCAGGGCGCTGTGACCGACACTGGTGAGCGCGTTTCTTCCTACTTGCTCACAGTAAACTTGTCATGTAGATACTGTCTTCGCTTTCTTTGTGGGACAAAGGTAGGTTCAGAGAGAGGGTGCTCTGTCGGGGTCACTCTCACACCATGGTAGGGCTGGAACTCAAACCCAGGCTAGTTTCTCTCAGAAGCTTGCTCCTCCATCATTACAACTCCTCATGTTTGTTGGGAAGAATGGAGGAAGACACCTTCACTTGGAGGCCAAAGGGGAGCATTAGGAAGAAGTGACTCATCTGTTAATAGCACATAGCATGGGCTGGAGAGATGCCACAGCAGTTAAAGCACTTGCCTGAAAAGCCAAAGGACCCAGGTTCAATTCCCCAGGACCCACATAAGCCAGGTGCACAAGGTGGTGCATATGTCTGGAATTTGCAGCAGTTGGAAGCTCTGGTGTGCCCATTCTCTCTCTCTCTCTTTCTCTCTCTGTCTCTTTTTCCTCTGTCCCTCAAATAAATTTAAAAAAAGAAAAGAAAAGAAAACCCAACACATAGCACCCAGAACTGGCTCTGTCCACTCTGGAAGTTCACTCTGTGCCCAAGCATGGGCAACCTTCCTCCTGCCTCGCCACTCTACCTGATGGTTCATTTCCAACAGTGACTTGTTCGCACCTTTCCCAGAGAGGAGGCAGCCAGCCTTCAACACAGGCTAGAATTCAGAATCCAGGTGGGCTGGTCACTCTTACCTCAAGCCCACGGCTCAGGAGACAAGAGATGTTAACAGGAAAGTAAGGAAGCCAAGGGGGCAAGAAAAAGTGAGTCACCCTGGGCTGGTTACACAGACATTCCCTCACCCTGAGTGGCCGAGGAAGTGTGCTGGGGAGAGTTGGCCGATAAGCTGGGAACAGGGTGCCCAGGCAGCAGTCTGAAGCACGCAACACTCCCAGCCTCCCGGGCTCTCCAGTAAACAAATGCACAGGGTGTGAGGAGAGGAGCCAAGAGGGAGGCCAGGCCAGGCCAAGGAAAACAGCCTCATCTGACATGGCAGGGCCCTTTTAGAGTGCTCTGGGGGAAGACTATTCCCTGCTGCAATTCACTCTTACTGTGCTCTCTCTCCTGTAGTTTGGTACCACCACCAACACCAGTGAGGCAGCTCAGCAGCAGCCCAGACAGTACATAAAATAAGGGGACAGGCCAGGTGTGGTGGCGCACACGCACACCTCTAATCCCAGCACTTGGGAGGCAGAGGTGGGAGGATCACTGTGAGTTCGAGGCCAGCCTGAGACACATAGTGAATCCCAGGTCAGCCTGGGCTAGTGCGAGACCCGACCTCGAAAAACAAGGGGATGGGGAAGAATCTCCCTAGGATCAGATACTAGAGAATGAGGAGAGATGTTTAAAGCTCTGTGATCACTAAGGCCACACACAGGTCGTGTAGGGATTTCTGAGGATCCGTGAGTTCAAGATCCCTTCATCTATGATACAGTGTGGGGGAGAGGGGAGAGGTGTGAGTGTCCCTCTGGGGACAAGATCCAGAGCTTCTAGGGAAGCTGGGGGAGAATCACAACACAAAAGAGTCAATGGAGACAGAAAGGGAAAGAGTTTGAGGATGAGTCACCAGATAAAATACACGCTTCCTGGGTTTTAGTGGAAGTATGTTCCATGCACATGTGGGAACCACTCATACTGAAAAAATAATTTGGTTTATCTGAAATTCAGATAAACTGGCTATCCTGTTTCTTTTTTCTTTTCTTTTCCTTTTTTTCTTTTTTGTTATTTATTTATTTTTTTCTTTTTGAGGTAGGGCCTCACTCTAGCCCAGGCTGACCTGGAATTCACTATGTAGTCTCAGGTTGGCCTTGAACTCACAGCGATCCTCCTACCTCTGCTTCCCCAGTGCTGGGATTAAAGGTGTGCGCCACCATGCCTGGCTCCACCTGTAAGCTCAACACTTGAGAGACTAAAGCAGGAGTCTGAAGGCGGCCTGGCAATATAGTGAGAGCCTGTCTTAAATAAATAAATAAATAAATAAATAAATGAAGGCTGGACAGATGGCTTAGTGGTTAAGGTGTGTACCTGCAAAGCATAAGGACATGGGTTCAATCCCTCAATTCCCATGTAAGCTAGATGCACAAGATGGTGCTTTGTCTGGAGTTGATTTGCAGTGGCTGAAGGCCCTGATGCGCCCATTCTCTACCTGCTTCTTTGTCTCTTTCTCAAGTAAATAAATAAATAAATAAATTTTTAACAAAGAAAGAAAAACAAGCAAAACCAAATCAGGGCTGGGGTGGCTCAGTGAGGAAGAGCACGGCTGCACAAGCTCCCCAGCAGTCACGTAAAAAGGCCGGGCGTGGCCATGCGCAAGTGAACCCAGCGCAGAGGAGAGCCAGGAGGGCTGCTGGGGCTCACTGGCCAGCCACTCCATCCAGGAAAGCACGCCGTGTCTCAGGGACATAAAACACAGAAGCACTATGGAAGGACGCTGAGGTCCTTCTCTTGCCTCCACACACATGTGCAATACGCAAGCACGCATTCATGCATACACACACAAACACACACACACACAAATACTCCGACACACCAGCAGCTCTGGAGAATGCTAGTGACAGGGAATGGGAGCCTTTCCTGGAACCCAGGAAAAGGTGAGCTGGCCTTTCTCCAAGGCTCAGCACCAGCTCCCTCCTTGCAGAGGACAGGCTCCGTGAAGGAGAGCTATCCACTGCTGGTGGCCCACGACCCCCTTAACCCGCTGCCCTCACCAGTGCAGCCGCAGTGCGTGCAGGAAGGCCGACAGGCCCTCCATGATCAGCAAGATGGCCACGGTCAGGGTGGCGAAAGCAGCGAAGACGAAGAACAGAGCCAGGCCCCCGGCCAAGCTCTTCACACTCAGGCCGGTGTGGATCACCATGGTCCAAAGCACCTCCGAGAGCTCTGGGGAGGGAGGAAACACAAGGCCCAGTTCAGTTTGGCAAGAGGCGGCTGCAGGCCTTGCACTTTCCTCGGCCACCCCTCACCTGGAGGGTTCCTGGCACCCCGCACGCCTGCGGTTCTGGTGGGATCATCGTGCACAGCTAACCTGGCCTAAGTGCTGATGATCCTAGGAGCGTCCATTCCCCCCCAGACTTGGGAGCGGGGCTAACTACAGACCCTTGATGAGCTTTCCATGCTGGAGATGCTTCTCATTGTCTGAGAAAGTTTCCCCAAGAAGCCTGCAGCTCTGGGCTGGAGAGGAAATACTCACGTGCGTGAGCGAGGCTCAGCGCCCAGAGCCGCAGGTAGGAGGCAGTGTTGGAGATGCAGCCCAGGCAGTACTCGATGGTGTGGATGGCCTGGTGGACCATCGTGTCCGCAAAGTCAAACTGCCGTGGGGGAAACCAGAGAGAAGGTATCAGGCTAGGAGGGCAGTGTGCAGGAGCTCTGAGGCACCTCTTGAGACCCAGCCAACGCAGGAGACTATGTCTAAGGAGTTTCACCTGTGGAGGGTGTCGGGTACCTGGTGCTGACATCAGGGGGTGACTGCAGCAATGCCTTCCCCAGAATCCTTGCTGTCCTATTTGCAAACTAGGACGTACTGCACTCCATCAATGCCTGTGTGTTCTACTTTGTGGGTGGTGTGCATGCATGTTTACATGTGAGTTGCTGCATGTATGTGCAGATCACAGGTATACATCAGGTGATTTCCACCTGATTTTTGGGGCTGTAAAACCTAGAGTTTGTGGACTTGGCTAGACTAGCCAGGAAGCATGTTGCAGGTCCTCCTTTATTTTCTCAGGGCTGGGACGACAGGCACACGACTCCGCACCCAGGTTTTCAAATGTGGGTGTTGAGTAAGAACCCAGGTTTCCACGCTGACATGGCAGGCACTCTATCCACTGACCCATCTCACTGGCCACTCCCACCCATGCCTTTTTTTTTCTGAGGCAGGGTCTTGCTCTAGCTCAGGCTGACCTGTAATTCATTATGTAGTCTCACTATGTAGTTTCAGACTGGCCTTGAACTTGAAACCCTTAGCCTTAGCGTCCTTCCTGCTAGGATTTCAGGTGTGCACTGCTATAGTGGGCTCTCTATGGACCCCATAGATTCTTCTCAACACATGTATTTTCCCTCCCTACTGATCTGTGAGCTCCAGAGCGGAGTACGGGCTGCATCAAGGGCACATACTTGAGATGAGTCTGATGACAAGGACATGCCAGTAGACCCAGCCCAGCTGGTTCCCACCTTGTGGTGACGCTGACCAGAGACTGAAGCACTCAGAACGTGGCAGCAAGGGCAGGCAGGGTGTTCCACAAACGCACTCTCAGGCTAGAAGCGACTTGCAGAAGACTAAGCCTCACACCTCCTTACTCATTCTTTTCATGGCCTTGTTAGGTCTAGACAACATCTTTTTTCTTCAGTGACTTCTGAAAAGACTTCCTAGTCTACAAAACCCAGGCTGCAGATATAGCTCAGTTGGTAGAGTGCTTGCTTAGCACACATGAAACCCTGGGGCTGATCCCCAGCACTGAAAAAACTGGGTGTGGTAGTGCTTGCTTATAATCACAGCATTCAGGAGGCAGAGACAGGAAGATCAGAAGTTCAAGGTGGGTCTGAGGCCAGTCTGGAATACATGAGAACCTGTCTCAAGGAAAAGAAAAAAAGTCTACAAATTCCCACATGGATACCTGATCAGATAATCTTGTGGCTTTTGTATTCCTGAGTCATTTCGTTTTTCCTTTCAACACCAAATATTATTTCTAGACGAAAGGCATGGCCAGGCATGGTGGCACCTACCTGTAATCCCAGCACTATGAAGGTTAGGCAGAAGGATCATGAGGTCCAGGTCAGCCTGATCTACACTGTGAGACCTTGTCTCAAAACAGCAGTGTGTGTGTGTGATGTTTGCCTTTAATCCCGGCACTCAGGAGACAGAGGTAGGTGGATCACTGTGAGTTCAAGGCCACCCCAAGATTATATAGTTAATTCCAGGTCAGCCTGGGCCAGAGTGAGACACTACCTTGGAAAAATCATTAAAAAAGGCACCTGCCTGCAAAGCCTAATGACCTGGGTTTGATTCCCTAATTCTGTCTCCCACACATAAATAAATAAATATTTTATTGGGTTTTTTGTTTGTTTTATTTTTCAAGGTAGGGTCTTACTGCAACCCAGGCTGACCTGAAATTCACTATGTAGTCTCAGGGTGGCCTTGAACTCATGGTGATCCTCCTACCTCTGCCTCCCAAGTGCTGGGATTACAGGCGTGTGCCACCACACTCGGCAAAATGCTCAAACTTTTAAAAGTTATTTTTTAAGTATATTTATTTTTATTTGTTTGAGAGAGAGAGAAAGAGAGAGAAGCAGAGATAGATAGACAGAATGGGCAAGTCAGGGCCTCCAGCCACTGCAAATGAACTCCAGATGCGTGTACTTCCTTGTGCATCTGGCTTACCTGGGTCCTGGGGAATTGAACCTAGATCCTTTGGCTTTGAAGGCAAGTGTCTTAACCGCTAAGCCATTTCCCCAGCCCCTGCTCAAATTTTTTAAAGGTAGGCTGGGATATAGCTCAGTGGAAGTTTCTGAACTATGTTCTAGAAGAAGGTCCAAGTGGAGAAGTAACAGCTACATGAAAGACTAGGATGTTTCTTTCCTCAAACTGCTACCCAAAGGCCAGCTCAGGGTCATCATGGGCTTTCAGATTCCTGAGGCCCAGCCAGCTGCCCTCAGGTTAGAGTCCATTTTCCATAGTAGTTTCTGTAATGGCTTTAGGACTGGCCTGCCAAAGCCATAGGAACAGAGCCAGTAGGGAGAGGAAGCAGCTCTAGCAAGTCACCCTGAGGGAATGCTTTACTTCCTGTCACCTCTAACTATAGCGAGTGCAATTCTAGACTTTCCTCTCAAGTCTCCTGCTTACTCTGAAAACTGGAGTAATGCTTGTAATCCTAGCTACCTCTGTCCCAGCAGTGCTGTGAAGAGCTCTTTCCCACTTTTGCTGATGTATTGATGGGAAGGCAAGTCCAGAGCTTCAAAGACCGGCTCGGCATTCCTACACTCAGTGAGTGCAGGGCGCCTTAGCACTTGCCCTTTGGTATCTTCCTTCCACCCCATTATTTCCGGGGGTGGGTGGGGAAAGTGGGGCATGGTGGCTCATACCTTTAATCTCAGCAGTCAGGAGGCAGAGGTAGGAGGACTGCCATGACTTCAAGGCTACCCTGAGACTACATAGTGAATTCCAGGTCAGCCTGGGCTCTGGGCTGGAGGGAGACCCTACCTTGGGGTGGGGTGGGGGGGCGAAGAAAAAAAAAACAGAAGGAAAAGGAAAAAAAAAAAACAGAAGGAAAAGGAAAAAAAAAAAAAGGAAAGGTTGAGCTGAGAGATGGCTTAGTGGTTAAGGCATTTGCCTGCAAAGCCAGAGGCTCCAGGTTTGATTCCCCAGAACACACATAAGCCAGGTGCACAAGGTGGCACAAGCATCTGGGGTTTGTTTGCAATGGCTAGAGGCCCTGGCATGCCTAGTCTATCCATCACTGTCTCTCTTAAGTAAACAAACAAACAAACAAACAAGCAAACAAATAAATAAATAAAGGAGAGGCCAGTCATAGTGGTTCACTTCTTTTATCTCAGCACTCAGGAGGCAGAGGTAGTAGGATCGTCAGGAGTTCAAGACCAGCCTGGAACTACAGAGGGAGTTCCAGTCAGCCTGAGGCTATAGTGAGACCCTATCTTGAAAAACCAACCAAACAAACAAAACCCCCACAAAAACAAAACCCACACTTCAGTCTCAGCACTTAGAAGGCAGAGGCAGAAGTGTCATGAGTTCAAGGTCATCCTCAGCTAAAGGTGAATTCTAGACCAGCCTGGAATATACAGACTCTGCCTTAATCTCTTCTTTTCCCTGTTCCCCTTCCCTTCCTGCCAAAAACTCTCATTTTCCTGCTTTGTAAATACGCCTGGGAACAGGAGGTAACAATAACTGAGTGATCAAGCCCAGTCCTTGGACAAGTCTCTCACTCATGACAGGCAGGCTGGAGTAGCTCTGAGTGAGCCCAGGGCACTGCACCCTCCATGTGCATTCCCCACCTCAGGCTCCCCCGCCACATTCTACATCCGGGACTTTGAACTCTTTCTGCTCTAGGGTGGCTTTTGGCAAATGGTCACATCACCTCCCAGTGGAAAACTAGCGCTCAGAGTTCTCGACTCTGACTTTGTGGTGTGCGTCACTATGGCGCTGGTCTTCCTCCCACTTCTCTGGGCATTCCTTCATCTTCCTGACTGTTCTTCCTTAAATGCCAAGATTCCCTGGAGTTCCAGTCTCAGCTCCTTGGTCTTTCTTGTAGAACTGCCACTTGAGCCCACACGGGGTACTGAGGAGACCAGTGGCTCTCCAGTAGGCATGCCCGTTTCTGCCCGTCCCAGCCTCAACCGGCTGAACTCCATCTCCTCGTGCTATCACAGGCCTCCAGGCTCGACGGCACCAAATGAAAGAGCCAGTGCTCCCCTCAGCTCCCACACGCCGCCTGCTCCACACTGCATACCAGGGCAAGATTACTCTGACATGTGTGCTCCTTAGGGCACTGGGACCTTAGCTTCGCTTTCTCAAAACCTCCTATGGGCCCCTTCTCTCCAAATCCCCAGGTAAGTGAGTTACTTCACTTGAAGCCACCCAGTTCCTTCCTGACTCACATAGCCCGGCACAGCACCCATGCCTCTGAGCCGTGTGTCATCGCATCCCTGCCCCCTGCAGCGCCGCCACTGGGGGCGTTTAGCACCTACACTGGACTCACTTCCAGCTTCTCCACTCCAGTGGCTCCTGGATACCCAAACGTGACTGGTCTCTGTCAGTTTCTCCTCTCAGGAGCCCCCCACCTCGTGATTCTGCTCCAGACAAGCTGAATCCTCGTTCAACACGGCACGGGTTGGCAGGCCTTCATCTTTACAATGCTACAGACATCGGTGGGTCTGCTCCCTCTCTTTTCTCCCTCTCTCAAGACTCATGTTTGATCTGACACAACTCAGGAGGAGGTATTACGGGAATCCTTTCCCAGTCTTCCTGGTCTTTTCTTTGAAACCTCACTACCATCAGGTACCCCCCTCCTTTTTTTTTTTTTTTTTTTTTTTTTTTCCCTAGGTAGGGCGTCACTGTAGCTCAGGCCGACCTGGAATTCACTAGTCTCAGGGTGGCCTCGAACTCTTGGCGATCCTCCTACGTCTGCCCCCCAAGTGCTGGGATTAAAGGTGTGGCTACTGCTGCCGGCCTCTCTTCCTTCTGTCTGGGAGATCCTTTGTTTCTACAGTCCCAAACACAGCGCTTGACACACAGCGTGTAGATGGGTGGGTGAGTGTGGGCTGGGCCAAGGAATGCACCTGTGAGAAGACCGTGGGGAGAGGGCTGCTGCCGTTGGCTGGGTGGCTACAGGCTTTGAAGATGTCGCAGATAGCCAGCGGCCTAGCTCTGGTTTGTCAGCTGGACTGAGTGCCTCCCAGGGAAAAGGCACAATGGCCTGTCTGGAACAGGCAAGTTTTCATAGCCAAGTGGGAAATTACAGAAATAGGCTGGGTTTGGGCTGGAGAGATGGCTTAGCGGTTAAGCACTCGCCTATGAAGCCTATGGACCCCGGTTCGAGGCTCGGTTCCCCAGGTCCCACGTTAGCCAGATGCACACGGGGGCGCACGCGTCTGGAGTTCGTTTGCAGTGGCTGGAAGCCCTGGCGCGCCCATTCTCTCTCTCCCCCTCTATCTGTCTTTCTCTCTGTGTCTATCACTCTCAAATAAATTAATTAATTAAAAAAAAAAAAAAGAACTAGGCTGGGTTTTGTTGTTTTGTTTTGTTTTTGAGGTAGGGTCTCACTCTAGTCCAGGCTGACCTGGAACTCACTATGTAGTCTCAGAGTGGCCTCAAACTCATGGCGATCCTCGTACGTCTGCCTCCCAAGTGCTGAAGGTGAGCTTCACTCTAGCCCAGGTTGACCTGGACCTCACTCTGTCACCCTAGGCTGGCCTGGAACTCCCAGTGACCTTCCTACCTCTTCCTCCTGATTCAAGGCGTGTGCCACCATGCCTTGAGCTTTTCCCATCTAAGTATCTGTTTTGTTTGAAATTACCTAATTGTCACCCTTATCTAAGATAAAATGGATGACTATGGAGGAAGCAAAGGGAAATTGGATCTCGGAGGGAGCTGGGGGGCCAGGGACTGGGAAGGCTGAACTACAGCCTGTTCCCCATTGTCTCACCCCCAGGGTCACAGCTACAAATGTGGACATTGCTATGGCCGGCTAGATCATTATGACAATGACAGTATGTGGTCATTCAATGCGGAAGACATTTACAAAGCTTTATTGCTGGAGGTGGTGATAGTGGAGAGGGACGGGCTCCTGACCAGCCTGGAACCTATGCCCCTGCCCCCTCCCCCACCACAGCCATGCCAGGCAGCTCAGCCAGCCACTGTGCATACACTCATGGTCCAGGAGCAAACGATGTCCTTGATGCCAGCAAAGGAGCCTCTCCAGACTTCAGGAAGACCAAACACTGCCTGTTTTTACAGAGCAGCAAAGGGTTTTCCATGGCCATGCACTGCCCCTTAGAGAGACCAGGAGAGCCAGGAAAGGGACAGGGACAGTTCACAGGGCAGGTATGTTAGAGAGAAGTTTGGGGGAGAGAAGCAAACAGTGCAGCAAGGCCTTTAAAAATCCCGTGTGTTGCTAAATGAATTTCTGCTGAGCTGGGAGGCCTGGTATGTCAGACACGGCCTGGCTACTTAGCTTTCTTTTTGTTCGGTTAGCCTTTACATGTGCCTAAAATATGCCTTTCATGCAGAAGGGTCACCTTTCCTGGGATGCGTCTGAGAGGCGATACCTCCTTTTGAAAGCTATCTACCTCTTAACTGGGTCATATGGACTAGGCTTTGGTGGTCCCACGTTGAAGCACCATCAAGTGGATGAGGGCAGCAGGAAGAGGCTGGCTGCATCTCAGACAGGGAGGAAGGGCAAGCTTTGCTCATAAGCACTTGGAGGAGCAGGGTACACACAGCTGCCACACTATCACAGGAGAGGAAGGCAGAGGCTCATGGGACTTACCCCCAAGGCAAGTCACTTCAAGAATGCCGATAGAGACATTACTTGCAGCTTCTTCAAAGCCATTCTCGTATGAGATTAGCAAAGTCAATGACACAAAGACAGAGGTGACCAACGTGAGAGGCAGTTAATGGAGATGAGCTTTTTCAGAACACAGGCTCAGACTGTTAGAAATGGTCAGGGAGATGTCGGATGCAAACAGTGTCATGTGTGTGGCCCCAGGGCACGGCAGGTCAGCAGAGTGGTCACAAGGATGGGAAAGAGAAGCCCCAGATAAACATGAAGGCTTTGGTCTTACCACCTCGTCCTCGGAAGGCTTGAAAACACAAAGTTATACTTAGTGGGGAGCCAGGTCACACACAAGGTCACAAGTCATGAGCACATACTATTGACTGCTTCTTGGGAAACAGAGCTAACATGTTACAGGCAGGCTCCTTAATGTGCACAAAAAGGAAAACCAGTAGGAATTTAGAGCATTAAGATACATTATTCTTAAAAGGCGCCCAACACTTGCAATTAAAAAAAAAAAAAGTTCACATAGTCAAAGTGACAGACTGAAAATCTCAACTTGAGTCTTTCATGGCTTTCCTATTTTAAAAAACACTGAGGCTTAATAGATTTGCACTGTGAGTGCTCAGGCAAGGAGGGTAGATTTTAAATAACTGAAAATGGAGGCGGTGCCACAGGCAAGGCTAGCCTGACCTGATTCCTTCCCACTCTCCCTATAAAAGAGGGGAAACAAAACCATAACCCAAAACCCTGCAACAAGAACACAGCAGCGGGGCAGGACTTAAAAAGTGCCAGTGAGCAGAGCTGGGAATCAGTTTAACTAGAACAATGTGGAAGGATCAAGGGATGAAGAACTTGCCCTAAGTGCTCTGTGCGTCTGGTACTGAGAGCTGGGCTGCTGGGTGTTGCCTGGCTGAGGAGAATCTGTAACTGAGGTCACATGCGGAGCACTGCAGGCACCCCAGAATTCAAGAAGAGCTGAGCAGAGTAGCATGCTCTGTGGGTAGCACAGGAGTTCAGAGCAGGCCCCAAAGAAAAAGCTGTGATGCCCTAAGCAGACCAGAAGGCAGCCAATCGACAGGAGCTTTACTTTTGAAGGAGAAGACTGCAGTGGGCTTCTCAGAACCACAAGACGAGGGCTACCCGGAGGAGGAAGGAGAGGATGCCCTCACCGCTGGGTCTTACCTCTTCCGCGTCCTCGGAATGGGTGGAGAGCTGGTCATGCTGAATAATCTCAGCATCCTCCTCTGTCGGTCCGTTGCCCACCCTGATCCCACCAAAGTTGAGAGTTCCCTACACAGATGAACAGAAAGAGCAGTATTTGCCTGGGCTTTACTGTGACATGCTGTGAGGTGGGAAAGGGCGATGGTTAGTGCATACAATCCTCAGAAAGGCATATATATCTGAACAACAAAGGCAAATGCACTCACTGAGCAGCTAGGTAAAAACAAACAACTGCTCCTCTCCCAGCCCCCAACTATCCCAGCCCCTGCAGGTGGACACCTGTGTCACCACTTCATCGGGCCACACCAAGATGCATCAACCTTGCCTTGGTCAAGTGAACTGAGAATCCTGCTTGAAAGAGAACTGAGCCAGGTGTGGTGGCTCATGGGCTTTACTCCCAGGACTCTGGAGGGAGGCAAAGTAGGAGGATCTCTGTGAGTTCAAGGCCACCCTAAGACTCCATAGTGAATTTCAGGTCAGCCTGAGCTAGAGGGAGACCTACCTCCAAACACCCCCCCCAAAAAAGAGAGAGAGAGAGAGAGAGAGAGAGAGAGAGAGAGAGAGAGAGAGAACCTGAACACAGACTCTCATAACAAACTCAGTTCTCTCTGGAAAACTTTTAAAAGCCTGAATTTTTGTTGTAACTAAATATTACACTTTCTGAGAAGGAGGGGAGCCAAATGAAATGATGGTTTACCCTGTTCTAAAAAGCTTTCAACCAGAGCCCCAAAAGTTTTAGCAACCTCTACCAGAAATGTACCAGGTCTCTGTCCAGGAAGGTAAGACTCTCTAGCTTAGAGAAGGAAAAACAAAACAAAACAAAAAACTATTCACACATTCATTTGTGGTCTAAGAATACTGAGTTAAAAATCCGAAATACATCAGAGGCTGCTCTCCCTTGAGGCTCTTCGCGAGCATGGAGTGATGCTGCCTGGGCCCTTGCTCCTGTCCCCACAGGACAGTCTCCAGCAGGTTGCCAAACACAGGACTTTAAAGTCACTTGGATTTGTAACAATTTAGTCTTGTTGAGGCAAAAGAATTCTCTGAGTACCAAACTAGTAGAACTGGGTTAAGTATGATAGGCCAATTAGTGCTAACCTGGGGCAGAGCATGCCTTTAATCCCAGCACTTGGGAGGCTGAGGTAGAAGGATCACAATGAGTTCAAGGCCACTCTCAGACTATACATAGTGAATTCCAGGTCAGCTTTGGCTACAGTGAGACACTACCTTGAAAAATTAAAAAAAAAAAAAAAAGAAAAGAAAAGAAACTTAGAGAATAGTCCCCTCACCCCACTTTCTATGGTTTCTGTCCAAGCCATAGATAGAGGACTGATCTCCTGACCATGACCTTTCTGGTAGCAGCACAATGTGCAAGCAAGATTGAGCAACTATCCTGGGATCCCCTCCTCAGCTTAAACTTTTGCGGTGCCTTTGTAACACAGCTTGCTGACCAGTTCAGGCCCCAGCGTTTGCACAGAGAGATCAGATCTCTCCTCTCCTCACTGCAGTGGTCTTATAGGCTGGTCACTACATTAGAACCCATTATATTAGAATCACTTTAGAAACTACTTGTAAATAGATTCTCAAATACCAGCCTCAAAAATGATTAAATTTGGCAGGTGTGGGATGGAGCACAGGAAATCTTTATAGAAAAATAAATGTATAACCATTGTGAAGGTTACATCAAAATGTAAAACGTGGTCTGGAGGGATGGTTAGGTGGTTAAGGCATTTGCCTGCAAAGCCAAAGGACCCAGGTTTGATTCCTCAGGACCCACGTTAGCCAGATGCACAGTAGGAAACTGTATGGGTCATGGGATTGTGGGACATTTTAACTTTTTCTCTTGCACTCATCTGTTTTAATATCCAAATTCAAATTTCACCAGATAGTTGTGACATATAGTCAGAGTTGGGAACCACTGAAGCCTAGACACTTCTGGGTTAGGCACAAATTATGCCTGACCACTCTCAAAAGAAGGGCTACAAAAAGGACAGAGGAGAGGACGCCAGTGTATTCTGACCTGGGTTATATAGGGAAGAGAAAGAAGGCTCCCAACCACAAGGACATTCCGAAGGTTTCCTCAACGAGTAGATAAGAGACAGGCTGAATCTCCCAGCCAGACATTAATAAGCATCCCTTCAGAACACAGGGAATGAGAGGAGGGAGGGGTGACTGACTCACATCAGCACAAAACTGAAAGGAAAAACTATACAGTGACACATCCCTTACAGACAAAAACAAACACACCATCATGAAAGGGATGTGTATTCAATATCCCGAGCCTTTGTAAATCAAAAAATCCAGGGCTCGCCAGGCATAGAGGCACTCCTTTAATCCCAGCACTCGGGAGGCAGAGGTAGGAGGATCGCCATGAGTTTGAGGCCACCCTCAGTCTACATAGTGAATTCCAGCTCAGCTTGAGCTAGAGTGAGACCCTACCTCTAAAAAACAAACAAAAACAACAATAACAAACAACAGTAAAAAAGCAGGGCCCTTCTTGTAGGGTGATCCTTCCCGTGTTGGGCTCCTCTCCATAAATAGAGGTTTGGCTGCAGAAGTAGCAGGATAAGAACACCCTCTCCTATGGATGTAAAAGCACCCAGACTGGGATTTTAACTTGGACTTCTATGATGAAGATGGTACCAGATGGAAAAGTATCAAGACCTCGTAAGAAGAACCTTCCAGGGCTTAATCTAGCAGAAAGACGACTGCAGGGAACGGAAAGGACATCGTAACAGGTCACATGTGATTATTTCTCACAGGGAGCAAAGAGTAAGTTCTACTTAAAAATCACCTAAAAATGCAAGATTCTAATTTCTTCCCACCTAAAATACCGGTCCTTTTAGGCTACCTCTAGGAGGATAAATACAATTTCCAAGTTTAAAATGATCACGAACACAGACTAGAGAAAATGGTTCTCCATATGAATACTCCAGTTTTAAAGGAGAATATGTTTCTGGAACCCAAAGGTACATGATTGATCACTAGAGTACATGGTGAGACTTTAAAAGCTCTAGAATGTGCTAGGCTCATCTGATATTAGTACATGGCAAGTGTGATTAAAGGATGCTTTTGAGGACAACTGTTAAAATGCCTAACATTCAAAGCACCGTCACTGACTCATGAGTTAGCATTGTAAGAGGAGATGGCCGTGAAAGATGACTGGTCATTACACCAGGTGCACAGTATACGCAAGACATGGGGACAGGGGGGTTGCAATGAAACAGTTGAGGACATGAGGGCTTCTGAGTCACAATAAAGGAAACAAAGATAGACTCTGGTTCTAAAGAAAGTCTGTCAGTGCTAAAAAGAAAACAGTATCCAGGTATCACTGTGAAATACCGGGAAATCAATTCAAGAATCAGAGATATTCATGCCTCCATGTTAAAAGTCAAATATACGGCCACAGAACACAGATATAGAAGTGAGTGAGTCCGAGAGCTGCCACTTCAGATAAGAAGATGGGACTCAGAGAGGATACCACAGCCACTTTGCTCCCATGGATAGGACTTACTTAAATATTTGAATAGAATCTTAGTAGACCAGTGGTAAATATGATACCAGAATCTGTTCCTAAGAGGTGGAAAGCTCTTCTGTCATCACCTCAGTGAGGAACAAGAACACAGTTGTTAAGGGCACACGTCCCATGCTCTCGGTAACATTAAAAAAGAATTCTGCTGCACGGTTTGCCACCTCTTTAAGCAAATGTCTGGGTTAATGCACTCACTGTTGCAGCCGCTGCTGCCTCTAGTCCCTGTTGGCTCGGGGCTGGGCTGACTGGGGCTTCCACAGGTTGCCCTTCCTGATAGTGAATGGAGAAAAGTGGAAGGGAGAACAAAACAAAAGAGGGAAGGGGGAGACGAATGGAGGGAACATGGAAGGATGAAGATGGTCAGAAAAGGGAGAAGGAGGGTCTTGTAACTCAGCTGCTCTCTGACAGGAGGAATCATCTCACAGCCACACGAGAATCATGCAAAACAAGATCTTCTGGGCTTTCCCAGGCAGTGCACTAAGTAAGCATTACTGTACAGCCAGAAATTATACACGACACCAAACATTTGGCAAGAAAAACTCTGTGTGTGTGCAGAATTCATATGCACACATACACTAAGTCAACACATGTATGCATGTACATAGGCATAGGCGGACGTATACTGCTTTTTAAAAAGAAAAGAAAAAATCAACGTGCTTGAAATTAAACCCATTTCCTGGATGCTTTGGTCGGTGAAAGCATCATGGTCTCCTTTAAAAAGAAAATGTCTCAGCATCAGTCCTGTGCAGACCACATGCAAGAGTTTACCGTCTGCAGCTCTTGTGGCCTTGTTTTGGCTGCTGCTGCATCTAGACAGGCCCAGGCCTGGATTCTGCTGAGCCCAGAATGAGTGCATCATGACCAGGAAAGGTGAACACTATGATTTATTTTCGCCATTCAAACCCAGCCATTCAAAGCTGGAATGCACGTGTCTGAGCAGCAAATATATATTTCTCTGACTTCAGCAGGCTCAGGGTTCATGCTGGGACATAACACAAATGCATTTTAAGACTGTACATATTTGTGCATTAATTGATTGTAACTTCTTGGAAATTGCCTTGATTGAAAGAAAAGTCTAGTAACTTTCAGCAGTGGAGATACACTCACCAAATGCTTCTTCCTCAAGTATTGATGGCGAAGGACCAGTGGCTTAAGCAGCAGCATCCACGGGACGCACAGCAGGGCGACCACTATCAGGAAACACTGGATGCCTTTCTGCAAAGCAAGGTCCAGGGGTGTCACATGAAAGTCCATTCCTCAAATCCACAGGTTCCAAGAGCAGCACACATTTTCCCCAGAACAGTATTTTCTTAGTGATTTATGAATAACATTATCTGACTTCTCAAAATAATTACCAGATGCTGTGACAACCCTAAGAATTGCTCTGTAACATGATAGTTCTAGATATCATGTTTGTTTGTTTGAGACAGGTTCTTACTATGTAACCCACTCTGTGCCTCTAATCAGCATATGGCACAGGTTGGCCCAGACTCTGGCCCATCAAGCCTCCTGAGTGCTGGGATCAGTCATGAGGCAACAAGCCTGGAAAATCCTATCCTTTCTAGACACAGAAGTTATAGTACATCCTCAAAAAGTGTCTTTAGGCTGTCTTTTCTTTTATTCTATTTTTCAAGGTAGGGTCTCACTCTAGCCCAGGCTGACCTGGAATTCACTATATAGTCTCAGGGTAGCCTCGAACTCATACGATCCTCCCACCTCTGCCTTCCGAGTGCTGGGATTAAAGGCGTGCACCACCACACCTAGCTTTTTTTTTTTTTTTTTTTTTTGAGGCAGGATCTCAGTCTATCCCAGGCTGGCCTCAAACTCACAGTGGTCTTTCTATGTCAGCCTCCTGAGTGCTGGGATTAAAGGTGCGCACCACAATACCTGGTTCTCTTTTCAGGCTTTCTTAGGATCAGAGTTACATGTGGCTTTGTGACCTAGGGTGACCACCTACAATAACCTAACCCTTCCTCTGGGCTGACGTACCTGTCCAGAGTACAGCATCGCATCACCGGACTCTGGGTAGGAAAAGAGGAACATGTTTATGAAATGTATCAGGAGGCTCGGTGCAGTCTTGGATGTATGGGCATCGTAGGCTGTCCACTTGTAAAAAATGAGGATAACCAAGTAGCCAAACAAAGAGGACATGAAGATGATCTCAGGAATAAATCCAAAGTAAATATTCAGGGGCTTCTTGAAATAGCTAAAAAAGGAAAAAAGAAAATTTAATGTTCAGGGCTGGAAAGATGGTTCAGCAGTTAAGGTGCTTGCTTGCAAAGCCAAAGGACCCAGGTTAAACTCCGCAGGACCCATGGGAGCCAGATGCACAAGGGGGTGCACACATCTGGAGTTCATCTGCAGTGGCTGGAGGCCCTGGTGTGCCCATTCTCTCTATCTACCTCTCACTCTCTGCCTCTTTCTCTCTCCTTTTCTTAACAAATAAATATATAAAACGTTAACAGTGAACAGACCTAGGGCCACTCCTTCACTGAATGGAATGCTCACTAGGTTTTGATGAAAATTACTGATAATTTTCCTCAAAGATGCTTATTGCACCTGGAAATTATTAAGAGACTAATATTAAGCCTCTCTTAAGACCAAGAGATTTAGCTGGGCATGGTGGCACATGCCTTTAATCCCAGCACTCGGGAGGCAGAGGTAGGAGGATTGCCATGAGTTCAAGGCCACCCTGAGATGACAGAGTTAATTCCAGGTCAGCCTGGACCAGAGTGAGACCCTACCTCGAAAAACCAAAAAAAAAAAAAAAAAAAAAAAAAAAGACCAAGAGATTTGCAGAAAATTACCTCTACAAAAATAGACCTTTGGGCTGGAGAGATGGATCCATGGTTAAGGCACTTTCCAGCAAAGCCAAAAGACCTAGGTTCAATTCCCCAGTACACACATAAAGCTGGATGCATCTGGAGTTTGTGTGCAGTGGCAGGAGTCCCTAGCATGCCTATTCTGTCTCTATCTGCCTCTGACTCTCTCAAATTAAAAAATATATTTTCAAATTAAAATTTAAATTTATTACTTGAGACAGAGAGAAAGACACAGAAAGAGAGAGAGAGAGAATAGGTGCACCACAGCCTCCAGCCTCTGCAAACGAACTCCAGACACATGTACCACCTTGTACATCTGGCTTATGTGGGTACTGGGAAATCGAACCTGGGTCCTTAGGCTTCGCAGGCAAGCAGCTTAACCACTAAGCCACCTCCCCAGCCCAATAAAATGTTATTTAAAAATAGAGACTTCTCCAAAGATGTTATGATTTCTTTAGGTGAAAGTATGATTATAGGAACAATGCAGTCCTAGGATGGCAGCAATGGTATGACTTACATGTGGTTAAAGAGGCTCAGGCTGACTCCAAATATCATATGGATGATACCGAGAATAACAGACATCTTCATCTTAAAGGAGTTGAGGAAGGTCAGCTTATTAGTTGCAATGTTCCAGATCTGTTATAATCCCCAAAAAACAAAAACGTTATTACATAAAGAATTCTCAAATGAGAAAATATTATCCATCAGTTAAAAAATGTTTTTCTATTATAGATTCTAAACATCTTATTCAAATTGAGATAATAGTATAATAAATTCTCATCTATCTATCAGCCAGCTTTAACAGTTGCCATTAATTTATACACTCATGACAAATTTGTTTCCTCATACCCTCTCCCCACATCTACATTTCTTTGAAGCAAAGTTAACACAGTACATTAATATTTTTTAAAAATATTAAACTTTTTGTGTTATTTTATTTGAGAGAGAGAAAGAGAAAGATAGAAGGAGAGGGAGGCCGGGTGTGGTGGCACATGCCTTTAATTCCAGCACTCAGAGGCAGAGGTAGGAGGATCAACAAGAGTTCAAGGCCACCCTGAGACTACATAGTGAATTCTAGGTTAGCCTGAGCCAGAATGAGACCCTACCTCAAAAAAACAAAAGAAGAAAGAAACAGAGGAAGAATGGGTGTGCCAGGGCCTCCAGCCACTGCAAATAAACTCCAGACACATGCACCACTTTGTGCTTATATGGGTTCTGGAGAATCAAACCTAGGTCATTTGGCTTTGCAGGCAAGCTCCTTAACCATTAAGCCATCTCTCCAGCCCCATAGTATACTATTTTAACCTGTAAATATTTTCTTTTAAATACATAGTCACAGTACAGACATTACACCAAAAAACTATCAACAATAATTTTTAAAAATATTTATTTTATTTATTTGAGAAAGAGAGAGAATAGGCATATCAGGTCCTCCAGCCACTGCAAATGAACTCTAGACACATACACTACCTTGTGCATCTGGCTTACATGGGTACTGGGGAACTGAACCTGGGTCTCTAGGCTTCACAGGCAAATGCCTCAAACACTAAGCCATCTCTCCAGCCCAGTAATTTAATATTTTTATGTATTTGAGAGAAAGAGAGAGCTCAGAACCTTGCTCAACCTGCCAAGTGTGCAGGGATTACAGGTAGGTGCCCCTGTGTCTGGACCACCTATCTTTTAAGTATCTCTTGCCATAGCTCTTGTCACCTAAGGATTCCTGCTACACTGTCCAGATTTTTCCTCTGCTTCCATGGGGTCTTCAGATCACACTGCTTAAATCTTAAACTTTCTTACACTTTTCCCACTAGCAACTTCTTTTCACATAAGAAATTGTACTCTAAAAAAACTAAAAAAAAAAAAAAAAAGAAAAAGAAAGAAATTGTACTTTAGGGCTGGAGACATGGCTCAGCAATTAAGGCACCTGTCTGCAGACGCACACTGACACACGCATCTGGAGTTTATTTGCAGTGGCTGGAAGCCCTGGCACACCCATTCTCTCTCCTTTCTCTACTTGGAAATAAAAATACTATTAAAAAAAAAAAAAAGATCCAGCCATGGTGGCACAGGCCTTTAATCCCAGAACTCATGAGGCAGGAGGACTGCTATGAGTTTGAGGCTAACCTGAAACTAATTCCCTGGTGGGCCCATTCTGCCTGTCTCTCTCTTCCATTTCTCTTTGCAAATAAACAAAAGAAAATTACATTTTACCTAAGTGAAGTCAGGGGAAGAGACTAGATAAAGGAAGGATAGGAGGAGGGCTAATCAAAATTTAAGATGATGGGCCAGGCATGGTAGCACAGACTTTTAATCCTAGCACTTGGGAGAAAGAGGTAGGAGGATCAACATGAGTCTGAGGCCACCTTGAGATTACACAGTGAATTTCAGTTCAGCCAGAACAAGAAAAAGAAGAGTAAACTGGGCGTGGTGGAGTAGGCATTTAATCCCAGCACTCTGGAGACAGAGGTAGGAGGATCACTGTGAGTTCAGGGCCACCCTGAGACTACATAGTGAGCTCCAGATGAGCCTGGGCCAGAGTGAGACCCTATCTTGGGAAAAAAAAAAAAAAAAAAAAAAAAGTCTATGGCCAGGGAGGTCATAAACCCCAGGGGAGTAACACCTGCTGTTGTATGGCTAAATGCACATATTATGCTCCTCAAACTGCCCTGTAAGCATTTTTCTTAATGTTCATACCAATACCCATATATTAATGGTACTCTCACTTTTGGTTAGAGAAGCTTCTCTTTGCAGATGGTGGTGACCATAGGGATGACTCAAAAGGAGACATAAAGGGAAGAGAAAGGAAGGAAGGAGGGTACTTAATAGGTTGATATTATATATATATAAGTACAATGATTGAGATGGGGAGGTAATATGATGGAGAATGGAATTTCAAAGGGGAAAGTGTATGGGGGGGAGGGAGGGAATTACCATGGGGTATTTTTTTATAATCATGGAAAATGTTAATAAAAATTTAAAAAAAAAAGGCACCACAGTGCTGAGTGAGACATCTCTACCACTCCTTCCAAGGCTCAAGGTCCATTTTGGAAGAGGAGGCAGAAATGATCCAAATGAAGAGTAGGACTGCTTTACAATGTGCTCTTCCAGACACAAAAAGGCCTGGATATTCCTGACCTCACAGTGCCGGACACTACCTACACAAGACCCTCATAACAAGAGGAACAGATAATGACATCAAAATAAAAGAGAAGTCAGGCGTGGTGGCACACGCCTTTAATCCCAGCACTCAGGAGGCAGAGGTAGGAGACTTGCTGTGAGTTTGAGTCCACCCTGAAACTAGATAGTGAATTCCAGGTCAGCCTGGGCTTCAGTGAGACCCTACTTCAGAAAAAAAAAAAAGGAAAGGAAAGAAACTTTTGTTATACATATAATTTTGCAATTTATTAAAGATGAAGGGCTAAGGACCTAGGTTTGGTTCCCCAGTACCCAGATGCACATGGTGGTGAACACATCTGGAGTTCATTTGCAGTGGCTGGAGGTCCTGATGCACCCATTCTCTCCCTCTCTCCCTTTCTCTCTCTTGTGCCTCTCTCTAATAAGTAAATAAATAAAATATTTCAAGCCGTGCATGGTGGCTCACGCCTTTAAGCCCAGCACTCAGGAGGCAGAGGTAGCAGGATCACCATGAGTTTGGGGCTACCCTGAGACTACATAGTGAATTCCAGGTCAGCCTGAATTAGAAGGAAACCCTACCTACAAAAACCAAACAAACAAACGAACAAAAATACATAAAATATTTTAAAAATAACATTACTGGACTGGAGAGAGAGCTCATCTGTTGAAGGCACTTGCTTACAAAGCCAGCTGGCTTTGATTCAATTCTTAAGTACACATGTAAAGCCAGATATACAAAGGGGTCCATGCGTCTGGAATTCATTGGCAGTGGCAGAAGGCCACGGTGTGCTTATATTCACTCGTTCTGTCTCTTTTTCTTGCTCTCTCTCAAATAAATAAACATGCATTACTGTTATTAGATTCAAGCTACAGGCAGGAGCTAGGTCTTAAAATTATGTCTCATCTGGCACAAACACTATGTCAAGCAGGTGATATTGCTTCAATAAACATGTAAAATGTTTTTACTCCTCTGCTAGCCTCCATTTCACTAGCTACAGGATAGGGACAGTAGCACCTGCCTGATAAAATGGTTTCAGGATTTAAAAAGATATGTTAGGGGCTGGAGAGATGGCTTAGCGGGTAAGTGCTTGCCTGTGAAGCCTGAGGACCCCAGTTCGAGGCTCGATTCCCCAGGACCCACGTTAGGCAGATGCGCAAGGGGGCGCACGCGTCTGGGGTTTGTTTGCAGTGGCTGGAGGCCCTGGTGTGCCCATTCTATCTATCTGCCTCTTTCTCTCTTTGTCTGTCGCTCTCAATTAAATAAGTGAAAATAAACAAACAAACAAAAAATGATATGTCACTGCCTGGTCCACAGTAAGCATTCCAGTAATATTAGCTTCAGTTAACAATTAATTAACTCCTCCATTATAATGAAAATATAGTCAGCTTTCCATAACCACAAGTTCCACATTAGTAAATGGAATTACCTTAGAGTTTTGTTTATTTGTTTTTCAAGGTAGGGTCTCACTCTAACCCAGGCTGACCTGGAACTCACTATGTAGTCTCAGGGTGGCCTCAAACTCATGGCAATCCTCCTACCTCTGCCTCAAGAGTACTGGAATTAAAGGTGTGTGCCACCACACCTGGTCAACTACAGATTCTTTTTTTTTTTTTTTGTGAAAATTCCATCATCATTTTTCTTTTTTTTTAATATTTTATTTTATTTTATTTTATTTTATTTTATTTTATTTTATTTTATTTTATTTTATTTTATTTTATTTTATTTTATTCCAACTACAGATTCTTAAGATGCCAAAACACCTTTGGAAGCAGTAGCATAAAGCAAGGGGGTACTCTCACCGGATCGATGCCAAATGGGTATGGTCCACCAAAGACTCCGGGGAGAGCTGGGTTCAGCTGGAGAACGGGGTTTCCCTGAAGCGTCTCCTCCCTACCATGTTAAGAGAAAAGTCATATTTATCTTTGATTGAGAGAGGAAAACTACTACTATTATAGCTATCTTGACTGTATAATAAAGGTGGCCCATGCCTTTAATCCCAGCAGTCAGGAAGCAGAGGTAGGAGGATTGCCATGAGTTCAAGGCTACCCTGAGACTACAGAGTGAATTCCAGGTCAGCCTGGGCTAGAGTGAGACCCTACCTTGCAAAGCCAAAATAAAAATAAAAATAAATTTAAAAATTTAAAAAGGAAGAACTATTAGCCAAGAACAAGAAAAGCTCAGAAATGAAACAAAAAAATTTAAGCAAATATACAACTTAGTAAGAAATTTAGGGAGCCTACTTTTAATTTACCAATAAGCAAACTGCACTAAATTTATAGGCTCAGATCCTTGATACTTGCTGAACAAATCACAAAGCACCTCACAGGTTGAAGCAGAAGGAGACAATGCATTCTTCCAAAACAGGACATTTTCTTCTGCTTCCTAAAGGGGTTTTAGTTTACTGTTTGTCTGGTAAGTCAGAGCTGAGCACAAAGGAGTCAGCTGTGGCGTTTAGCCTCTGCAACTTACGTCCAGTTCCCAATAGTGAACATTGGTCGCACGCTCCAGGAAGACCCAAAGATATTGAGAGACTTGGAAAAGCAGTCGTTGTAGATGAGTCCAGTGTAGATGGAGAACACTCCCATCAGCAGAATAATGTATCGACCACTGAATACAGTGCTGAACATCTGCAATCAGCAAAGGAAAGTCAGGACAGTGCTACTCAGATGTGCCTCGGGCACCACTTCATCCCTTCCTGGTTCAGATCAAGATACAACACAAAAAAGGGCAAAGAGGTACAGTACTTGCCTAGAATGTGTGAGGCTGCAGGTTCAATCCCCAGTACCAGAAAATCTACTGGGCTGGAGAGATGGCTTAGCGGTTAAGCGCTTGCCTGTGAAGCCTAAGGACCCCGGTTCGAGGCTTGATTTCCCAGGAACTACTTTAGCCAGATGCACAAGGGGCGCATGCATCTGGAGTTTGTTTGCAGTGGCTAGAGGCCCTGGCATGCCCATTTTCTCTCTCTCTGCCTCTTTCTCTGTCTGTTGCTCTCAAATAAATAAATAAAAGTAAAAAAACAACAAAAAAGATGATCTACTTCTTCAATTAACAAATTTAACATTTCTATTCTTTTTCAAAAATAAATTCATGAGGGCTGGAGAGATGGCTTAGCAGTTAAGCGCTTGCCTGTGAAGCCTAAGGACCCCGGTTCAAGGCTCGGTTCCCCAGGTCCCACGTTAGCCAGATGCACAAGGGGGCGCACGCGTCTGGAGTTCGTTTGCAGAGGCTGGAAGCCCTGGCGCGCCCATTCTCTCTCCCTCCCTCTATCTGTCTTTCTTTCTGTGTCTGTCGCTCTTAAATAAATAAATAAATAAATAAATCTTTAAAAATAAATAAATAAATAAATAAATAAATTCATGAACTTCCAGATCAATTATTTTCATAATGGATACTTAAGAAATTTTAAAATTTTTTGCCCAATGCACTTATAACCTAAACATTACCTCATTCTCATTCTTCTGGGAGAGGATCCGGCTCTCCCTTATCACCATCCACACAGCAAAAAGGGTCATCAAAATGCCATGTCCAAAATCTCCAAACATCACAGCAAACAGGAAAGGGAAAGTGACAATGGTGTACGGTGCTATAAAGAAACCAGCGAGAAAGACAAGAGGCACATCAATGCACAATTCCTAAAGTCCTATATTCTTCTCTACACTGAGGGTAATATAGGGGAATTATTCCTCAGCTGCTGGGCAGATCAAGGCAAATGTCTCACAGCAAGATCCACACTCCCTCACATGGCCACTGATGATATGTGTGCTACAGCTAGTTAGACTGTGAGCAAAAGCCACTTTCAGGTCAGCCTGAGCTAGAGGGAAACCCCACCTCAAAACAAACAAACAAACAACAACAGCAACAACAAAAGGCTGGGCATGACGACGCACTCCTTCAAGCCCAGCACTCAGAAGTCAGAGGTAGGAGGATCACTGTGAGTTCAAGGCCAGCATGGGACTACAGAGCAAGTTCCATGTCAGTCTGAGCTAAAGTGAGACCTTACCTCAAAAATAAATAAATAAATAAAATAAAAATAAATAAAGAGAACATGGCTGGAGAGAGAAGTTGAGGCCTTTGCCTGCAAAGCCAAAGGATCCAGGTTTCATTTCCCCAGGACCCACAGAAAGCCAGATGCACAAGGTGGCACAGGCGTCTGGGATTCACTTGCAATGGCTATAATCCCTGGCGTGCCCATTCTCTCTCTATTTACCTCTTTCTCTCAAGTAAATAAATAAAAATAATTAAAAATAAAACCTACTATAGGAAAGAAGGAGCAGCCGTAATAACATGATGGTCTGTTCTTCCAGTCCTTTCTTCTAACCCCTGGGACACTACTGGACAGGCCGGCAGTCTTCTCTTTGTAAAGCTGCCAGGCAATGAGGAGAAGCCCAGAACCAGAGCAGAGCAGGTCTGACCAAGACCCTGGCTCAGAATGAGAACTCAGACTTTTTGTTTTGTTTTTGGTGTGTGTGATAAGTGTGATGCAGTACGTATATGAATCAAATGCATGTGTGTGTGTGGTCTGTGTGATATGGTGTGTATATGGATCAAATGCATGTGTATGGTATGTGTGACATGGTGTGTATATGAATGGAATGCATGTGTGTGGCCTATGTGATGTGGTGTGTATATGAACTGAATGCATGTGTGTAGTATGTGTGATGTGGTGAGTCTATGAATCAAATGCATGTATGTGTGTGGTACGTGCGATGTGGGATTATATGAATGAAATGCTGTGTATGGTACGTGTGATGTGATGTGTACATGAATGGAATGCAAGTGTGTGGAGGTCAGCAGACAATGGCGGGCATTCTCCTCCATCGTTCTTTCTCATCATTTCCTCTGAGGTGGGGTTTCTTACTTAGCCTGGGGCTGCTGCTGTTTTGGTTAGACTGGTTGACCAGCAAGCCCCAGTGACTCTCCTGTCACAGCCCTCCCGACTCCAGCACTGCAGCGGTAGACATGCTTGGCTTTGCTAGTACTGGGGGTTGAACTCAGGTCCCCATGCTGGTGTGGCAAGTACTCATGTGGCCTTCAGGCTGTGGGTTGTATATGCTTGCTCGCAGAAAAAGACTCAGTCTTCTTACCTGGGTTTATCTCTCGGTAAGTCCCGATTCCATAAGCATCTACTATGTTCTGAAAGCCATATGTGAACTTATTGGTTTTGTTATAGGTCGGGGGGGTCTGGTTTGTTTGCATCCTGTTCAGAATGGAGGGCACGGTGGAACCACTGTGTTCCTAGGAAACATCAGCACATGTCAAAATTAGGTTGTCTTCCTTCTTGTGACTATACAGGTATATGTGTATATCAAAATTAATCAAACTGTATATATAAAACATGCATCTTTTTGAAATTTATTTATTTGCAAGCAGAGAAAGCTAGAGAAGAGAGAGACACACAGACAGAATAGGCACACCGAGGCCTCCAGCCGCTGCAAACAAACTCCACATGCATGCACCACCTTGTACATCTGGCTATACGTGGCACTGGGTAATCAAACTTGGGTCCTTAGGTTCTGAAGGTGAGTACCTTACCTGCTAAGCCATCTGTGCAGCTCAAAATATATATGTTACACAAATTACATTTCCATAAAACCATTAAAAGCTAAAGATCATTTTGCATCTTTCTCAGTCTTTGGAGAAATGGGGACCAGGTATAAATTTACAATGAAAGAGTTCAATCAAGTCTTGGAGCCAGGTATGATGGTGTAGCCTACAATCCCAGCACTAGGGAGGCAGAGGAGAGAGGAATGGAAGTTTGAGACCAGTCTGAGCTATATAGCCACACGGTAAGAACTGTCTCCACACACACACGCACGCACATACATGCACATGCACACACGCACACATGCACGCATGTGCACACACACGCACACACATTGGAGGAAGTGGACATCTAGACAGTAAATAAACAGCCTCAAGCACAAATGGCATACACATCCTTATATTCTTGTCTTCCCAGAACTCAGGAGGCAAGAGAGAGGAAGTTATCATTTGAATTTAGGAATTCCAGCCGGGCATGGTGGCACACGCCTTTAATCCCAGCACCCAAGAGGCAGAGGTAGGATTGCTATGAGTTCAAGGCCACCCTGAGACTACATAGTGAATTCTAGGTCAACCTGAGCCAGAGTGAGACCCAACCTCAAAAAAAAAAAAAAAAAAAAAAAGGAATTCCAGAGAAGCTTGGGCAACACAGGAAACTCAAAATAATTAAAGAGGGGCTAGAGAGACAGCTCAACAGTTAAGGCACTTCCCTGCAAAGCCTAATGACCCACAAAGTGGCACATGCATCTAAAGTTTGTTTGCAGTGACTGGAGGCTCTGGCATGCTCATTCTCTCTGTCTGTCTCTCTTCTCTTTCTGCTTGCAAATAAGTAATAAATAAAAATATTTAAGGGTTATAGAGATGGCTTAGCAGTTAAGGTGCTTGCTGAAAAAGCCAAAGGAGCTATGTTTGATTCCCTGGTACCCACATAAACCAGATAGATGTACATGGTAGCACATGTGTCTGGAGTTCCCTTGCACTGGCTGGAGGCCTTTGCATGTCCATTCTCTCTCAAACAGATAAACTGTATTTAAAAAATAATAATAATTAAATGTTAAGGGCTACTGATGTCATTTGGTTGGCAAAGTGCCTGCCTAGCATTCATAAAGCTCTAGCATCTATCTTGACTTTACTAGAAATGTGAAGATACCTACTTGAATTTTTTGTTTTGTTTTTCTGAGGTAGGGTCTCACTCTAGCCCAGGCTGACCTAGAATTCACTATGTAGTCTCAGGGTGGCCTCAAACTCTCTGCGATCCTCCTACCTCTGTCTCCCGAGTGCTGGGATTACAGGTGTGTGCCACCACACCTGGCACCTATTGATTTTTTCCTTCAAACATCTCAAAAGCCCAACATTCTCTGCCCAGCCCTTCTTGGGGACCTCTTCAATTACTGCTCTATGTCCACAGTAGAAATGGGGCTGGATGCCTACCCACAGGATCTCTCCACTCCTCACCACTTCAGGAGTGAGGGGATCACTCCTCCACATCTGTTTTGATCAGGTCCCTTCACAGCTACGTAACGTTCACTACCTCTCTAATCCTTGTGGGATAAAGTTTAAATCCTGTAACCTCTTTATTTTATTTCATTTTTTCAAGGTAGGGTCTCACTCTAGCCCAGGCTGACCTGGAATTCACTATGTAGTCTCAGGGTATACTTGAACCCATGGCCATCCTCCCACCTCTTCCTCCCAACCGTTGGGATTAAAGGTGTGTACCACCATTTCTGGCTTTTTAAAATTAATTAATTAATTTTATTTTTTGGTTTTTCAAGATAGGGCTTCACTCTGGCCCAGTCTGACCTGGAACTCATGGTGATCCTCCTACCTCTGCCTCCTGCGTTCTGGGATTAAAGATGTGTGATACCACACCCGGCTCTATTTTTGGGGGGTGTGTGTGGGGGGTCCTCACATAGTCCAGGCTAGCCTTGAACTTGCTATGCAGCTGAAGATCACCTTGAGCTCCTGATCCTCCTGCCTCCATTTACCAAGTGCTAGAATTACAAGAGTGTTCTATGACACCCCATTTCTGTGGTGATAGGGACTGAACCAGGGCCTTACCCATGCTAGGCAAGCATTCTACCAACTGAACTACATCCCAACCCTGTCCATATTGTTTAATTCTTACCGCTGCTAACAAACATCTTACCCATTCTTCAGACCCTAATTACATGTCACCCTTTTGTTGCTTGCTTATTTACAGTGCTGAGGGCTGCACTCAGGGCTTCGTATGTGCTAGGCAAATGCTCTACTATTAAGCTACACCCCTAGTTCCACCAAATGCCATCTTTTCTTGAAGCCTTTTCTTGTCACATTGGTTAGAAAAGCTCCACCCTAATTCCACACTCATATTCCACTCAGTGCAGACTGTCGTATATGCTGACATGTTGGCCTCTCCTAATAAAGTTAAGACATATAAGGCATAGTTTATGTATCTCTGTACCCTCCAGGCCCTTATATCAGTATCTTAGAAAGCAAAGTTGTTTTAATTCACTACTAAGCAGAAGTGGTCAAAATGGGAGTAGGTCAGGAAATTGCTGTTCTTCTCATGCTTCACTCTGAAGAAACGTGGGCATGACCCAGTAACTTCACCTCACGAGCTGCAGTTTCCACATCTGTAACATAAGGGCAGTACTCCAGGCAAAACACAAATGTAATATCAAAGCCGGGTGTGGTGGTGCATGCCTTTAGTCCAGCACTTGGGAGACAGTGGTAGGAGGATTGTCGTGAGTGTGAGGCCATCCTGAGACTACATAGTGAATTCCAGGTCAGCCTGAGCTAGAGTGAGACCCTACCTCAAAAAAAAAAAAAAAAAAAAAAAAAAAAAAAAAAAGCCAAGGGGCTAGGGACCTGGCTCAGTGAGTAGCGTGCTTGGATGCAAGCTTGAGGACCTTCAGATCCATAGAACCCACATAAAAACTGGGCATGACTGGGCTGGAGAGGTGGCTTAGTGGTTAAGCACTTGTCTGTGAAGCCTAAGGATCCTGGTTTGAGGCTTGATTCCCCAGGACCCACGTAAGCCAGATGCACAAAGATGTATCTGGAGTTTGTTCGTAGTGGCTGAAGGCCCTAATGTGCCCATTCTCTTCCTCTTCCTCCCCTTCCCTCCCCCTTTCTCTTTGTCACTCTCAAATAAATAAATAAATAAAAATAAAAATAAAAATAAAAATAGGCATGATGACATAACCTGTATCTCCAGCACTGGGGAGGAGGAGACAAAGGATCCCTAGGACCTGCTGGCTAGCTAGCCTAGCCAAATGGGTGAGCTCTAGCTTCAATGCAAGACCCTGTCTCAAAAAATAAAGTGGGGAGTTGGAGAGATGGCTCAGTGGGTAAAGCACTTGTGCAAGCCTGAGACCCTGCGTGCCTGGTGTGATCCCACTACACCCACAGCAACTCAGGACAAGTGCCTTGACGCTCACCGGCCAGCCAGCCTGGCAACGGCCATACAGGGAAGAAAACAAGGCCTGACCCCTGGAAGTTGTCCTTAGACCTCCACACATGTGCCATGGCGTGCTCACACCAACATTCCCACACACACTGACAAAAAAGGTGAAGAGCAACTGAGGAAGATAATTGACATCAACCTATTTTACCCACACATACATGCATGACCACCCATACCCACATGTGCATGCACATACAAATTAGCATGCATACACACTAGTACACACAACAGAAAAACATACACAAAAGAGAGAACATGTACTGCCAGGAAGCAAGACGACTACATTGAAGAGCTCTGAAGGAAGACATGCCGTGCTAATGAAACTGGCTCACGTTAAGTACCAGGAAGCTCTCCTGGTCGCAGGCATCACTGCGAGCTGGGGAGACTCACCGTGCCCCTTCTAAGTGCAAACTGGATGGAGTCCAGGTCAGTGACGGGGCACCAGACCTCCGCAATCAGGCACTTCTGGGTCACGTCTATGTTGCACAGGTTCAGGGTGTGGTAGATAGCCTTCATCTTGCGCACCTTGATGAACCAGACCCGGATGTTCTTAGCAGCTGCCTGCAGGACCCTCTGGCGGTGATCTTCTGTTTGATTCAGAACCTTTTGGGAGAGAAAGGAAGTGGGAAGACAAGTCTTAGATCATAGGAGAGGAATGGCAGAGGCATAGTTTTCCAAAGAGGTTTGCCAGGAAACAGTCATACTTATTTGGCTTGTTTTGTTTATTTATGCCAAATATAAGAGTTCTCAGAGCAAAGGGAATAAAATTCATGATCCTGCACACTTTAGCCAAGCATTAACCACTGAACTATATCCTGAATTCAAGAAATGAATTCTGTCAGCATTGATAATGCACGCCTTTAATTCCAACATCCAGAAGGTAGAGGTAGGAGGATCATTGTGAGTTCAAGGCTAGCCAGGGACTACAGAGTGAGTTCCAAGTCAGCCTGGGCTAAAGTGAGACTGTCCCTCAACCTCCCCGCACCAAAAAAGGTAATGAGTTCTGAAGCAGAACTCAAAAGTGTCACAGAGAGCTGGAGAGATGGCTTCGTGGTTAAGTGCTTGCCTGTGAAGCCTAAAGACCCCAGTTCGAGGCTCGATTCCTCAGGACCCATGTAAGCCAGATGCACAAGGGGGCGCACGCGTCTGGAGTTCGTTTGCAGTGGCTGGAAGCCCTGGCACGCCCATTTTCTCTCTCTCTCTCTCTCTGTATCTCTTTCTCTCTCTGTCACACTCAAATAAATAAATAAAAATGAACAAAAAATTTTTTAAAAAGTGTCACAAATATGTGGTAACTCCCATCTCAACTCCTTTCTCATCTTCCCCTCTGACCCCCCATTGGGTATGACCTAACAGCTTGAATTACTGCCGGCTCCTTTGAGATATACTTTTATAGCCAGAAGAGAGGAATATTGTTGTTGAAAGAATATTTATTGAAGTCGGGCGTGATGGTGCATGCCTTTAATCCTAGCACTTCGGAGGCAGAGGTAGGAGGATCACTGTGAGTTCGAGGCCAACCTGAGACTACACAGTGAATTCCAGGTCCATCTGGACTAGAGTGAAAGCCTACCTCAAAAACAAACAAAAAGAATATTTATTGGCCAGACATGGTGGTACATGCCTTTAATCCCAGCACTCGAAGGCAGAGGTAGGAGGATCGCTGTGAGTTCAAGGCCACCCTGAGACTACATAGTCAATTTCAGGTCAGCCTGGACCACAGCGAGACCCTACCTTGAAAAACCAAACAACAACAAAAATACTGGTACTGGGCATGGTGTACATGCCTTTAATCCCAACATTCTGGAGACAAAGGTAGGAGCATTGTTGTGAGTTTGATGCCAGCCTGAGACTACATAGTGAATTCCAACTCAGCCTGGGTTAGAGCAAGATCCTCCTCAAAAACAAAGCTGGGCATGGGAGCACATGCCTTTAATCCCAGCACTGGGAGGCAGAATAGGAGGACTGTTGTGAGTTCAAGGCCACTCTGAGACAACATAGTGAATTCCAGGTCAGTCTTGGCTAGAGCAAGACCCTATCTCAAAAAAACAAAAACAAAAGCAAAACAAAAAAAAAAGAATAACTATTGGTGGGTGATATGGGACATCTTAGCACAGTTATTTATTTATTTTTCATTTTTATTTCGTTATTTGAGAGTGATAGAGAGAGAGAATGGGCACGCCAGGGCTTCCAGCCACTGCAAACAAACTCCAGATGTGTACGCCCCCTTGTGCATCTGGCTAATGTGTATCCTGGGGAATTGAGCCTTGAACCAGGGTCCTTAGGCTTCATAGGCAAGTGCTCAAAAGCTAAGCCATCTCTCCAGCACACATTTTTTTTTTTTTTTAAATTTTAGAGAAAGTGAGAAAGAGATGGAGAAAGACAGAGAAAGAATTGGCACACCAGGGCCTCAGCTACTCAGCCATTACAATAGATTGCCAGATGCTTGCACCACCTAGTGGCATGTGCATTTCAGCCCTTTCTTTTTCTTTCTTTTTTTTGCAGGTAGGGTCTTACTCTTGCCCAGGCTGACCTGGAATTCACTATGTAGTCTCAGGCTGGCCTTGAACTCATAGCAATCTTCTTACCTCTGCCTCCTGAGTGCTGGGACTAAAGGCATGTGCCACTACACCTGGCTCTAGCACATTTTTTCATTATTATAAAAACTATATCGGACTCATGTAGTGGAAGGGGAACTGAATATTCTAAGTAATGATCCCAGATGTGGGTTTTTTTGTTTTGTTTTGTTTTTTGCTTTTCAAGGTAGGGCCTTGCTCTGGCCTAGACTGACCTGAAATTCACTATGCAATCTCAGGCTGGCCTCGAACTCATGGCGATCCTCCTACCTCTGCCTCCCGAGTACTGGGATTAAAGGCGTGCGCCACCATGCCTGGTAGTAATGATTCCAGATGTGTAACATTCTTGTCTTGTTTGAGGCTGACTGATGCTTTGGGCTTTCTTTCTTTCTTTTTTTGGTATCCTGAGCTGTTTTAGGTACCCAACAAACTATCAGAGACTCAAGGAAGGACAAGGGTCCTCCACTGTAGTTTACAAAAACAAATTCCCTTGGCCCTCTGTGTACCATTTGGAGATCATCAATCCTGGTGTTGACTCCAGAAGCCATTTCTTTCCTTTCCTGTGGCGTCTCAGGACAGGGATAGAGTGAGGCTCGGAACCTGGAATGCACAGCCACAGCTTTAGGAACACTGAAGTGTCTCAACACAGACAATCTCAATAATCCCAGAAAGTAATCCCAGTTTACCAGCAAGATCAAAACATTTCTGGATTTGGCTAATGTGCTAACATGAATTATTTAAGTGACATGGCCTGCAGACAGAACAGTAACATTTGAACTATTTTGATATTCTCTGCAGTTATGAAATGCCTCTAAAATTAAAAAATAAAATAAAAATAAAAATACTGGGCTAGGGGCTGGAGAGATGGCTTAGCGGTTAAGCGCTTGCCTGTGAAGACTAAGGACCCTGGTTCGAGGCTCGGTTCCCCAGGTCCCACGTTAGCCAGATGCACAAGGGGGCGCACGCGTCTGGAGTTCGTTTGCAGAGGCTGGAAGCCCTGGCGCGCCCATTCTCTCTCTCTCCCTCTATCTGTCTTTCTCTGTCTGTCACTCTCAAATAAATAAATTAAAAAAAAAAATACTGGGCTGGAGTGATGGCTTTGTGGTTAAGGTGCTCGTCTGTAAAGCCTAAAGACCAAAGTTAACTCCCCAGGACTCATGTAAGCCAGATGCACAAGGTGGCACATATATCTGGAGTTCGTTTGCAATAGCTAAAGGCTCTGGCGTGCCTATTCTCTCTCTCTCAAGTAAATAAATTTTAAAAAGTTAAGCAACGATCGATCTATCTATCTATCTATCTATCTATCTATCTATCTATCTATCTATCTATCTATATAGAAATAGAGCAAGAGAGATTGCTCAGTGGTTAAAGTGCTTGCCTGAAAAGCCTAACAACCTGGGTTCAATTCCCTGGGACCCACGTAAAGCCAGATGCACAAAGTGGCACATGCATCTGGAGTTTGTTTTCAGCTGCTAGTGGCCCTGGCACACAAATTCTCTCTATCTGCATCTTGTCTCTCTCTCTCTGCTTGCAAATAAATAAAAAGATATTTAGCCTGACGTAGTGGTGCACACCTTTAATCCCAGCACTCGGGAGGCAGAGGTAGGAGGATCACTGTGAGTTCGAGAACACCCTGAGACTACATAGTGAATTCCAGGTCAGCCTGGGCTAGAGTGAGACCCTATCTCAAAAAAAAAAAAAAAAAAAAAAAAAAAATTAAATAAAGGAGAACCTGGGCTACCTCTAATGGCTGAAAATAGTTCTAACTTTATTAAATGATGCATCACTTCCTTAACAGCAGAGCTAAACAGCTTCTGCATGTCACTGTTCTGGACTCCTAGATCAGCCCATGAGCAGCCTGGCTCTGCCCTCTGGAGTGGACGCTGGTGTCCCTTACCCCTCACAGATTTTCTTGACTCTGTTTTTCAGCTGATCACCTTGGAAAAAGATAATGAAAACAGACTTGTGCACGTAGTCGCCCTAGATCCAGAAGAAAAAAACCAAGAGTTTAGATCTCATTGGATGAGGTGTTTTGTTTTGTTTTGTTTTCCTCTTTAATCCTGAGATAGAGTCTTACACTGTATGTAGTTCAGGCTAGCCTGGAATTCACTGTGCAGCTTAGGCTGGCCTCAAACTCATAACCTCAGCCTCCTGAGTGCTGGGATCACAGGGGTGAGCTGCTGCCCCCAGCTGAAAGCTACGTGAACAACTAACTCTTCTGCATGGTGTCGGGACCTCCTGAACTTTAACCTCTACCTCACACCACTGCGTAAATTTCATTTCACAAACATCTGTCCTATAGCCCCTGATTCACAAAAATCTTTGTTTGTTTTAGACCCAATCAGAAGCCTGAAAGCTAAGACGACGATCTTCTTAGCATAGTTTAGCTTTATTTTCCAATTCCACATAAAGTACATTGCCGGAATGGCAAAAGTCTAGGGAGAATTAACAGAAGGAAGTCTGTTCCCGGGCTTAGAAAGTCCCAGATAAAGGGAGTAAGTGAATAACTATAGGGAACTAAGCCACTGGGAAGAATACTGGTGTAGAGCCTAAGAATCATGCTCCAGACTTTATGAAACAGGGAGAAGGCAACTGACCCCCGATATCAAGTTTACACTAAGACTATGATGCAAGGACTGGGAAAAAAAAAGGTGCATGAGGTTAAACCAGGGTTGTCTTGGGTGACCTATAATTTCTCATATTTATAGAGTGTATGTACTGCTTTTGAATAAGAAACAAAAATAAACCTTTAGCCGGGTGTGGTGGCACATGCCTTTAATCCCAGCACTGGGGAGGCAGAGGTAGGAGGATCATCAAAGCCACCCTGAGACTACATAGTGAATTCCAGGTCAGCCTGGGCTAGAGTAAGATCCTACCTTGAAAAAAACATTAAAATAAATAAAATTAAAATAAATAAATAAATAAAAACCCTTTAGAAGGATAACACAAGATAAAGAGGGAAGAGAGTTGGGCTATAGATTCTCAAATCCCTAACTCTCTAGCTCAGCTGAAACCTGTTCTTTGTGCAGCTGCTCCACTATAGACAACATGCCCTCTTTCCTGGAATTGTTGATAAGATCTTTCCATTGCCAAGAGGAAATGAGAGAATATTCCTGAGAGGGCTCCATATTAGGTGAGACTGCACATTCCAATGTTCCTACAAGCTACACTGAAAACTGCACCCACCAGTACACGGATCCACACTGAGTGTCACCACATGCTTACTCAATGTGGAGGAAGGATAAAGGCTGCACAGTCAAGCCAGGTACAATGGCACACTCTTTTAGTCACAGAGCTCAGGAGGCAGAGGTAGGATGATCACCCTAAGTTCAAGGCCACCCTGAGACTACATAAGGAATTCCAGGTCAGCCTGAGCTACAGCAAAACCCTACCTCAAAAAAAATCAAAATAAAACAAAGCAAAAAGCTGCACAGTCCACCTAAGCTGAGAAGTCTCCAAATTCAATGTCTCTTCTAAGGACAAAAAAAAAAAAAAAAAAAAAAAAAAAAAAACTAGTTTAAGATATTCATGACAATCTAAAACAGAAAAAAAAAAAAAATTTTAGGCTGCGAAAAAAACTAATACAAAAGTAAAGTGAGGGCTAGAGACATGGCTTAGCGGTTAAAGCACTTGCCTGCAAAGCCAAAAGACCCAAGTTCTATTCCCCAGGACCCACATAAGCCAGATGTACAAGGTAGCACATGCGTCTGGAGTTCGTTTGCAGCAGCTGGAGGCTCTGGTGTGTCCATTCTTTCTCTACCTCTGTCTGCCTCTCTGTCTCTCTCAAATAAATAAATAAAAATAAAATGTAAAAGAATTAAAAACAAAAAGTAAAGTGGAATTTTGGTAGTATATCTAACCCTTGCTTATAATCCCTGAAATCAGGACTCCCTTCCTCATGGAGGGTTAGGCTATGAACTCTGTCTTGCTGTGTCAAATGCCAAGATATTAAACTGCACCTACTTTCCAAAGAGCTAGGTGGGAAAGATCATTCAACCTTGTACAATATCTAACTTAAACTAAACTAAGTTTCTGGTTCTTTCAATAAACAAGCTGATAATAAAATCTTACCAAGCCAAAAAAAAAAATATATATATATATACATATATATTTTTGTTTGTTTTCCTAGGTAGGATTTCACTCTAGTCCAGGCTGACCTGGAATTCACCAGGTAGTCTCAGAGTGGCCTCGAACTCAGGATGATCCTCCTACTTCTGCCTCCTGAGTGCTGGGATTAATGGCATGTGCCACCACGCCCGGCCCAAGTAAAATTTTTATCAATTTATAAAGATTAAAGTTCAGACAATCTTTTTTTTTTCAAGGTAGGGTCTAACTCTAGCCCAGGCTGATGAACATCTCATTTTATACACAATATTACCAAGTTTAGAACCACATATTTGCCTTAAGTTAATTTTCTTAAGACATTTTTTTCTTTCAGTCTAGATTAGTAATAGGAAATAAAGGTAAAGCTTAAAATAGTTGAAAGAAAACATTTCCAGTAAAAATGAAACCCACATGGGTAACATTTAAAGCTATGTGTCTGTCAGCCAGGTATGGTGATACACGCCTTTAATCCCATACTTGGGAAGCAGAGAGAGGTAGCAGGATCACTTTAAGCTCGAGGCCATCCTGAGACTACATAGTGAATTCTAGGTCAGCCTGGGCTAGAGCAAGAGCAAGACCTCGAAAAAAAAAAAAAAAAAATTCTTGAAGCCCTTAGATGAAACAGGAGTAAGCTAACGGGCTCCTCTACAGTAGGGCAGGGCAGGTGGCACCATGATGGGCTACTGCTTTGGGCTCCCTTTACAAGACTTCACAGGACGCAATTTCCTTGTCTTACAGTCACAGGATCCTCCAAGGGGTTCTCGATCTCAGCCTGTCGCAGGAACACATTCCCTCGGCACACTCGCCAAAGCATGCGCTCGAAAGTTGGGATGCGCTCCCGGTTAATCACCCCAGCCACGAAGCTGTAGGGAGAAGAGTCAGACTGAGAACTCTAGTCTGAATCCTGGGATGGGACGATTTTAAGACCACGCTGGGCACTGACAGGGAAAGTTGAGAGATCACACTCAAGACTATGGGCTGCCTTGTCACAAGGACTGCTATAGTCTTAGTCCTGAACTTGCTTCTGGACACAGCAGGGGCTGACAGACAGCTCAGGAACTGAGTCCAAACAGTCCTCCCAACAGGTTCAGAACTGTGAAAGTGGCTCCTGGTAGCAAGTCAACCCCAGGTTCACTGCTTTTGCTTTCTCTCTTTTTTCTTTTTCACAGCACTGGAGATTGAACCTTGCACAAGCTAGACCAGCTACACAAGTGTTCTATGAGTGAGCCAGTCCACGGTTTAAGACAGGGCCTCACTATGTAGCCTAGACTGAGCTTGAACTCATGATCTTCCTCCTGAGTGCTGGGATTACAAGAGCAGAGCACCACACCTGGTTCCACTCACTGTTCTCTTGAACAGTAAGAAAGAACATGAGGCCTGGAGAGATGGCTCAGTAGTTACAGGTGTTTGCTTGCAAAGCCTGATGGCCTGGGCTCTGTTCCCCAGTACCCACACAGATGCATAAAGTGGCACATGTGACTGGAGTTCTTTTGCAGTGGCAAGAGGCCCTGGTTTGCCAAACTCTCTCTCTCTTTTTTCTTTTCTTTTTTTGTGATAGGATCTCACTCTAGCTCAAGCTGACCTGGAATTCACTATGTAGCCTCAAACTCACAGTGATCCGCCTACTTCTGCCTCCCAACTGCTGGGATTAAAGGCATGTGCCACCACGCCTGGCTCTCTCTGTCTTTCTTTTTCTCTCTCCCTGTCTGTTTCTCTCTACCAAATAAATAAATAATATTTTTTAGGGCTGAGGGATAGCTTAGCAGTAAAGGCGTTTGCCTACAAAGCCAAAGGACCCAGGTTCAATTCCCTAGAACCCATGTAAGCCAGATGCACAAGGGGGTACACACATCTGGAGTTCGTTTGCAGTGGCTGGAGGCTCTGGCACACCCATTCTCTCTCTCTCTCTCTCCTTCTTTATCTGTCAAATAAATAAATAACAAAATATTTAAAAAGTAACATTTTTTTCTTTTTGGTTTTTCGAGGTAGGGTCTCACTCTAGCCCAGGCTGACCTGGAATTCACTATGGAGTTTTAGGGTGGCCTTGAACTCACGGCAATCCTCCTACCTCTGCCTCCCGAGTGCTGGGATTAAAGGCTAAAAAGTAATATTTTTTAAAAGAAGAACATGGGCTGGAGAGATGGCTTAGTGGTTAAGGTGCTTGCCTGCACAGCCAAGGGACCCAAGTTTGATTCCCCAGGATCCACATAAAGCTGATGCACATGGTGAAGCATGCATGTCTGCTGTGCCTATTCTTTCTCTCTCTAATAAATGAACAAGTAAATAAATAATTTAAAAAAAAGAAGAAGAAGAAAGCTCCATTAAGTATGGCAAGGCTAAGGTGGTACTTACCCAAGTCTTAAAGGTGTGCCTCTTCCCATCTCATTTGGCTCCAAAAGGGACGAGGACTCTTCCAGCAGGTCTGGATCCGCCATCTGCTGATGATGCAATTCAGCCTGAATTCACAAATCAATTAATATCTAATGAAAATAGTTAGTGGCATGCAGGGAACGAGGAACCAGGAGACAGGTTCAGAAAATAAAGATTGGGGAAAAAAAAAACAAAAACAAAAGATAGAGCACACCCACAAAAAAAAAAAAAAAAGCAGCAAGAATGGAGGAGAGGGGAGAAAATAAACAAACATGAGGTAAAGAAAGCGTAACTGCCCCAGTAAAGCATCTGGGGAAATGACTGCAAAAATAAGAAAGAAAAGAAAAACATTAAGTTATGGTAGCATGTATAAATATGTTCCTTGGTAGAAGTCATTTTCTCATTCCTCAGTGAACTAGACCACACCTTTGAATGCGTTAGGAAAAAGAAATGTGTTTTTTGATGGGAAACAAAAATGAAACAACTCTGCAGATGCCTTCAACATTTAATTTCTAGACAGCTACCAAGCAGAATTCCTCTGTGCAGGAATGCAGAAGGTGGAAAGTCTCTTTGCAAGTGAGAAAGAGAAAACTGTACTGCCTTGAATGCAGCATGATGAGGAGACAGACAGAAGGCGCACCTCCAGCTGCCTAGGTTTTCCAGGCCCTGAAGTTCACAACAGGAGAACTATCAGCTTGGCCACATTAAAATGATAGTAATAAAAATACCCAAGGGCTGGAAAGATGGCTAAGTGATTAAGGCATTGGCCTGCACAGCCCAAGGACTCTAGTTTGATTCCCCAGTACCCATGTAAAGCCAGAGGCACAGGTGGCACATACGTCTGGAATTCATTTGCAGTGGCTAGAGGCCCTGGTGCACCCATTCTTGCCCCCTTCCCACTCTCTCAAATAATTAAATAAATTTTAGAAAATCCCAAAGCATAGGATTCAAAGTACTTCTGCCTTCAAAAAGATAAGGAGCACAATAGCTAATCAGGCATGATACCCATGCCTTTAATCCTAGCATTTGGGGGCTACAGAATGAGTTCCAGGTTAGCCTGGACTAGTGTGAGTCCCTTCCTTGAAAACAGACAGACAAATAAACAAATGCAAAAGGCACAAGAGCTGGGCAGGCACCCTGGGCCTGCACTGCACCCATAAAGGGAAGAGAAAGTAAAAACATGCCTAAATGTCTTATTTCTGAGTATGAATCTAGGAATACTTCAAAGTTCTTATAGACTTCACAGTAGAAAACACAGCTCAAGAATCAAGTCAAGTGAAGGAAAAACAACAGATAAACAATTTAGAGCTTCTCAGCTGGCTTAGTTGATTAGACTTAAAATGACTTCCACCATGACAATTTATACAGTGAGATGAAGAAAAAAGGATTTTCTACACAAAATCTATTATTTCCTTGCCTCTCTCAACCTATCTCATCCTAATATCCTTTTCTCATCAGAATCCTGCTGCCCTAAAACATAACATCCAATCAACTTCTCTACTGACTAATCTCCCCAATTTAATAACCATGTACTACTTGCTGGACAGAAGACTAGAAGAAACTAGGACAATCTTCCTATTTAAAACCCAAACAAAACACCAGGAGACATTTCCTTTCAATTTTTTTAAAATTTCAGTTTGACCCTACTCCTGCCAACTATGACAAACAAAATGCTACCTGCTTACCTTATATGGTCAACTCACATATGTAACAAGAATGGAAAAGCTAAGTGTATGCCAGAAAACTCTAAAGGCCAAAAAAGTGAAAGTAATCATTTTGAGAAGTCAGGATCGAGGCTGACTTAAAGGCACACAAGGGCAGAGAAATACTGTCATGAGGTTAGAATGTTTCAGATGAGAACATGGGAACACTGGTTAGCATTTGCTAAACCTGAAACCAAATCAGCCAATCTTAAGGCATTTGTTTTGAGGACTCAAATGATGGCATTTCAACTTGCATTTGGAATAGCCCTTGGAAAAAGGAGTGAGAGTGATTGCTACTCACAAGACTTCCCTCCTTCCCACCTGCCTATGTGATTCCCAGGACCTGGCATACTTAAATGCCAAACACTGGAGTCAGTGCAAATATATGCCCTCTAAAGGGGGCAACTGACAGAACAGCAAGCAACAAGCAATACTTAGCAACTAGACTATGCCGAAGATTTATCTGGGACTTAGACTAAAACAGCAGCAGCAGAATTAAAATTAAAGCATAAAATTCAATACTCTACTAATTTAACTAATTCATACTTAAAGAATACCAAGTCTTAGAAAGTTAAAATTCATAAATACAATTGTGCCTGGTAGAAAGCTAGAATCAACCAGAATGACTAACTAATGGCCTTTAAGGATCTAAAGCCATGTGGTTGAGCTTGAAGCTTAGGGGTACAGGGCCTGGAGCAATGACAATGCTGCTGCCTGGCCTCTAAATCACCCGCTGGGCCTTCTGTTGCCCTCTCTCCATTCAGAATGCTGACAACCATGCCTTCCCAAAGGGAAGGAGCAGAAGAGAACTGCAGGTCTGTCTACAGTACTTAACTCTAACCAGCAATCCAGTAAGCTACGGCAGCGACTAACCCTCTCCACAGTGAGAAAGAAATGGCATTTCTTCACTTGAGGCATTCACCCAAAGGAAATGGCAGATGGAAAAGAAAAATAAAGAAAGCAGGTGGATGGAAAACTCAGAAGGAAAGGAAAGCAGGGGTCTGCATGCCATTAACCATTACTTTTCCAGTCTTCTTTCTGATCTCCTTATGTTATGGTAAAAGATGCTGAGAACCCTCTCCAGCTGTTACAGCTCTTCATAAGCAAGAAGACTGAGAAAAGGATAATCATTAACACATCATTGTAAATGCTTTGGGTAAGGGATGGCTAAGCTGAATTTAAAATCACCTTTATAACCGTTAGGACATTCAACATGTGTTTATTTTCCCCTTTCTACATGCCCTGCCGTTTATAACCACTATGCCTAAATGTGGAAGGAAAGGAACCATCTTCTGGTTTGGTCATTGGGTTGCTAACTCACAACTGTGGATTACTGATTACATTCACCAAATTATAAAAAGATGATAGATTTCCAATTGATAGCGTTTAGGTTACCTGTAAACATTATCGTTTCGGGCACACAGAAAAAAAATCTCATGAAAAACGGATTTCCAACATTGGAGGTCCCAGTTTTGCTCACCTTTTTGCACTATTTACGTGGGCACTTGCAGACACAATGTGACCTTGCTGAACAGTGGCAAGAAGGGGCTGGGCGCCGGGCGCGCGTGGAGGGAAAAGCGCAGTGGTTCTTGCCGCAAGACTTTCTGCACTGCCGTGAGGGTGCCGGCAGTGAAAGGGGCTGCTGACAAAAGCCAAGGCCTCGAGCTCCAGGGACTTCAGAGGTTGGGGTGAGGGAAAACAGCTCACCATGGGTACAGCAGGAAGGCCGTGATGACTTGGAATCGGCCTTCTTGGGACTGGCATTTAATGATCACAAAGTACAATTTCTAAACCCCTTACTATTTTCTTTTTTTAAAGATAGTGTCTTATGTGGCCTAGGCTGGCCTTGAGCTAATATAGCTGAAGCTGGCTTTGAAAGCCTGATCCTCTTCCTCCACCTAGCTCCTAAAGTGCAATTTGAAAACTATGAATCATCTTTCCAAGTGATTCTTCATATATATATATATATATATATATATATATATATATATATATATATATATATATATATACACACATACATACACACATTGTTTTCTTTCAAGGCAGGGTCTCACTCTAGCCCACGCTGACCTGAAACTCACTCTGTAGTTCCAGGCTGGCCTGGAACTCACAGCCATCCTATTTCTGCCTCCTGAGTGCTGAGAGGAAAGGTGTGAGCCACCATGCCCACCTTCCTCTCATTTTTCCTTGATTTGGGGGCGATAGGTAGGTGAGATAGGGTCTCAGGATAGCCATGATCTGGCAACCTGCCGCTGCCTCTGGAGTGTTAGGGTTATGGTTGAGCGTCACCATACCAGGCTTGAGTTCAAGGCCAGCCTGGACTACATAACAAGACCCTGTCTCAAAATAACTGGGCTGTAAAGATGGTTCAGCAGCTAAGGCACTTGCCTACAAAGCCTAGTGACCTAAGTTCGATTTCCCAGTACCCACACAAAGCCAGATGTACAAGGTGGCACATGCATCTAGAGTTCGTTTGCAGAACCTGGAGGTCCTGGTGTGCCCATTCTCTCTCTCTCTGCCAGGCGTGGTGATGCACGCCTTTAATCCCAGCATTTGGGAGGCAGAGAGAGGAGGATCACTGTGTGTACTAGGCCACCCTGACACTATAGTGAATTCCAGGTCATCCAGAGCTAGAGTGAAATCCTACCTTGAAAAACAAAAAACAAAACAAAACAAAAGATAAAGAAGTGTCTTCCTGAGTCTAAGGATTCAAGTATGTTCCATATTCCATTATTCCTCTTGAGAAAAATTTTTAAGGGAATAATTATTTAAACTATGAATTTTCAGGTTGCAGCTGTAGCTCAGTTGGTAGAGCGCTGACCTAGCACGCCCAAGGCCTGGGTGGATCTCTACACACTCAGTACTAGGAAAGTACAGGCAGGAGTATTAGAAGTTCAGTGTCATTCTCAGCTACATGACAAGTTTGAGGCTAACCTTGGATACAGGAGACCCTGCTTCCAAAAAAATATAAATAAATGGGCTGGAGAGATGGCTTAGCAGTTAAGCGCTTGCCTGTGAAGCCTAAGGACCCTGGCTCAAGGCTCGGTTCCCCAGGCCCCACCTTATCCAGATGCACAAGGGGGCGCACGCGTCTGGAGTTCGTTTGCAAAGGCTGGAAGCCCTGGCGCGCCCATTCTCTCTCTCTCCCTCTACCTGTCTTTCTCTCTGTGTCTGTCGCTCTCAAATAAATAAATAAATAAAATTAAAAAAAAATATAAATAACCCACTCTCCCCAAAACACTTAATTTTCTATGCATGGTATGATATTGTGGCCAGCAGCTTAGACAGAGAAAAGCACACCTCTTTGAGCACATGGGGCTCTCTGCTCAGGTGGTTCCTAATGGAACATTCTCTGAACACAGGGACCAGGTCTTATACAAGTTGTGCCTCTGGGGAATTATTGGATATGAGTACAATAGTATCTAGGTAGTGAGCATCCTGGAATTCCACGTAATTTACTCACTAGAACCATATGGTATTATGTGCGTATGCTGTTGCAAACAACTTTAAACACCTGGGAAGAATGAACTCTCACTGTCCCATGTCCTTTAATGCTCTGCTTGTAAGAACTAGTCTCAAAGTTCTCAAGCTTGGTGAGCAAATTGAACATTCACACCAAACCTCTACTGATACAGAATCAGCCTCTCACTCTTGGGAGTAACTGGCAGTTAAATTCAGATGAGCTTTGCCTGGTCCCTTGCTTCCACAGATCTTTTTAATTAAAATGGCTTGCCTGAGTCAAGTCTACAGTTACTGGGGAATGTACCATATTCTCTCTAAAGACATGCCTCAGACTCGCCATATTAAAACAGATGGCTGGCCCCACCCTCAGTGTTTCTGACTCAGCTCTGGGATGGGACTGATCATTTCTCACAAGTAATAGGTGAGGCTGTTTCTACTGGTTAAAGAGCCCATTCTCCAACCCAGAGAGAGAATCATGGAAAACTGGTCTTTTCTGAAGAGATAAAAATTAAAAGTAAAACTGGGCGTGGGCTTAATTCCAGCACACAGGAGGCAGAGGTAGGAGGATCACTGTCACTTTGAGACCACACTAAGACCACAGAGTGAATTCCAGGTCAGTCTAGGCTAGGGTGAGTGAGACCCTACCTCAAAAAGCCAAAAACTAACAAAAAAAGTTAACATTCCTTCCTAGGTTTAATTAGAAGGAAGAGGTTTCCCATAAATCTGATTCTTAAGTTCTTCTAACTTAGTCCCCTCAGCAAGCTGTCATTGGGCAACTATTTATATTTATATTTATATTTATATTAAGTTTGGGAACTTATTAACATTTTCCTTGTAAGTAATGAAGTTGTGATTATGTAAAAGTTCAAACAAATATCCTACTAACATTTCCACACAATGTAATAAAAAACTTGAAAAAAAATCAGTGTGAGTAGGAGGATCACTGTGAGTTTGAGGCCACGCTGAGACTACACAGTGAATTCCAGGCCAGCCTAAGCTAGAGTAAGACCTTACCTCGGGGGGAAAAAAAAAATCAGTGCAGGTTGGATAGATGGCTTGGTGATTAAGCGTTTGCCTGTGAAGCCTAAGGATCCTGGTTCAAGGCTTGATTCCCCAGTACCCACGTTAAGCCAGATGCACAAGGTGGCACAAGCATCTGGAATTCGTTTGTAGTGGCTGGAGGCTCTGGTGTGCCCATTCTGTCTCTCTGCCTCTTTTTCTCTGTCTGTCTCTCTCAAATAAATAAATAAAAATTTTTAAAAAATCAGTGTGACATGCTATCTGAAAAAGCACTATACTGAAAAAAATGTGCCCAATGTTGGCAAATGAACTCAAAGAATAAAATAATTTGATCCAAAAAAGTTTGGAAAGCCAAGCGCGGTGGCGCACGCCTTTAATCCCAGCACTCAGGAGGCAGAGGTAGGAGGATCACTATGAGTTCGAGGTCACCCTGAAACTACATGGTGAATTCCAGGTCAGCCTGGGCCAGAGTGAGACCCTAACAAGAAAAAGAAACAAAAAAAAAAGTTTGGAGCCGGGCATGGTAGTGCATACCTTTAATCCCAGCACTTGGATAGGAAGGTTGCTGTAAATTCGAGCCACCCTGAGACTACACAGTGAACTCCAAATCAGCCTGAACTAGAGTGAGACCCTACCTCAAAAAAAAAACACAAAAAAACAAAAGGTTTGGAGATTAAGTCTTTGTTATAAATTAATATATAACCAGACATTTGTTTCTTCAACTTAACCTTGCATATATACTTACCTTATAACAAATACTAAGGACCTAATAATAAATACTAAGGACCAAACAAAAATTCCAACTTATGTACCAACTTTAGGGTTCTTCTCCCTCATCTTGAGATGAAAATTTGCAGAAAATGTGAAAATATACAAAACCATGGCTGGCTGTGTACTGCGTGGAAAATGGAGCATGAACTGACATTTCTTCAACTAAAATAGGGTGCAAAAATGGTATTGCTTCCGAACTGGCAAATTAAAATAATTACTGAGAGATGGCTTAGTGGTTAAGGTGTGCCCATTCCCCACCCCCTGCCTCTTTCTCACAAATAAATTAATTAAATGTATATTTAAAAAATAATAATTACTGGAATAAAAATATGGCCCACTTGTGCAGGTGTGTCGCACCAGCGGTTCAAATGCTAGAAGAAATCATAGTCTGACCTCATCAAAGAACTGCTGAGTTTTTCGAAGTATAAACTTCAGTTCCGTCAGTTCCAGGAAGTTCCTCTTCAGGGCTTCCTGGTTTGTGTTGATTTCCTTCAACTCATTTTCAATCTTCTCAAAGTTGGCCTAGAATTAGAGAACACTAGTATGCCACCCCGTCACCATGTTGACAGGTCAGGGACATTGCAGCTACCAAGGAAATGCAGTGATTTTACAGGAGCATATTTTTTTCTTTTGGTTTTTCGAGGTAGGGTCTTGCTCTAGCTAAGGCTGACCTGGAATTCACAATGGAGTCTCAGGGTGGCCTCAAACTTAGGGCGATCCTCCTACCTCTGCTTCCTGAGTGCTGGAATCAAAGGCGTGTGTCATCATATCCGGCTCTATTGGAGCAATTTTAAACAAACTTTTTGTTTAAGTTAGACTTCATTTGTCTACAGATTCAACTGTTTACTCAGTAAGTTTCTTATTAAAAAATACTTTTATTTAGTTATTAGAGAGCAAGAAACAGAGTATGTGAATGGGTTCACTAGGGCCTCTTGCCATTGCAAACAAACTCTAAAGGCATGTGCCAATTTGTACATCTAGCTTCACATGGGTACTGGCACAAGGACGCACATGTATCTGGAGTTCATTTGCAGCGGCTGGAGGCCCTGGCATGCCCATTTTCTCTCCCTCTCTCTCTTTCTCTGCCTCTTTTATTTATTAATAAAGTTTGTTTGTTTGTTTGTTTGTTTGCAAGCAGAAAGAGAGATAGAAGAGAGACAGGCCAACAGAAAGGTGTACCAGGGCCTCCAGCCACTGCAAATGGACCCCAGATGCAGGAGCCACTTTGTGCATTTGGCTACACATGGGCACTGGGGAATCAAACTCAGGTCACTAGGCTTTGCAGACAAGCACCTTTACTGCTGAGCCACTTCTCCAGCCCAACATTTACTAATTTAGTAGCATATTAACACATATCTTGGTTTGAAATACTGTGATATTATAAAGAAGGGAATTTAAGCTGGGTGTGGTGGTGCACACATTTAATCCCAGCACTTGGAAGGCAGAGGCAGGAGGATCGCTGTGAGTTCGAGGCCACCCTGAAACTACATAGTGAATTCCAGGTCAGCCTGAGCTAGAGTGAAACCCTACCTTGAAAAACCAAAAATAAAAAAATAAAGAAGGGACTTCTCTTCAGTCCCACCTATGAGAAACTTATAATAAAAGACAATGCTGCCGGGCATGGTGGCATGTGTCTTTAATCCCAGAATTTGGGAGGCAGACATAGGAGGACTGCCGAGAGTTCAAGGTCACCCTGAGACTACACAGTGAATTCCAGGTCAGCCTGGACTAGAGTGAGACCCTACCTGGGGTGGGGGTGGGGGTCAGGGGAGACACAGGAAAACAAAGACAATGCTCACAAGGTTAGTTAGCAAGAATTATTCCACTCTCTCTTTGCTCAGGAAAGTCATTTCTGCATTTAAGTAGAAAGAAATACATCTGTTTTTCTCCAAATTGTTTACCTCTAAGTCGATCATGTCCCGAGGGAAGGGCACCTCTGGGTTTTCACCAGTGTCCATAATGGGGATATTGGCTTTTCTTATCTCTTTTTCAACAAATCCTACAAAGACAAAGTCAAAGTATTTCTGTCTAGTAAACATGTCTGGAAGTGCCATTATTTGAGGAAAAAAAAAAAAAAACAAATCTGCAATCGGGCTACAAAGAGCTTTACCCTAAACATGAATTTTGACGGAAAAGAACCAATTCTTTTCTCCTCATCCTTCTATCTTGTGCCTCATACTCTGAAGTTATCCCCCAAAGGATATCTTCCTTCCCTCTTCTGGTCATAAAACCTTTCAACCACTTCACCAACCCCCCTCCCCCACCCATCCTCTGTAACTTGCTCCCTTGAGGACAAAGCACCAGAAGAGAGTAATGGGACTTGTTCTCTTGGCACCCAACACTCTACACAAACAACTCTAGCTCAAAAGGAATCATTTTTAAGCATAACAAGTCAAAATTAAGTATGTAAGGACCCAAAACCAAAAGAGAAAAATGTTTTAGTGATAATTACTTTGCTTTTTGGTTTTTTTAATAGGGACAAAATTTACCTGTCAGCTTGGCAGAGTAACAAGAAGATGGTTTGGAGCCAAACAAAATGAGCAGGTTTCAAATTCCGGTCTATCCTGACTGTTCACGGCTCATGCTCCCCAGGAAAGCCAGTGAAGTCATTGGTACTCTCTGACCTTTGACCTCCTCAGTCATGAAATAAGGGTAAGGCCCATATGCAAGGATGTTGTGAGAACGAGTGAAGACAGTACTCACTCACTCACTAGCATGCTAGCCCTCACTCAGACCTGAATGAATGTCAGGATTTTGGGCTTTTTCACAAGAGCTGAAATTAACAGGTGGCTCAGCTGACATCTAACTGTGACAGTGTTCTCAGTGTCTCCTTTTAGAGTTCTGTAATGTGGTTCTGCTACAGGCATGCTGGTACACACGTGTAGTTCAGGAGGCCAAGGCAGGATGACTCACAGCCTAGGCTATATACATCGAGAGCTTCATGCTAGCCTGGGCTACACAGTGAGACATTGTTACAAAGAAAAAAAATCCCATGAAAAGATAACCACAATGTACTCAGCTTGCAGCTTGTTGTTTGAACAAGATTCCTGTTCAGGAACCCAGCTTGGTGGCACAGACTTTTAATCCCAGCACTCGGGAGGCAGAGGTAGGAGGATCACTATGAGTTCAAGGCCACCCTGAGACTACACAGTGAATACCAGATCAGCCTGGGGCAGAGTGAGACCCTACCTCAAAAACCAAAAAAGACAAAAGATTTCCATTCAATACTACCTAGCTCAAATCCCACAAAAATTATTGTATACAAGGGAAAAAAAATTTCAGTCTAATGTCATGATTGTATTTTTTCTTTCCCTCTTTCTGCTATCATATTTTATTCCTTTACTAAAAATACTAATGCCTCTAATATAAGACAAATGATTCTCTGATTCTCTACAGGACCATCGTACAAGACCAAAGTGCACATACGAAGCTTTCGATCCATTTCTTCACATCTTCTAACTTCATTCACAAATTTCCTCTGGAAAACATTCACATCTGGATTTAGCTGAAAAATAAGACAATACCACAATTCAAATATTGGGTCTATTTCCTTTAAAAAATTAATTTATTTGTTTATTTATTTATTTGTAAGTGTGTGTATCTAAGAGAAAGAGAGAAAACAAGAGCAAGCAAGCATGGGTACATCTAAATCTCTTGCCATTGCAACTGAACTCCAGACACATGCACCCACCACTTTGTGCATCTGGCTTTACATGGGTACCGAGAAATCAAACCCTGGCTGGTAGGCTTTGCAAGCAAATGCCTTTAAACACTGAGCCATCACCCCAGCATCCCCCCTCAAGTCCATTTCCCTATTTATTTATTTTGGTTTTTCGAGGTAGGCTCTCACTCTAGCTCAGGCTGACCTGGAATTTACTATGTAGTCTCAGGGTGGCCTTGAACTCATGGTGATCCTCCTACCTCTGCCTCCCGAGTGCTTGGACTAAAGGAGTGCACCACCACACCCGGCATCTATTTCCCATTTTACAAGCAACACATCCTGCAGCATGAAACCTAATTTTGTGCCAATGCAACATTAATCAAATTGTCTACTGATTGATATAAACTGTTTTGTGAACAACCACATGAGCTAAAGCTAAAAGCCCCCTTCCAGGCTGGAGAGATAGCTTAGCAGTCAAGGTGCTTGCCTGAGAAGCCTAAGGACCCATGTTTGACTCTCCAGATCCCACATAGGCCAGATGCACAGTGACGCAAGCACATAAGGCTGCACATGCGCACAAGGGAGCGCATGTGTCTGGAGTTCGACTGCAGTAGCTAGAGGCTCTGAGGCGCCAATTCTCTCTCTCTCTCTCTCTCTTTTTTTTTTTTAGTCAACAATGTATTTTGCTATACATCTAGATTGATACATTTCATTTATGCTTTTAAAGCTTCAGTTAACATTTCAATAAAAAAAACTTTAAAAAATATGTGCAGCAGTGGTTTTCAGGCACAGAATTTGAGAGAGTGTTGGAGTGAGTCTTCCCCCTGGCATGCCCTGGATACTATGAGCCATTAGAGGGGAACTATTCCTTCTGGCCTGGCTGCCTTCTTGACTGAATTTCATTACAGCAGTTTTAACAGGCATGCTATTGCTAATGGGAAATACTGAGTTTAAGTTTATAGTCTGTATTTTCTTGAAGTCTTTAAGACCTAAATGATTACTTTTCCCGAGCAGAGCTCCAAGTTCATCCAGTGAGAATCATGATGTCCATCTGCCGAACCACTGCCTATGGTTATTCAATGTCTTCAGGCCTCACGAGATGAGGTAATGATGATAGATATGATATGATAGATTTCTTCTCAGTGTCTCTGGAAAGTGCTTTCCTCACATCATAAGCATCTTCATCAGGCTCCCCGTTGCTGGCTGAGCGTACTCTATGACTGTCCTGTAGACACTGTCGCCCAGCTGCTTGTACATGTTGACTGCAACTTGGTTAGACTCTTACGAAGAGATCAACAAAGAAGCCACCCTTTCTTTCTGAAATCTCCTCTAATAATTCCATAAGTTTAGCAGCCAAGCCAAGGCGTCAAAATTCAGGGGCAACAGACAGGGCTGTGATGTGCCCATGCCATTCTTCCTGAGCTACAGAACCTTCTGCTTTACCCATAATGTATCCAGTGAGTTCTCCACCAGGTGCCTCTGCAACGATGAAATACCGTGGCCAGTGGGCAAGATAATGTTATTAAAAATGGAACAGCTCTCTTTCTTGCATTTTAAAAAAAAAAAAAAAAAAAAAGGCCAGTCTGTTGGACTTGCCTCAAAAAAAAAAAAAAAAAAAAAAAAAAACAACTTAATATTGATGAAGACTCCACATGTGTGCGCTGCAAGGTCCCTAAGAAATCCTGCTGGAGCTGAAATCCTCCTCCCTGTAGACCAGCTGACAGAAGCTGGAAAAAGCCATGCTGCATGCAGCTCCAAATGAGCCAATGGGTGCAACAGTGGCATGTCTGTTACTGGGGAAACCAAACTCTCTCTAATTGGACTGGAGACCCACTCCAAGGAAGGGAATACATGCTTAATACCAAAACCCTATGATCAAGAAAGTCATGAGCCCTAGGAGTGTAATGCCTGCTGGTATCTGGCTAAATGCATATGTTATGCTCACCAAACTGCCGAGTAAGCACTTCTCTTAATGTTCATACCCATATATTAATGCTACTCTCACTTTTGGTTACAGAAGCTTCTCTTTTCAGATGGCAGTGACCTTGGGATGACTCAGAAGGCTCTATGGTGCTAGAAAGAAGTGACAGAAGAGTGATCAGCACTGAAACATCTCTATCACACCTTCCAAGGCTCAGGGTCCATTGCGGAAGAGGCGGCAGAAAGAATGTAAGAGTCAAAGAAAGGGTAGGACTCCATACAATGTGCTCCTCCAGACACAAAATGGCCTGGATATCCATGACCTCACAGTGCCTGACACCACCTACACAAGACCATCATAATAGGAGGAAAAGATGATGTCATCAAAATTAAAGAGAGGGCTGGAAAGATGGCCTAGTGGTTAAAGCATTTGCCTACATAGCCAAAGGACCCAGGTTCAATTCCCCAGGACCCACATAAGCCAGATGTACAGGGTGGTTCACGCGAGTGGAGTTCATTTGCAGGGCTAGAGGCCCTGGCGTGCCCATTCTCTCTATATATGCTTCTTTCTTTCTCTCTCTCTCTTTTTGTCAAATAAACTAACAAGAGTAAAAAGTAAGAAACAAAGCCAGGGAGGCAGATGTAGGAGGATCACCATGAGTTCAAGGCCACCCTAAAACTACATAGTGAATTCCAGGCCAGCCTGGCTAGAGTGAAACTCTACCTCAATAAATAAATAAATAAATAAATAAATAAATAAATAAATAAATAAATAAATAAATATGATAGCCAGGCAGGGTAGTGGTACACAGCTGTAATATTACTTCCAGACAAGCAGAGGCAAGGGGATTGCAAAGGCTAGCTTGGACTTCAAAGCAAGTTCCAGGCCAGCCTAAGCTATATTGTAAGAACGTATCTCAATGAACACATGCCTAGCAAAAAACAAAGAAAGAAAAAAGCTAAGATATGGGCTGGAGAGATGGCTTAGCAGTTAGGGTGCATGCCTATGAAGCCTAAGGACCCTGGTTTGATTCTCCAGGTGCCACAGAAGCCAGATACACATGATGGCCATGTGTCTGGAGTTCATTTGCAGTGGCTAGAGGCCCTGGCCCACCCAGTCTCACTCTCTTTCTCTCCCTCTCTCTGTCTCTAATAAATAAATAAATAAAAATAAAAATATTTTTTAAAAAAGCTGAGGTATGAATTAATATGGATGAAAATAGGGAGCTCATATGTTGTTGGTAAGATTGCATATTATAATAGCCATTATGGAAAATTATGTAGTTTCTCTCTCTCACAAACACATACCCCCTAAAAATCAAATTACCAAGGAAGAGAGACGTAACTGATTAGGAGACCATTTTACCTAGCATGCACAAACTTGGGTGCAGTCCCAGAAGGAAACAGGTGGAAATATCATGTAACCCAGCAATCCCATGTCTGGGTTATCACCGAAGGAACTGAAATAACTATGTCAAAAGCAAATCTCAATTTCCATGCTCACTGCAGAGCTATTCACAATGACTAATATATATGGAATCAAGCTACCAATAAGACATATAGATAATGAAAATGCAGAACATTATACTAAGTATAATAAGCCAGGCACAGAAAGACAAATACTGCATGATCTCACTTATGTGCAGTCTATTTTTTGTTGTTGTTGTTTGTTTTTTGGCTTTTTAAGGTAGGGTTTCACTCTAGGCTCACCTGGATCTCACTATGTAGTCTCAGGATGGCCTCAAACTCATGGTGATCCTCCTACCTCTGCCTCCTCAGTGCTGGGATTAAAGGCATGTGTCACCATGCCCAGATATGTGGATTGTTTTTTAAATTTTATTTACTTATTTGTTAGAGACAGAGAGAGAGAAATGAATATGGGCATGCCAGGGTGTGGTAGTTTGAATAAATGGCCCCCAGTATATTCAGTGTTTTGTTAGTTTGTAGTTTGAATCTGCAGCCACCTGGCTGGAGGTGGTATCACTGGGAAGATATTAAGGTGTGGTGGTGGATTTCAGATTTCAATCTAAAAATATGCAAAGTGTGCCCAGCTGGTGTTCCTGAAGTGTGCAGTGTGGTGTGGCTTTTAGGCTTGTGCTTCTCTCTCTCTCTCTGCTTGGTCCTGTGAAAGCAGGCCAGCTTCTTCTGCCATCATGGAACTTCCCCTGGATCTGTAAGCTTCAATAAATCCCTTCCTCCATAACTGTGCCTGGTCTGGAAGTTTATCTCAGTAAACCTGAAGCTGTCTGATACAGAAGTTGGTACCAGGAGTGGGGTGAGATGTACCTCACCATGTGGATGTTGGTCTTTCAGAACCTTTGTTTTGGAGGAACAGGCATGGATGTGGTACTTGCAAATGAAGATGCTTTCTGGAATGGTAAGCTAAGTTCTATGGACTATTCTGATGACAGTTTGAGAATGCTAAGTGCAGACAGTATTGAACTTCAAGGCTTGGCTTATGAGCTTTCTAAGGGGAAGAAAAGACTACAGAGGATTTTGTTGGAACTGGGCTACTGGCATAAGGGCTGGCTGTGTTCTGCTGCCCAGGCCCAGAAAGTTTGATCAAGGTTCAATTGATTATGGACTGATGTGCTTGGCTAAAGATATTGGACTGAGAGATTTAAGATTTTAAGTTGGAAAACCTCAAGCAAGTTAAAATTACAGGCACTGAGACTGGTTTAAGGTTACTGAACCTGCTCTTGTCAAACACATTAGCAATCTTAAGGAAGATGGTCCAACTGCTTTACATTACAATAATGGAGAGGATGCCTGAGGAAGGACTATCATAAAAATGCAAACTCTTTTGGAAAGGGTTGACAGGAGAAGGAATCTGCTTTTCAAGATTATGATTTATTTCATCTGAGAATTAAGAATATGGCTGTGTCCTGCACACCTGGTATTGGTTTCAGAAGCATGAAAAATGCATGGAGTGGTCATGCATTGCACACAGTTCCAGAAGCTGTTGCTGAGATGTGGCATGAGGTAGGGCATGATGCCCTGATAGGCTGAAAGAGCCTTTGGAAGATGGACCGTGGTTTGCATGAAGACCTGAAGATGTTTTGTATATACCAGGACTATGCAAGGGCTACCATAGAGCACACTGTTGGCCTGAGATGGAAGTGTTTCCTGGCTACTCTGCCCAGCTGGAGGGGTGGAAGTGGGAAATCTGGAGACTGTCAGTCTCTGTTTATATTGAGCTTGAACTGCAGAAGTTTGATGTTTGTTTGAGTTTGCATTGTTTTTGTCTCTCCTTACTATGCATATACCAGCTGAAAATGTTTACTCTGCGCCTTTATATGTTGAAAGTATTTAACTTGTTTGATTTTACAGGACTATCTTAAATTGATCAAGACTGTGGGGACTTTTGAAGTTGGACTGGGTACAATTTACAATGTGGGATGGTTATAAATCTGTTGGGGGCCAGGGGCAGAATGTGTAATTTGAACAAATGGCCTCCAATATATTCAGTGCTTTTTTAGTTTGTAGTTTGCTTCTGCAGCCACCTGGCTGGAGGCTGTTTCACTGGGCGGATCTTAAGGTGTGGTGGTGGGTTTGAGATTTCAATCTAAAGATATGCAAAGTGTGCCAAGATGGAGTTCCTGAAGTGTGTTGTGCTGTGTGACTTTTGGCTTTGGTGCTTCTCTCTCTCTGCTTGGACCTGTGAAGGCAGGCCAGCTTCTTCTGCCATTATGGAACTTCCCCTGGATCTGCAAGCTTCATTAAATCCCTTCCTCCGTAAGTGTGTCTGGTCTGGAAGTTCATCTCAGTTAAGCTGCCTGATACACAGGGCCTCTAGCTGGTGCCAATGAACTCCAGATGCACGTGCAAATACGTGCTTACGAGGGTTCCAGGAAATCGAACTTGGGTCTTTAGGCTGGCAGGCAAGTGCCTTAACTGCTGCTAACCCACTTCTCCAGCCCATGAGCAGGTTTTTTTTTTAAATAAAGTTCATAGGAGTACAGAATAGAGTGATGTTTACCAGCTCAGGAGGGGGTGCATGCGTGCAAAATGAGGGCATGGTAGGAAGAGAGAAAAAGGGGAATTGTTGGTCAAAATTCACAAAGTTTCAGATAGACATAAAGGGGTAGGGAAGAAGAGGGAAATTGTTGATCAAAAGGTAAATAGATTTTAAAACTACTGTACAACCCAGGTGCATGGTGGCATTTACCTATAATCCCAGCACTTGAAAGATGGAGGTAGGAGGGTTTGAAGTTTAATACCAGCCTTAGCTACATGAAATCCAGCCTCAAAAAAAAAAAGTAAAAATAGGGCTGGAGATATAATTCATTGGTTAAGTGTTCGTGTAGCATAAGAAAGCTTGGGTTTCGTCCCTAGCACAGAAAACAGCGGAAGGAAGGAGAAGGGAGAGACATATTTAATATTCATTATAGCCAAAAGATAGAAACAAACTAGATGTCAATCAACTTATAAATGAATAAACAAAAAGTGGTATATTGAGAAAACAGAATATTATTCAATCATAAAGAACATTCCTGTGGTACTGATGTAGGCTACAACCTTGAAAATAACATGGTAAATGAACAAAGATACAAGAGGCCACTTATTTAATGACTCCATTTATATGAAATGTTCAGAACAGGCATACCAATAAAGACAGCCAGGTGTGGTGGCGCACGCCTTTAACCCCAGCACTCAGGAGGCAGAGGTAGGAGGATCGCCATGAGTTTGAGGCCACCCTGAGACTATATAGTGAATTCCAGGTCAGCCTGAGCTACAGCGGACTCTACCTCAAAAAAACAGAAAAAAAAATTAAAAAGACAGAAGGTACATTAATAGTTGTCAGGGATGTAGGTGGAAGAAGAGACAGGAAGTGATTACTAAGAGGACAAGGTTTCTTGTGGGGTGATGAAACCTTCCAGAATGAGACAGTGGTGATAGTTGCATAACCTTGTGACTATACTAAAGATCACTGAGTTGTATGACGTAAAAGCATTACGCTTTTGGTATATGAATTATACCTTTTTTTGAAACCTTGTCTCACTATGTTGAGCAAGCTGGTCTCACACATTTGTGGGTTCAAGCAATACTCCCACCTCAGCCTCCAAGTAGCTAGGACTATAGGTACAACCATCATGCCCAGTTATGCCCCCAATTTAAGGAAGGAAGAGGGAGCCTGGGCTGAAGGGATGGCTCAGTGGTTAAGGCGTTTGCCTGCAAAGCCAAAGGACACAAAGGAGATCAGTAACTTCCAGGAAAATAAGAGGTGCAAGGTAGGTGGAGGAACTGAGGAGCACACAGGGCCTGGGTCTAATTTCCCAACACCCATATAAAGCCGGATGCACAAAGTGGCACATGTATCTGGAGTTTATTTACAGGAGCACACACCTTTAATCCCAGCACTTAGGAGGCCAAGGTAGGAGGATAGCCATGAATTTGAAGCTACCCTGAGACTACATAGTAAATTCCATGTCAGCCTGGGCCAGAGTGAAACCCTACCTCGGAGGAAAAAAAAAAAAAAAGAAAATCCTACCAAACAAAAGGGGGATGGGTAAACTGGATGATACATGAATCATGTCTTGGTAAAGATTTTATTTTGTTTTTTTCTAATATATTTATTTTTTTATTTTATTTATTTAAACTCATGGCGATCCTCCTACCTCTGCCTCTCAAGTGCTGGGATTAAAGTTGTGTGCCACCATGCCCGGCTTAATATTTTTATTTATTTATTTACTTGCCAGCACACAGAGAGAGAATAAGTGCTCACCAGGGCCTCTTGCCTCTGCAAACTAACTCTAGATACATGTGCCACTTTGTGCACGTGGCTCTAGTGGGTACTGGGGAACTGACCCTGCCATGGCAGGCTTTGCAAACAAGTGCTTTTAAACACTGAGCCATCTCCCCAGACATGTTTTTGTTTGTCTGTCTATTTGTGTGTGTGGTTCTTGTTTTGTTTTGTTCTTTTGCTTTTTCGAGGTAGGATCTTAGGATGGCCTTGAACTCACAGCAATCCTCCTACCTTTGCTTTGAAAGTGTTAATATTTTATATTTTTTTTTATTTGAGAGAGAGAAAGAATGGGCACTTCAGGGCCTCCAGCCACTGTAAATGAACTCCAGATGTATGTGCCACCTTGTGCATCTGGCTTACGTGGGCACTGAGGAATCGAACCGAGGTCCTTTGGCTTTGTGGGGCAAGCAACTTAACCGCTAGGCCATCTCGCCAGCCCTGTTTTTTGTTTTTTAAAAGCAGGGTCTCATTATAGCCTAGGCTGATCTGAAATTCATTCCGTCACCCAGGCTGGCCTCAGACTCATTGCAATCCTACCTCAGCCTCCCTTGTGCTGGATTAAAGGTGTGAGCCACCACACCCAGCCTTGTTTGTTGTTTGAGTCAGAGTCTTCCTATGTAGCTCTAACTGCTCTGGCACTTAACAGGTAGACCAAGAAGGCTGGCCCTGACCACCACAAGAGTGCTAAAATTATAGGTATGTGTCACCATGCTCAGTAGTAAAAGTTATTTTTACAAAGACCAGTACGAAAAAAAAAAAGGCATATAATTCACCAGTAATAAAGGAGGAATTACTGTTGAAGACTCCACCTGCTTGAGCTGCAAGGTCACTGAAAAATCCTGCTGCAGCTGAGCTGAAATCCTCCTCCCTTTAGACCTGCTGACAGAAAGCTGGAAAAAGCTACACTGCATGCAGCTCCATGGGAGACAGAGAAGTCATCAGTGGAGGTAAACAACAGTGGACAGTGCAAGCCTTAAATTTGGTCAGCCACCTGGGTTCAATTTCCCAGAACCCTCATAGAGCCAGAACGTAAAAAGTGGCACATGCCACTTTTTTTTTTTATTTATTCATTTGCAAGCACGGAGAGAAAGAAAGAGTATGGGAATGGGCACACCAGGGCCTCTTGCAACTGCAAACAAACTCCCAATGCATGTGCCACTTTTTACGTTCTGGCTCTGTGAGGGTTCTGGGAAATTGAAATATTTTTTAAAAATTGGTCAGCCAGGCCAAATGGGTACAACAGCGGCATGTCTATTATGGGGGATACAAGAACAACATATAAGAAAATCAACTGTCTTCTTTTTTTTGTTTTTTCTTTTCGAGGTAGGGTCTCACTCTAGCTCAGGCTGACCTGGAATTCACTATGTAGATTCAGGGTGGCCTTGAACTCATGGTAATCCTCCTACCTCTGCCTCCCTGGTGTTGGGATTAAAGGTGTGAACCACGCCCAGCTCAACTGTCTTCTTTTATAACAGCAACAAACAGAAAAGTTAAATTTCAAAATAATGCCAATTACAACAACAATCATAAGATAACTCAAATAAATATTTATATTTATTTAAGATATGCAGACTGGGGAGATGGTTCAGCAGTTAAAGGCACTTACTACCAAAGCCTACCATCCCAGGTTCAATTCCCCAGGGCCCACATTAAAGCCAGATGCACAGTGTGGCACATGCATCTGAAGTTAGTTTGCAGCAGCAGAAAGAGGCCCTGAAGTGCCCGTGCTTGCTCACTCACTCTCTCTGAATGCAAATAAATAAATAAAATATAGCTTAAAAATAGATATGGAAGAGCTTTATGGAAAAAACTATAAATAGAAAATTCAATAAGCTGATTCTAAATTATTTTGTTGTTTAGTTTTGGGAGGGCCGGGGTATTACTATGTTGTAGCCCATGGTAGCCTTGAACTTTCGGGGCTCCTCTTGCCTCAGGCTCCCACATTGGCACTATAAGCAGGTACCAACACACCAAACTCTGATTTTAAGATAAATATGGAATTCTGAATCTAAGATAAATATGGAAGAACAGAGGGTCTAAAATAGCCAACACAATTCTGATAATCAAGGTAAAAGAACTTGTACTCTATAAAACATCACATTTTAGTGTTAGGTTATGACAGATAAACTACTGTTACATAAGCAGAGAGATTAATAACTTCATGGTCTAGAAAAGAACCCGGAAGCAGACTCAAATGTATGTATATATGGAAACTTCACATTTTAAAGAGATGATTTCATGAATCATAAAGTAAGAACACATTATTTATTCAAAAAGTTATTCTGAGCTGGAGAGACGGCTTAGTGACGAAATGTGCTTGTTTGCAAAGCCTGAGAGAGCTTGGGTTTCACTCCCCAGCACCCACGTAAAGTCAGACGCACAAAGTGGTGCGTGCACCGAGAGCCTGTTTACAGTGGCAGGAGAGCGTGACGTACCCATACTCATTCTCTGTCTGCCTCTCTCTCTCTGTCAAATAAAGGCAAGAAAGATTTTTAAGGCTGGCATGATAGCTTAGTGGCTAAGGTGCTTACCTGAGAAGTCTAGGGACCTCGGTTTAATTCCCCAGTGCCCACATGAGCCAGATGTACAAGGTGGCACATGAATCTAGACTTCGGCTGCTATATCTGGAGCTTGTCTGCAGTGGCTGGAGGCCCTGATGTGCCCATATTCTCTATCACTCAAATAAATAAACAAAATATTTTTTAAAGATTTAAAAAATAAAATAAAACTAACCAGGTATGGTGGCACATGGCTTTAATCCCAACACTTGGGAGGCAGAAGTAGGAGGATCACTGTGAGTTCAAGGCCACCCTGAGACTACATAGTGAATTCCAGGTCAGTCTGGGCTACAGCCAAGACCCTACCTCAAATAATAATAATAATAATAATAATAATAATAATAATAATAAAAACCAGGGCTGGAGAGATGGCTAGCAGTTAAGGTGCTTGCCTGTGAAGCCTAAAGACCCATTTCCGACTCTCCTGATCCCATGTAAGTCAGATGCACAAAGATGAAGCAAGCGCAAAGTCACACATGCCCACTAAGTGGCACAAGCGTCTGGAGTCCAAGTGCAGTGGCTGAGCCCTGGCACGCCAATTCTCTCTTTCTCTCTTTTTCTCTGTCACTCTGTATAAAATAAAAATAAATAAATAAATAAGAACTTGAAGCTCATGCAAAAAAAAAAAAAAAAAACCCAAGGTGAAGAACAATTGAAGACATTTTATTTTGACCTCTGGGTTCCACTTGCATGTGCATCTATATATACACAACACAACACAAAAAAAATACATACACATTGGGCTGGAGAGATGGCTTAGTGGTTAAGCGCTTGTCTGTGAAGCCTAAGGACCCCAGTTCGAGGCTCGATTCCCCAGGAACCACGTTAGCCAGATGCACAAGGGGGCGCACGCGTCTGGAGTTCGTTTGCAGTGGTTGGAGGCCCTGGCATACCCATTCTCTCTCTCTCTCTCTGTCTGCCTCTTTCTCTCTCTCTGTCACTCTCAAATAAATAAAAAGTAACAATAACAAAAATAAAAATTAAAAAAAATACATACACACACAGACATGCACACACCTATCTCAAAAAAAAAACAAAAACTACTAAAGTAAGGCATGGTAACGGCACACATCTTTAATCCCAGCACTTAGGAGGCACAGGTAGGAGGAATGCCATGAGTTCAAGGCCAGGCTGAGACTACATAGTGACTTCCAGGTCAAAAACCCTACTTTGAAAAAAAAAAACTTAAAGCTGGGACTGGGCATGGTGGTGCATGCCTTTGATGCCAGCACTCTGGAGGCAGAGGTAGGAGGATGGCTTTGAGTTGAGGCCAGCCTGAGACTACAGAGTAAGTTCTAGGTCAGCAGGGGCTAAAAAAAAAAAAAAAAACAACAACAACAACCAAAAAAACCCTAAAACTAAAACAGAGGAGTAACTAATAAATTCAGATAGAGTAACAGAATTAGAAAATCAAATATGATGGAGAATAGAATTTCAAAGGGGAAAGTGTGGGGGAGAGAGAGAAGGAATTACCATGGGATATTGTTTTATAATCATGGAAAATGCTAATAAAAATTTAAAAATTAAAATTAAAATAAAAAATTTAAAATAAAATAAAAATGTTTGAATATTTAAAAAATTAGAAAATCATTAAAAAAATGTTTTTTGTTTATTTTTTTGAGAGTGACAGAGAGAGAGAGAGAGAGACAGAGAGAGAGAGAGAGAGAGAGAGAATTAGCACACCAGGGCCTCCAGCCACTGCAAATGAACTCCAGACGCGTGCGCCCCCTTGTGCATCTGGCTAACGTGGGTCCTGGGGAGTTGAGCCTCGAACTGGGGTCCTTAGGCTTCACAAGCAAGCACTTAACCCCTAAGCCATCTCTCCAGCCCTAGAAAGTCATCTTTAAGTACCACTGTACTTATTATTACAGGAAAGGTTCAGGTAACAGACACAAGGACTACGGGGTAAAGAGGTTCTAGGGAACAGGAGAGTCATGCCAGTCTTAAAGTATCACTCCCAATTACTTATTAATCACAAAGGGAATAAGATACCTTTACAGTGGAGAAATCTAATAATACCTTAATCACGCAATCACATTCATCTTTTTTTTACATTAATCTTTAATAATAAATAAAGTGGGGCTAGAGAGATGGCTTAACAGTTAAAAGATGTTTGCCTGCAAAGCCAAAGGACCTCACTTTGACACTCCAGGAACCACGTAAGCCAGATGCACAAGATGGCACATGTGTCTGGAGTTCATTTGCAGTGCCTGGCATGCCCATTCTCATTCTCTCTCTCAAATGAATTAAAAAATAAATAAAATATTAAAAAAAAAATAAAATAAAGCCTAAAGCTGGGTATGGCCACACACTCCTGTAACCGTGGTCCTGTGGGGAGTTCAGAGAATCACTGGAGCTCACAGGGCATCCAGTCTTACTGAGAATGGCAGCCTGGTGCTGGGGAGATGCACTGCAGTTAAAGGCACTTACTTGCAAAACCTTCTGGCCTGAGTTTGATTCCCCAGTACCCATGTAGGGCCATATACACAAAGTGGTGGGCATGTGTCTGGAGTTTGTTTGCAGTGGCAACAGACCTTAGTGCCTCTTGATCTACTCTGGTTTACATACATGTACATGTGGAACAGATGCATGTACAAAAACATGCATACACCACACACAAACCATACACAAAAAATAATTTAAAGCCAGGTATGGTGGTGTACGCCTTTCATCCCAGCACTTAGGAGGCAGAGGTAGGAGGATCACCGTGAGTTCGAGCCACCCTGAGACTACAGAGTGAATTACAGGTCAGCCTGGGTTACATTGAGACCCTACCTCCAAAATAAAAAACTTCAGACTGGAGAAATGGCTTAGCAGTTAAGGCACTTGCCTGTGAAGCCAAAGGACCAAGGTTCGATTCCCCAGGACCCACGTAAGCCAGATGCACAAGGTAGCACATGCATCTGGAGTTCGTTTGCAGTGGCTAGAGGCCCTGGTGTGCCCTTTTTCTCTCTGTCTCTTCTCTCTCTCTCCTTGCAAATAAGTAAATAAAATTTAAAAAACATCTATCTCTCTCTGCTTGCAAATAGATAACAAATACAAATTGCAAATAAATAACAAATGCAAATTGCAAATAAATAAATAACAAATAATACTAATAAGAGCTGAAGACATGGCTCAGCAATTAAGGCAGGATGGCTTTGAGTTGAGGCCAGCCTGGAACTACAGAGTGAGTTTCAGGTCAGTCTGGGCTAGAGTGAGACGCTACCTTGGAAAAACAAAAAATAAAACCAGGGCTAGAGAGATGGCTTAGTGGTTAAAGTGCTTGCCTGAAAAGCCTAAAGACCTAGGTTCAATTCCCCAGTACCCACGTAAAGCCAGATGCACAAGCTGGCACATGCATCTGTACTTCATTTGCAGTGGCTACAGACCCTGGCACACCCATTCTCCCTCTCCCCTCTCTCTGCCTTTCTCTCTCTCTCATAAATAATAAATATATAAATAATAAAATGTTAAATTAAATAAATAAAACCAAACAAGCAACTTTTACAAACCTCACAAGTCAGTAAGCAAAAGTCAGGAAACACAAATGAGGGTTGGGAAGATGGCTTGGTGGTTAAAAGATGCTTGCTTGCAAACACACAAGTGCAAATAAATGATTTTTTTTTACAATAGTGTTGGTGATATAGGTCAGTGGTAGAATATTTGCCTAGCACGCGAGAAACCCTAGATTTAATCAAGCACCATAAAAAAAGTTACAACACACTGAGAAATTCTGCTGGAACTGAGCTGATAACCTCCTTCATGTAGACCAGCTGACAGAAAGCTCGAAAAAGCCATTCTGCATGCAGTTCAGTGAGAGAGAGAGGAATCACCAGTGATGATACTCAACAGTGGACACTGCAAGCCTTATATTTGGCCAGCCAGGCCAAATGAGCCAACAGGTGCAATAGTGGCACATCAGTCATGGTGGAAACCAACTGCCTTTTAATTGGGCTGGAGGCCTGCTCCATGGGAGGGGATACATGCCTGATACTGAAAACTTAAAACAGGGACAGTCATGAGCCCTAGGGGTGTAACGTCTGCTGATGTCTGGCTAAATGTATATACTATGCTTATCAAACTGCCCAGTAAGCACTTCTCTTAACGTTCATACCCTTATGTTAATGCTACTCTCATTTGTGGTACAGAATCTTCTCTTTTCAGATGGCAGTGACCTTGGGATGACTCAGAAGGCATCATGGTGCTGGAAAGAAGTGACAGGAGTGCTCAGCACTGCAATATCTCTATCACACCTTCCAAAGCTCAGGGTCTATTGTGGAAGAGGTGGCAGAAAGAATGTAAGAGCCAAAGGAAGGGTAGGACTCCTTACAACGTGCTCCCCCAGAAACACAAAATGGCCTGGATATCCATGATCTCACAGTGCCTGACACTACCTACACAAAACCATCATAATAGGAAGAAAAGATCATGGCATCAAAAAAAAAGACTGATTGAGATGGGGAGGGGATATGATGGAGAATGGAGTTACAAAGGGAAAAGTGGGGGGAGGGAGGGTATTACCATGGGATATTTTTTATAATCATGGAAGATGTTAATAAAAATTTTGAAATGAAAAAGAAGTTAAAACAGCCAGGCATGGTGGCTCACGCCTTTGATCCCAGCACTTGGGAGGCAGAGGTAGGAGGATTGCCAGCAGTTCGAGGCCACCCTGACAGTACATACTGAATTCCAGATCAGCCTGGGTTAGAGTGAGACCCTACCTCAAAAAAAAAAAAAAAAAGAAAAAGAAAAATACAAAAGTTAAAACATACCACAGTTTTCATCATCACTATTATTATTATTATTAGTTACCTCAAAAAATGGAAAGAAGGTTAATGGAGACAACAGAATTACAGAGACTTAGATTTCAAGACCAGGAAACTAGAATTCCTATGAACTAGAGGAAGTCATGATGGCAACGTAGTTTGTGAAAGAGTTAGGTGTCCGGATTTAGACACACTTGAGGAAGAATTGCAGGATAACACTTATCTCGGAGTTCAAAATGTGGGGATGGTGTCTAGGAAGTCAGGGCAGACATGGAGAATCTGGAACTCACTGAGTAAGAATGAGAACTGAAGACTGAGAATGTAGGCACTACAGATACAAGGATGAGCAAAAACACACCATCCCCGTAGTTGTGGGGCTTATTATTTATTTATTTATTTATTTGGTGGGGGGTGGATTGAGGTAGGGTCTCACTCTAGCTCAGGCTGACCTGGAATTCACTATGCAGTCTCAGGATGGCCTCAAACTCCGGATGATCTTCCTACCTCTGCCTCCCTAGTGCTGCGATTAAGGCATACACTACCACATCCAGCTTTATTTTTTATTTATTTTATTTTTTTAATTAATTTATTTATTTGAGAGTGACAGACAGAAACAGGCAGATAGAGAAAGAGAGAGAGAGAGAGAGAGAGAGAATTGGTGCGCCAGGGCCTCCAGCCACTGCAAACGAACTCCAGATGCATGCACCCCCTTGTGCATCTGGCTAACGTGGGTCCTGGTGAGTTGAGCCTTGAACTGGGGTCCTTAGGCTTCACAGGCAAGTGCTTAACTACTAAGCCATCTCTCCAGTCCTATTTTTTATTTTTTGAAGTAGGGTCTCAATCTAGCCCAGGCTTGCCTTGAACTCACAAAGAGCCTACTATTTTTTACATCCCCAGTGCTGGGATTAAAGGAGCGTACCACTACGCCTGGCCTTTATTTTTATTCTTTAGTTTTTGGTTCTTTAAAACAAAGTCTAACTCTAGCTCAGGCTAACCTGGAACTCATGATCTTCCTGCCTCCATTTCCAAGCTGCTAGATGATAGGCATGAACCACCACGCCTGGCTTAAGATGATTTCCAAAGGAAGAATTAGTAAACGCATAAAAAGGTTGACCCAAAACATTTCCATCTCGATAAAGACAACTTGAAACACACATTCTACCAATAGCAAGCAAGCGCTATGCTCACATTTTTGCAAATAAAAAACAAAGTATCCATGATAAAGCCATTAATTATAACAAAAAAAATGAGTTTAGGGATAATCAAAAGCAACACTTGTACTAGGGAGATGGCTCAGTGGGTAAGTGTGTTTGCTACTCCAGCCTTCAAATAAAAAAAAAAAAAACTGAGCATGGTCACACGTGCCTGTAACTCCAGTGCTGAGTGGAGCACAGACAGAATGAATACCTGGTGCTTGCTGGTCAACCAGTCTAACCCAAAACACAGGATGCTTTAGATTCAGCAAGAGAGATTGTCTCAAAGAAAGAAAGCAGAAAAGCAACAGAGGATTACACCAACGTTCTCCTCTGCCTTCTACTCACATCTGCAAACATACGTGTATATACCCCCCACACACACACACACAGACAGTGCACCATATTACCACTTACATCACGAAACTGAACCTTTCCAAGTTCTCCCAATTCACTGACGCAACAATAAGCAGCTTCTGACTGGAGAAATAGCTGGGCCAGGGTCATCTCCTCACTCCGGAAAAGTTCCCCCATGGTGACAGAAAGTAGTCCAGCAGTATCTGGGTTTCACTGCAACCTGAGGTGAAAGAAAATGACATGACTTGGGAATTAACCTGGAGGATTAAGAGCAAACAAAACTCAGTAAACTCCTTTCAGTTTTCATTTTTATTTCTTCTGTATACTCTGCTAAGAAGGCTTAACAACTATTTCAATATCCTCCAGAGAGGGCTGGAGAGATGGCTTAGCAGTTAAATTGGTTGTCTGCAAAGCCTAAGGACCCAGGTTTGATTCCCCAGGACCCACATAAGCCAGATGCACAAGGTGGCGCTTGTGCCTGGAGCTTGTTTGCAGGCCCTGGCACGCCCACTTTCTCTATATGTATATCTGCCTTTCCCCCCCCACCTCTAATAAATAAAGTAAAATAAAAATATCCTACAGAGAAAGATGAAAAAGCAAAAGCAGGTACTGAATCCTGGACTGCAGAATGTCAGATAAACAGCAATAGTATCAAAACTGAGTAACAAAGCCTGGCGTCGTGGCACAGGCCTTTAATCCCACCCAGCACTAGGGAGGCAGAGGTAGGAGGATCATAGTGAGTTCAAGGCCATCCCGAGACTACATAATGAGTTCCAGGTCAGCCTGGACTAGAGTGAGACCCTACCTCAAAAAACTAAAAAAATAAAATAAAAATTTAAAAAGTGTCCTTGAAGTGAAGAGATGGCTTAGTGGTTAAGGTGCTTGCCGACAAAGCCAAAGGACCCAGGTTCAATTCCCCAGGACCCACGTAAGACAGATGCACAAGATGGTGCATGTGTCTGGACTTCGTTTGCAGCTAGAGGCCCTGGCGTGCCCATTCTCTCTGTCACCCTATGTGCCTCTCTCCCTTTCTCTTTCTCTCAAATAAACAAATTAAAAATTTTAAAAAATGTTTAATATCCTCTTTTTTTTTCCTGAGTAGAAAAAAAAAACAATACTTTGATTACCTTCTTATAAAAAATGTCCGTGTAGTGACTAGTTTTCTCGACAGACAATGCCCATTTCCAACAGCCAAAATTCCAATACCACCCTATAGTTATGGGTACATTAAAGCTCAAAAAAAAAAAAAAACAAAACACTATTTTCCCGCTAAGAAACCCCAACCAATTAAACATTATCTTTGAAGAAGGCAGCGGGTACATTCGGCTCAATTTCAAATCAAGCAAGACAGAAACACATCGCTAATGACGAAGCAGTTTTAACAAGCCACAGAGAAAAAGCTTTTCACCTCTGCACCTTTCTGCTTTCTCAGCCTCATCTTCAAGACAACCACATCCTTCCATCAGTCAAATCGCATGCATGAGCTGAGCCAATTAAGGTTTCCTTTTAGGTTGATTTTCTGGTTGCCGGAGATGAAAAACTGGCGCTATCAGTGGTACTGAAACTACCATTTTTTTTTTTTTTGCAATCAGCTCATTCATATAAGGCACCGACTATCGTACCTAACTTCAACAAAACCTTTACTATTTTCAACGTCATATGATTATACATATTCTAGATTGGCTGACAGGTGAGACTGACATCAAAGGAAGATTTACTCATCTGGGGAGGCAGGGAGACATTTTGAGAAATGTGAATAGTAAAGCCCTTCTATTAATTTTGATGTTCGAAGACAGCAAAAAGCACACTCGGATATAAGCAATTGTGTCTGATCAGCATAGTTCGGGGTCTGCCAGGAAGGAGTGACCTTTCATGACAGTCGGCCTCCCTAGAATCTCTCTATCCAACTGAAGTCAAGGAGAAAATGAATTTGGCAAAGGCCTTTCGGGGGAGGGGGTGTCGCAAAATGAAAAATGTAGAAAGCAATTTTGAACAAACAAACACACACACACACAAAAAAAAAAACCCAGAACGTGTCTAGATGGAGCTTAAACCTAAGAGCCCCGTGCCCTTCCTGTCATCCCAGTCCTCGCCTTCCGAGCAAGGTATCTTTCACCTGCTCCATCCATTTCCTGGTCCAGCCAGCGAGAGAGCAAGAACGCCCCGGACCCGGGCGCACCCATCTCCTGGCTGGGGGAGAAATGCACCTATTGTAGGGCCCTTTAAGAAGTGGCCCCCCAGATTCCCCTACCTACCCAATCACCTCCTGTCCTCTCGCCTCCCCTTTTACATGAAGGGAGCAGTGAACCTCCAGTTTCTCCCATTTTTCTCCCAGAGACCCAAGATCCTCCCGGCGCCCCTCGAAGGCCGCTCCCCGACGCTCTAGCCACAAGCCTCTCTCACCTCTCGCCACCAGCACCGCCGCCGCCGCCACAGCAGCCGCCGCAGCCGCAGCAAAGCTACAGCGTCTGGACGAGCGTGCGTCACGAGGCTCCGCCCCCACGCCGCCGCCAGGCCCCGCCCTGCGGTTACGTCATCGTGGCTGACCAATGGGATGCTGCCTCTCCCGGGCTGCCGCACTGCGGAGTCTTGGTCGGAGGGGGTGCGGCCCGGTCCCAGCTTGCTGACGCCATCTTTGTCTGAGTGGTGACTTCCAGATCCCGAGCCTGAGGGGGCGGTGCTGGTGTGCAGGTGATCGAGACCTCTGCTACCCCCTGAGCACGCATCCTCCGAGCCGTGTGTCACCTGGATTCTGGTGTTTGTTTGTTTGTTTGTTTGGATTTTCGAGGTAGGGTCTCGCTCTGGCCCAGGCTGACCTGGAATTCACTAGGTAGTCTCAGGGTGGCCTCGAACTCACAGCGATCCTCCTGCGCCACCACGCCTGGCTATCACAACATTTTCTCCTTGAGGAAAGCGGCACGAAGGAGAGGGGGCGCATCATTTTGAAACGACTTGAGAACTTGGAAGGAGCCAGTCCAGTCCTCTCAAAGACAGAGTATTTGAGACTGGAGAGCAACTGTTTTTAAGATAAATACTGTAGTAGAGCTTTACAAGGGGCTTGTCCACTTGAATACGAAAAAACCCCTCTTGAAAAGTACATGATTAGCCAGGAGTGGTGACTACATAGTGAATTCCAGGTCAGCCTGGGCTTGAGCAAGCCCCTACCTCGAACACCAAAAAAGAAAAAGAAAAAAAAAAGTACATGGTTCATTCCTTACAGCAGCTGCCTAGGCTTCACATTTCTCTAAATACTAGGAAAAGCCTCAGAAGACCATATGTTGAGAATTATTTTTGTCTTGCTTGGTGGATTTCCTGTTGATCCCCATTTGACCTCCTAGGGTCTTTCAGTTCCTCTGATTTACTAAAAGTATGTTTAATGCAAAATGATGCCTGTCTATTATTTTTATTAACATGGATCTCAAATAGTAGATTCCTTTTTTGTTTAAAGCTTGTTAAAGAAGAAAAAGGTTCCTAGGTCATTTGTAATAACCAGAATCATCAGGAAGAACATGGAGAACTGGTTATTCCTTCTTCATGGGTGGTGAAACCCTATTGAGATTCAAGTGTAATAAGGGAGATGCTTGAGATTTAAAAAACAAAAACAAAAAAAAAAAACTGGTAGTAAGACCAGGCATGGTGGCCACGCCTTTACTCCCAGCACTCAGGAGGCAGAGGTAGGAGGATGCCCATGAGTTCAAGGCCACACTGAGATGAGATTACAAAGTGAATCCCAGATCAGCCTGGGCTAGAGCAAAACCCTACCACAAGGGGAAAAACAAACAAATCCTGATAGGCTAGAGAGAGATGGCTTAGCACTTAAGGCACTTGCCTACAAAGCCTAACAACCTGAGTTTGATTCCCCAATACTCACATAAAGCCATATGCACAAATTAGTGCATGCAACAGGAGTTCATTTGCAATGGCTAGAGGTCCTGGCATATCCATTCTCATTCCCCCCCCCCCTCTCTCTCTCTTCCAGCCTGCAAATAAGTAAGTAAAAAAACAAATTTTTAAGGGGGGGATTGGAGGAATGGCTCAGCAGTTAAGGCTCTTGCCTGCAAAACCTAAAGACCAGAGTTCAATTCCCCTGTACCCATGCAAAAGCAGATGCACACAGTGGTGCATTGTTAGCAGTGTCTGGAGGCCTTGATGTGTTCCTTTCTCTCTCCCTCTCTCTCTCTGTCTGCCTCTTTCTCTTTCACTCTCTTGAATGAATAAATAAATAAAATCTATATTTAAAAAATTGTCTTGCCGGGTGTGGTGGCACACGCCTTTAATCCCAGCACTTGGGAGGCAGAGGTAGGAGGATTGCCATGAGTTCGAGGCCACCCTGAGACTACATAGTCCAGGTCAGCCTGGACTAGCGTGAGACCCTACCTTGAAAAACCAAAACAAAAAAAAAATTGTCTTAAACTGGTACTAAGGCCAGGTGTGATGGATCCCACCTTTAATCCCAGCACTCTGGAAGCCCAGGTAGGAGGATCAACAAGAGTGAGTTCAAAGCCACCCTGAGAGTATATCATGAATTCCAGGTCAGTCTGGGCTAGAGCCAGACCCTACCTCAAAAAAAAAAAACAAAAAAAAAAAACTGATACTGATCATTTTCTTTGCCTTGCAAAAAAAAAAAACAAACCATATATATATACGCATACATATATAAAATAAATATACATATTTATATATTTTATATTATATATAATAATGAATATATACATATATATAAAATCATTGATCCTGTTTTGCTAGCCTAAACAAAATAAAGGATTGAAAATAGAGATGTTCCTCTCATATGGTAAGTGAAGATGTCATTTCATTACAGTTTTCCTGAGAAGCAGCCTCTCAGACTTAGACTGTCCCATGTCCATGTATCCTAGTTCCTAGTAAAGGCAGTCAAAGATCCACAGGTGGAATCCTGAGAAGTTTTAGAAAACCATTGCACAATAACTGTCACTTCCTTCTTCAGAAACTTATAAAAAGTTAACCTCAGAGTCAGCTGCTTGCTAACCACAAATGTTTCAGACTGCATGGGTAAGACAGCCTTTCCCCAGATGCACTTCAATTCCATTCTTTAAAGTACATCCTCTCAGAGCTTCTTTGCTTTTTCCTTTCATCTCCTGCCAAACGTCTTTTCCCAGCCCTCTCTCTCTTTTCCTACCATGCTCCCTTCCTTAGCCATTTTGCCTCTTGCCAGTTTTAAATGTCTATGTTTGGGATTTTTATCTGTTTTCCTATGTAGCCAAGGATGACCTTGAACTATTGATCCTTCTGCCTCTGCCTTCACAGTGCCTGGGATCATAGGTGTATACCACTACCAGCCCAGGGTTTCCTGCGAGTTAGGCAAGCACTCTATCAGTTCAGCCAAATACATCTCCAGCCCCCTATGTTTTGGTTTTTTTTGGGGGGGTGTTTTGTTTGTTTGTTTTTCTAATTTGAGAGAGAGAAACAGGCAGAGAGAGATAGAGAGAGAGAGAGAGAGAGAGAGAGAGAGAGAGAGAGAAAATGGGTGCTGCAGGGCCTGCAAATGAACTCCAGACGCATGCGCCACCTTGTGCAATCTGGTTTATGTAGTAGATACTGGAGAATTGAACTGAGGTCCTTTGGCTTTGCAGACAAGTGCCTTAACCATCAGCCATCTCTCCAGGGGGTTTTGTTTGTTTTGTTTTTTGTTGGTTGGTTGGTTTTCCAAGGTAATGTCTCACTCTAGCCGAGACTGACCTGGAATTTACTATATGTCTCAGGGTGGCCTTGAACTCATTGTGATCCTCCTACCTTGGTGTACACTACCATTACCGGCCTCCTATCTATGTTTTTATCCCTCTCTTTTCTTCAAGATTGGAGATTGAGCCAGGCTACAGCAAGACCCTACCTTGAAAAACCAATATATATATATATATATATATATATATATATAGAGAGAGAGAGAGAGAGAGAGAGAGAGCGCGAGAGCGAGCGCTGGAGGGATGGATTAGCAGTTAAGGCATTTTCCTGCAAAACCAAAGGACCCAGGTTTGATCCCCAGGAACCATGTAAACTAGATGTGCAAGGTGGTACATGCATCTGGAGTTCATTTGCAATGACTGAAGGCCCTGGCATGCCCATTCTCTTTCTCTCTCTTTCTCTACTTGTCTATTTCTCTCTCCCTCTCTGTCTCAAATAAATAAATAATAGTTAAAAAAAAAAAAAAGAGCCAGGCCTGGTGGTGCACACCTTTAACCTCAACACTTGGGAGGCAGAGATAGAAGGATGGCATGAGTTCAAGGCCACCTGAGACTACTCAGTGAATTCCAGATCAGCCTGGGCTACTGTGGGACCCTACCTCAAAAAAAAAAAAAAAAAAAAAAAAAAAAAGGCGAAGAAGAAGGAGAAGGAGAAGAAGAAGAAGAAAAAGGGAAGCTGGAGAGATGTCTCACTCAGCAGTTAAGGCACTTGCCTGCCAAACCTAATGACTTGAGTTCAATTCTCCAATCAACCAGTACCCACATAAGCCCAATGTACAGAGCGGCACATGCATCTGGAGTTCAGTTGCAGTAGCTGGAGGCCCTGGTATGCCGTGTGTGTGTGTCTTTCTTTTGCAAATAAATAAAATAAGTTTGACCAGGCATGCTGGTGTGTGTCTTTAATCCAGCACTCAGGAAGCAGAGATAGGAGAATCACTGTGAATTTCAGGCCACCACCCTGACACTACAAAGTGAATTCCAGGTCATTCTGGGCTAGAGTGAGTCCCAACCTCAAAAAACTAAAAATAAATAAATAAATAAAAATTATGGCTGGAGAGATGTCTCAGTGGTTAAGGAGCTTGCCTGCTATGCCTAAGGACCCAAGTTTGATTCTCTAGTACCCACGTAAAACCTGACGCAACACATGCATCTGGAGTTTGTTTGCAGCAGCCAGAGGTCCTGCATGCACAGTCTCTGTCTCTCTTCTCTCTCTGCCTGCAAATAAAAATATTTTTAAACTGGGCATGGTGGTACACACTTTTAATCCCAGCACTGGGGGCAGGGGGCAGAGGTAGAAGGATCACCATGAGTTCGAGACCACTTTGAGACTATATAGTGAACTCCAGGCTAGCCTGGGCCAGAACAAGACCCTACCTCAAAAAACAGAAAAAAAAAAAAATCAGTTAAAAAAATTATGTGAGTGTGGTGGAGCACACCTGTAATCCCAGAACTCAAGGCAGCACTCAAGGATTGCCTTGAGTTTGAGTCCAGCCTGGAGCTGCAGAGTGAGTTCCAGATCAGCCTGGGCTAGCATGAGACCATACCTTGAAAAATTACAACAAAAAAAATTTTTTTAACTTCTTTTTTTTTTTTAATTTATTTTAGAACAACAGACAGAAAGAAGGAGGGAGAGAGAGAGAGAGAGAGAGAGAGGGAGAATGGGTGCGCCAGGGCTTCCAGCCACTGCAAGCAAACTCCAGAAGCGTGTGCCCCCTTGTGCATCTGGCTAACGTGGGTCCTGGGGAATCGAGCCTTGAACCGGGGTCCTTAGGCTTCAAAGGCAAGCACTTAACCGCTAGGCCATCTCCCCAGTCCAAAAAATTTTAACTTCTTTATTGACAATCTTTCACACATATACATTACTCATTTTGATCATAACTCCCTTCCATTACCTTCTTTTATCTTTCCTTCCCATCCCTCTCTCATTGAAGCTTCTCTTCTATCTAACCAGTACCTCTTTTCATTTTTTGTTTGTTATTTTTGTTTTTCAAGGTAGGGTCTTACTCTAGTCCAGGCTGACCTGGAATTCACAAGGTAGTCTCAGGGTGGCCTTGAATTTAGGGCAATTCACCTAACTCTGCCTCCCAAGTGCTGGGATTAAAGGTGAGCGCCACGATGCCTGGCTTCTTCTGATTTTTTTCCTTTTATTTATTTATTGACAACTTCCATAATTATAGACAATAAACCAAGGTAATTCCTTCCTACCCTCACTTTCCCCTTCTCAACTCCACTCTCCATCATACTCTTCTCCCCTCTCAATCCATCACTCTTTTAGTGTGATGTCATCATCTTTTCCTCCTATTATGGTCTTGTGTAGGTAGTGCCAGGCACTGTGAGGTCATGGATACCCAGGCCATTTTGTGTCTATAAGAGTGCATTGTAAGGAGTCCTACCTTTCTTTTGTCTCCTACATTCTTTCTACCACCTCTTCCTCAATGGACCCTAAGCCTTGGAAAGTGTGATAGAGATATGTACTGAGCACTCCTCTGTCACTTCTCAGCACTATGGAGCCTTTTGAGTCATCCCTGAGGTCACCACCATCTGAAAAGAGAAGCTTCTCTAATCCACATACAAGAATAGCATTAACGTATGAACATTAAGAGAAGTGCTTACCGGGCAGTTTGGTGAGCATAATATTTACATTTAGCCAGACACCAGCTGACAGTACACCTCTAGGGCTCATGACCTCCCTGTCATAGGTTTTAGTGCCTGGGAGGTATTTCCTCCCATGGAGCCAGCCTCCAGTCAAATTAGAGTGCAGATGGTTTCCCCTATAACAGACATGCCACTATTGCCTCTGTTGACTCATTTGGCCTTGCTAGCCAAATTTAAGGCTTGAAGTGTCCTCTGTTATTTATCTCCTCTGGTGACTTCTCTCTCTCTCCCATAGAGCTGCATGCAGTGTAGCTTTTTCCAGCTTTCTGTCAGCTGGTCTATAGGGAGGAGATTTTCAGTTCAGCCCCAGCAGAATTTCTCAGTGAACTTGCAGCCCAAGCATGCGGGGTCTTCAGCAATAGGATCTTACCATCTATTCCAAGCCTTGGCAATGGCTTGAAATGTTTTGTTATTGTTGTTCTGTTTTTGGTTTTTGGTTTTTTCAAGGGAGGATTTTACTCTAGCCCAGGCTGACCTGGAATTCACTATGTAGTCTCAGGGCGGTCTCAAACTCACAGCAACCATCCTCCTACCTCTGCCTCCCAAGTGCTGGGATTAAAGGCTTGTGCCACCACACCCAGGTCTGTAATGTTTTGGGGGCATCAAGGACCTCCTTGGCCAACAACTGACTGGAAGGCATTCCATCCCTAGCACAGAAAATTTTCTAGTAACAATTTATGGCTTCTGAGTGTTCCATTTTTAAAAAAAAAAAAGTAGGTTTCCATATGACTTAATTCATACCTTCTTAAATTTTGATTAACCCTCCACCTGCCTTTTCTTTCCTTTACTCAATCTCTTTCCCTGACCTCATTTAGACCTTCCCACCCCCATTAGTCTGTTCTTCTACTTACAGATATACAATACCATCTCCTTAAGTACCCTCACCCTTTCCTCCATCCCTTATAGGCCCTTTCTAGCTTATCGGCCCTCTGTTACTGAGTTTGATATTTTTTTGTTTTGTTTTGTTTTTTGAGGTAGGGTCTCACTCTAGCCCAGGCTGACCTGGAATTCACTCTGTAGTCTCGGGCTGACCTCAAACTCACAGCGATCCTCCTACCTCTGCTTCCCAAGTTCTGGGATTAAAGACATGGGCCACCATGCCTGGCTGGTTTTTGTTTGTTTGTTTGTTAGTTTTTGCCCTCCTCCACCATTGGAGACAGAATGTTGGTGGCCCAGTATTTGCAGGTCTTGTGCAGGGAATGTCTGCTGCTGTGAGCTCACGAATATGCAGCAGCCACTTCATGTCTAGAACACAGTGTCCCAAAGCACCCCTCCCCATCTACGGGCTCTTATCTTACATTCTTTCTGCCCTCTCTTCCTCAAGGTTTCCTGAGCTGGAAGGGAGACATAATGGGGATGTCTCATTCAGTGTTGAGCTCTCAAGAGTCACTTACTCTCGGCACTTTGATGAGCTTCGAGTCTTCACAGCAGTCATCAACATCCGCAAAAGGAAGCTTCTCTGACCAAAGGCGAGAGAGGCACTAATCTATGGGCATAAACATAAATATTCAGAGGACAACAGTAGTAGTTTGCTCCTTAAGGCCTAGGACCTTCCCAGCCATAGGCTTTTGACTAGCTTTTCAGCGCCAGGCATGCATTCCTTCCTAGGGAGCAAGGGCCTCAGAATCAGAGAGCAGTTAGCTACCCATGTAATAGTCGTGGCACTGTCACAACCACGGCACGTCTGCCTGGCTGGCTGGTCCGCTGTGTAGCTGGCAGTGTCCACTGCTGGTAAGGACTTCGGATTACCGTTATCCCCAGCAGGCTGCATAGTACTTTCCTGTACTCTGACGGCCAGCCAGCGGGGAGAAGGCTCAATTCCAGCTTGATTTCTCAGTGGCCTGCAACGGAAGCATATGCTATCTTCAATAACAGGGTCTTACTATATAGTTTTGTGTGCAATCAAGAGCACTGACAATAGCTCATATTGTTTTGGGGGCCTCATGGGCTTCTCTGTCTACTGGATGGTATACCACCTCCAGCACTGTAATTTTCCTATAATAAATTCATGGCTTGTGGGAGCAGCATTATCCACCCCTGCAGGGTGTGTCTACCCAAACTCTCCCTCTCTCCATATCTGTATATCTCTACATATATATATTATAAATATATATTTTTCTTTTCTTTCTTTCTTTTTCTTTTTTTTTTTTTTTGTTTGTTTTGTTTTGTTTTGTTTTTCGAGGTAAGGTTTCACTCTAGCCCAGGCTGACCTGGAATTCACTATGTAGCTCAAACTGGCCTCAAACTCATGGCGATCCTCCTACCTTTGCCTCCCAAGTGCTGGGATTAAAGGCATGTGCCACCATGCCAGTGCTAACATTTTTTAAATATTTCATTTTTAAAAATTTATTTACTGGACAAAGAGAGAAAGGCAGAGAGACAGTGAGAAAGAGAATGGGCGCTCCAGGGCCTCTAGCCACTGCAAATGAGCTCCAGATACATGTGACACCTTGTGCATCTGGTTTATGTGGGTCCTGGGGAATTGAACCTTGGTCCTTTGGCTTTGTAGGCAAACACCTTAACTGCTAATCCATCCCTCCAGTCCTATGAACTGGAATGCACTATGTAGTCTCAGGATGACCTCAAACTCATAGCAATCCTCCTGACTCTGCCTCCTGAGTGCTGGGATTAAAGGCGTGCACTACCACTCCCAGCTCAGTAATCATTCTTTTCTTTAATATTTTATTTATTCATTCATTTGAGAGAGAGAGAGAATAAACACCCAGGTGCATGTGCCAACTTGTGCATTCAACTTATTGGATAACTGGGGAATTGAACCTGGATCCTTAGGCTTCTCAGGCAATAGCCTTAACCACTAAGCATCTCTTTGGCCCCCTTGGTCATCATTCTTGAAGTGTTGGTTGGCAGTTTGTTTCCATAAAAGTACTCTCTTTTATAATTTCACTCTGAATTCCTCAAAACAACACTTCTGCTGTTGCTTTCAAAGCTCAGGAAATTTTAAGATAAAAGTCATTTGGTAAAAAGCAAAAAAAAAAAAAAAAAAAAAGTCTTCAAAATATATTTTGAGGCTACCTCTGATGTTAAAAGAAGGTCAATTTTGTTTAGCTCTGGTAATGATCATATGGAAAAAGAAATGTGAAAGAGTCTGAGGCATGTGACAGTTTATCCAACCCTGAGACTCTTGTGACAGGCACATGAGGCAGAGTCTTTTAGCTTGTGGGAGTTAAGAACGCTATGCAATGGGGTAGGGGAAATGGCTCAGCGATTAAAGGTGCTTGCTTACAAAGCCTGCTGATCCAAGTTCAATTTCCCAACAGCTTGCTTAAAGCTGGACAGGCATTCCTTTGCAAGGGCAAGAGACCCTGGCATGAATGCACTCGTGCACGTGTACACACACACTCACACACACACACACAGGCGCGCGCGCACGTGCGTGACATAGTACCTGATGAAATCCTAACAAACATATTGGCTTTAGCATTGCTTCTCATTCAACCTAGAAGAGAATGCATTCCATTTTTAAGGTGATCAGAATAGCAGATTGAGAGAGTGTCTGTATAGGGCTCGGGATGAAAGTGATTAAACAATAAATACACCTGGTTATTCATTTATTTTATTTGAGAGAAAGAGAAAGACAGAAAGAATAGGCATGCCAGGGCCTTTAGCCACTGCAAACAAATTCCAGATACATGCTCTACCTTGTGCATCTGGCTTTATGTGGGTACTAGTGAATCAAACCTGGGTTCTTTGGCTTTCTGGGCAAGTACCTTAATTGCTAAGCCACTTCTCCAGCCCTGCTTTAAAAAAAAAAAAAAAAAAAAATATATATATATATATATATATATATATATATATTTGCTTATTATTTGACACAGAGAGAAAGACAGAGTGAGAGAGAGCAAGGGAATGGGCATACCAGGACCTTTAGCCGCTACAAACAAACTCCAGATGTATGTGCCTCCTTGTGCATCTGGCTTATGTGGGTCCTAGGGAATCAAACTTTGGTCCTTAGGCTTTGCAGGCAAGTGTCTTAACCACTAAGCCATTTCTCCAGCCCGGGGTGCACACTTATTTATTTATTATAATTTCTTCTTTTTAGGTTTTTCGAGGTAGGGTCTCTCTCTAGCTCAGGCTGACCTGGAATTCACTATGTAGTCTTAGGCTGGCCTCAAACTAAGGGTGAACCTCTGCCTCCCCAGTGCTGGGATTAAAGGCGTGTGCCACCATGCCCGGCAATGTGCACACTTTTAATACCAGCTCTTGGGAGACAGAGGTAGGGAGATAGCCCTGAGTTCGAGGCCAGCCTGAGACCTCATAGTGAATTCTAGGTCAGCCTGGACTAGAGTGAGATCCCTGGCACACCCATCCTCTCTCTCTCTCTCTCAAATAAATAAATAAATAAAAATAAAACACATTTAAATTTTTCTGTGTGTGGTTTTTCAAGGTAGGGTCTTGCTCTAGCCCAAATTCACTCTGTAGTCTCATGATGACCTTGAACTCTTAGCAATCCTCCTACCTCTGCCTCCAGAGTGCTGGGATTAAAAATGTGTGCCACCATGACCTGTTTAAATTTTTTAAAAAATAGGCCTGGAGAGATGGCTTAGTGGTTAAGTACTTGCCTGTGAAGCCCAAGGACCCTGGTTCGAGGCTCAATTCCCCAGGACCCACGTTAGCGAGATGCACAAGGGGGCGCATGCATCTGGAGTTCGTTTGCAGTGGCTGGAGGCCCTGGCGTGCCCATTCTCTCTATATATATCCCTCTGTCGCTCTCAAATAAATAAATAAAAATGAACAAAAAATTTTTAAAAATATTTTTCAAAAGTGTGCACCACCACATATGGCTAATAAATACTTTAAAAATCTTTATTTTTATTTATTTAGTTGACAGAAAGAGAGAATATGGGCATGCCAGGGCCTCCAGCCACTGCAAAAGAGCTCCAGATGCATGCTCCCCTTTGTGCATCTGGCTAATGTGGGTCCTGGGGAATTGAACCTAGGCCCTTTGGCTTTTCAGGGAAACACTTTAACCGCTAAGCCATCCCTCCAGCCCTAGTAAATACTTTTTAACTTAAAAAAATGCCAGGCATGGTTGGCACACACTTTTAATCCCAGCACTTTGAAGGCAGAGATAGGAAGATCACACTGAGTTCAAGGCCAGCCTGAGTCTCAGGTTAGTCTGGGCTAGAGTGATAATCTACCTAAAAATAAATAATAGGGCTGGAGAGCTGGCTTAGCGGTTAAGCGCTTGCCTGTGAAGCCTAAGGACCCGGTTCGAGGCTCGGTTCCCCAGGTCCCACGTTAGCCAGATGCACAAGGGGGCGCACGCGTCTGGAGTTCGTTTGTAGAGGCTGGAAGCCCTGGCGCGCCCATTCTCTCTCTCTCCCTCTATCTGTCTTTCTCTCTGTGTCTATCGCTCTCAAATAAATAAATAAAATTTAAAATAAATAAATAAATAAATAATAAAGACTAAATTTAAAAGAAACTAAATGAAAATTAGGTCTGTATACTACCTACACAAGACCATCATAAGAGGAGGAAAAGATCATGACATCAAAATAAAAGAGAGACTGATTGAGATGGGGAGGGGGTATGATGGAGAATGAAATTTCAAAGGAGAAAGTGGAGGGGAAGGGAGAGTATTACCATGGGATATTTTTTATAACCATGGAAAATGTTAATAAAAATTGAGAAAAAAGGGCTGGAGAGATGGCTTAGCGGTTAAGCGCTCGCCTATGAAGCCTATGGACCCCGGTTCCAGGCTCGGTTCCCCAGGTCCCACGTTAGCCAGATGCACAAGGGGGCGCACGCGTCTGGAGTTCGTTTGCAGAGGCTGGAAGCCCTGGCGCGCCCATTCTCTCTCTCTCCCTCTATCTGTCTTTCTCTCTGTGTCTGTTGCTCTCAAATAAATAAATAAAAAATGAACAAAAAAATATTTTTAAAAAAATTGAGAAAAAAAAAAAGCAGGATCCGGGCTGGAGAGATGGCTTAGCAGTTAATACATTTGCCTGCAAAGCCAAAGGACCTCAGTTCAATTTCCCAGGATACACATAAACCAGATGCACAAGGTGGTGAAAGACAGGATGAAAAATTTTAAAGTAAACTTAGTGAAGAAACAGCTAGGGGTCAGCCTGAACTGTATATTCCTGGAAGAAGTAAATCAAAGATAGGCTAAAAGATAGGCTGCGGGTGGCCCAAGATATGGGTTGGTCGGGTCAACCTAAACTTTATGTCCCAGGAAGAGGAAAAACAAAAATACAGTTTTGAGAAAAACCAAAATAATAAAATAGTTTCCCAAGACAGCCTGACCAAGGACTTAAACTCTGGTTATGCACAAATAAGATATGTAGACATAACTGTACAAGCTTGGCAAATACCCTTGTGAAACCCCCTCCCCTTTCCCTTCCTTGCTAAAAACCCTATAAAAAGAAACACCCAATAGGGCTCAGGGTTGACTCCTCTGTCTCCTGCATGAGATCCGTGTCGACCCCAGAGCTCTGGTTTCCCGAATAAAGCCTCATGCTTTTGCAGCAAGTTTGGTCTCCCATGTGTCTTTGGGTGCGTGCTATCTCGAGACTTGAGTGAAGGTCTCCCTCTGGGGGTCTTTCAGTGGCTTATGTGTCTGGAGTTCCTTTACATTGGCTGGAGGCCCTGGTGCACCCATTCTCTAGCTCTCTCAAATAAATAATCAAATGAAACAAAAAAAAAAAAGAAAATTAGGTCTGTAAGGTAGCTCCAATGGACAAGTGCTTGGCTAAATTCAAAAGCCCTAGGTTAGCTGGGCTTGGTGGTGCACACCTTTAATCCCAGCACTTGGGAGCAGAGGTAGGAGGATCCCTGAGAGTTCGAGGCTACCCTGAGACTCCATAGTGAATTCCAGGTCAGCCTGAACTAGAGTGAGACCCTACCTTGAAAAAAAAGGCGGGGAAAGTTAACCAAGCTGAGAAGGGCTGGGTGGTGTGGTGCACACCGTTAATACCAGCACTTGGTAGACAGATGCAGGAGGATCACCATGAGTTCGAGGTCACCCTGAGACTCCATAGTGAATTCCAAGTCAGCCTGGGCTACAGTGAGACCCTACCTCGATAAACAAAACAAAACAAACAAACAAACAAAAAAGAGCTAGAGAAATGGCTGAATGGTCAAGGCACTTGCCTGCAAAGCCTGAAGACCCAGATACAATTCCCCAGTATCCACATAAGCCAGATGCACAAGGGGCACATGCGTCTGGAGTTCATTTGCAATGGCTAGAGGCCCTGGCACCTCCATTCTTTTTATCTGCCTTTCTCTCCCCCCCACTTTCTCTCTTAAAATAAATAAATTAAATAAAAATATTTAAAAATTAATAAAGTTAGATTCAAGAAGGATAAATTATGATTCATTAAGTTTATTTAGGGGGAACTTACAAATCGTGGAGTTTATTTAAGGGGAAAATCACAAATAGTTTGTGATTAGGGGTTTAGGAAACACACTCTAATGTGTAAACACTATATAGTTTATAAGGTTCATTTAAGAGTAATTGAAGTTTTGGGGGAAAGAAACTGGAGTAAAGCCATAAACTTGTGGAAGGTAAGAGGAAACAAAGGCTTCAAGAGAAGACTGAGGTAGAACCCTAGGCACATGGAGGGTAGAATTTAGGTGTCTGTGTAGAGAGACTTAGAAACAGCACACATGGCCAGGCGTGGTGGCGCACGCCTTTAATCCCAGCCCTGGGGAGGCAGAGGTAGGAGGATCACCTTGAGTTTGAGGCCATCCTAAGACTCCATAGTGAATTCCAGGTCACCCTGAGCTACAGTGAGACACTACCTCGAGGGGAGCTAAGGGGGTGAATGGTGAGGCTCAAGGAAGAATAAGAGGGAACATATCAAAGCAGAGACTAAGAAATTCAGAGAGTAATGAAAGAGAGAGAGTTACACTCATGGTTACTACAAGTTTAAGGAAACTACACAGGAGGCAAACCTAGAGTTAGAAAAGGCACCCAGTGGTAGACCAGAGGAAAATCATACATTTAAGTAAAGTAGGAAGTTACCCCAAACTATAAAGCAGAGGCAAGCAGAAGCATTCCCCCAGACCAAAAGACAGTTTTATATTATAGCTGAGAAGAGTGAGAGTGAAGGCCAGGGAGAGGGTTTTGAGGCACTTTGGGAGAAAGGAAGGAAAAAGGGAAAATTCTGCCTTGAGCCATATAGGGTGTTTTTGAGGAAAGGACAGACCAGGGTCTGTCACAGTCAAGCTGACTAGACCCCTCCTTCCAAACTCTTGGGGAAATCAGATACACCCCCCAAGTCAGTGTGTGATGGCAAGGAGGAGTCTTTCTCCTCTCAGCTCAGATTCTGGGGGGCTTGGTCAGTTACCGTAATAGTAGGTAGATGAGTTTGTTGAGCCTATGGAGCTACAAGGAAAGGACAACTCTCTTTGAAGTCTCAATTACCATAACAAGAGGTAGGTCATCCACCTAATTAGGGATGGGGAGATGGGAGGTGAGAGTTCTGAGACTCTTAAACTAGATTCTATAGACAAATTAGCCGGGCGTGGTTGCACATGCCTTTGATCCCAGTACCCCAAAGCCAGAGGTAGGAGGGTCACAGTGAGTTCCCCCCCCCAGCAACTACCAGGTGAATTCTAGGGGCACATGCGTCTGGAGTTCATTTGCAATGGCTAGAGGCCCTGGCACCTCCATTCTTTTTATCTGCCTTTCTCTCCCCCCTCACTTTCTCTCTCAAAATAAATAAATTAAATAAAAATATTTAAAAATTAATAAAGTTAGATTCAGCTAGAGTTAGACCTTACCACAAAAAAACAAAATAAACCAGGGCATAGCAGTTCACGCCTTTAATCCCAGCACTCCAGAGGCAGAGGATCACCATGAGTTCAAGGCCACCCTGAGACTACATAGTGAGTTCCAGATCAGCCTGGGGTAGAGTGAGACCTACCTCAAAAAAAAAAAAAAAAAAAAAAAAATTTAATAAATAAATAAATGTATTCTGGCTGGAGAGATGGCTCAGGGTTAAGGCACTTACTTGCCCATAAAGCCTAACGACTCATGTTCAATTCCTCAGTACTCATGAAAAGCCAGTTGAACAAAGTTGCACTTGCCTCTGAACTTCATTTTTAGTGGCTGGAGGCCCTGGTATACCCATTCTGTCTGTCTGTCTGTCTGTCTCTTTCTGCTTGTAAATAAATAAATAAATAATAAAGTTTTTTTTAAAAAAAAATCAAAGGTCATCCTCAGCTATGTAAGTGAACCCTGAGATGTCCTAAACCATATTCTTGTCACAAAGAAAGACATAAGACATAAGACACGGTGGCAGAGTTACTCATAAAAGCAGCACATTCTGGGGCTGGAGTGATGGCTCAAAGGTTAAGGAGCTTGCCCATAAAGCCTAAAGACCAGAGTTCAATACCCAAGTACCCATAAAGCCATATACACAGCGGTGCATGGTCTGGAGTTTGTTTGCAGTGGCTGAAGACCCTGGTGTGCCCATTCTGTCTCTCTCTTTCTCTGCCAGCACTTGGGAGGTTGAGGTATAAGATCGCTGTGAGTTTGAGGCCAGCCCGAGACTAATTCCAGGTCAGCCTGGACTAGAGCAAGACCTTACCTTTAAAAAAACAAACAAATAAATAGATAAATAAAAAACATCATATCCTGGATTTAAAACATATAAGAGACCAGGTATGCTGGCACATAGCTTTAATCCTGGCGCTCAGGAGGCAGAGATAGGAGATGGCTATGAGTTCGAGGCCAGCTGAATTCAGGTCATCCTGGGCTAGAGTGAGATCCTTATCTGGAAACCCCCTCAAAAATGTGGGGGAAGGAGACATAAGAAATGGTCACTTCCTTTTCCTAACATTTCCCTGCCTATTGCTTCTGCAGCTAAATTATCAGCTCTGTGAATAGTCTTAGGCAAGGAGACTCCCTAAATGCCTTTCTACCAGCCTAATTACCTTGGGCTACCTTTAGCCCCTAGGTAGCCATTTATTGCCCACCATTGTGTCTGGTGACTATCAGGTGATCAGGTGAAACCTTTTTGAAATGTGCTAACCATCAGCTTCCACCAAACCAAAGGCTAAAAAGGTCATCAGATAACATTTTAAGCTCAAAACAGACTTCTCTGCTTCAGGGTTACCTTCCTGCCTACCTAATTTTCCCACCGATGTATTTAAAAAGTGCCTAGATTTGTGATTCTTTTGCTCTCTAGCTATAAAACCTTCATGAGATTGTCAACACATTAATAGAATTGTCACTAGAGGGCTGGAGAGATGGCTTAGCGGTTAAGTGCTTGCCTGTGAAGCCTAGGGACCCTGGTTCAAGGCTCAGTTCCCTAGGACCCACATTAGCCAGATGCACAAGGGGGTGCACATGTCTGGAGTTCGTTTGCAGGGGCTGGAAGCCCTGGTGCACCCATTCTTTCTCTCTCTTTCTCTCTCCCTCCTCCTCTTCTCTATCATTCTCAAATAAATAAAAAATTAAAATAAAAAAAAGAGAGAATTGTCACTAGAATTTAGGGGAACCTGAGTATATTCCACCCTCCAAGTCACGGTAACTCATGTTTGGTTCCAGAATAAACTATCTTTTCTTCCTTTTGGGGTGAGAATTATGGGCTTTGATCAATAGTTGCATACCCATTACTTCATAACCTGTAGCAGTGGTACACACCAGTAATCCTAGCTTTCAGGAAGTAGAGACAGTAGGATCAGGACAGTCAGTTCAAGGCTAGCCTCTGCTACATAGTGAGTTTCAGGTCAGCCTGTGCTACATGAGGAAAGAAAAAGAGAGAGAGAGAGAAGGTAGATAGAAAGAATAGAGAGAGAAGAGCTAGTTGATTAAATGGTAGGACGTCTCTAGAGAGAGGAGAAAGAAAAGAGTTGATTTAATGGTGGAAAGAAACGTAATTTGCATTAGGAAATAAAACAAAGACCAACAACTGGGTCTCAGTTATTGTTATGTTTCTTTTTTTTTTAATTTTTAAATTTTCCATTTATTTATTTATTTATTTAAGTTTTGCTTGGTAGGGTTTCACTCTAGCTCAGGCTGACCTGGATTTCACTATGTAGTCTCAGGGTGGCCTTGAACTTCATGGCAATCCTCCTATCTCTGCCCCCCCCCCAAGTGCCATACGAAAGGTGTGTGCCACTATACCCGGCTACATATTTTTTAATTATTTATATTCAAGTAGAGAGAAACAGACAGAAAGAGAGAAGAGACAGAGAGAGAGAGAATGAGTGCACCAGGGCCTGAAGCCCCTGTAAATGAACTCCAGATGCATGTACCACTTTGTGTATCTGGCTTTATATAGATACTGGGGAATCGAACCCAGTCGTCAAGCTTTGTGGGCAAGTTTTTTTTTTTTTTTTTTTTTTTTTGGCGTTTCAAGGTAGGGTCTTGTTCCAGCATAGGCTGACCTGGAATTCACTATGTAGTCTCAGGATGGCCTCGAACTCACACCGATCCTTCTTCTTCTGCCTGCTGAATGCTGGAATTAAGTGTGCTGGGCTTGGATCTTGGCTTCTAAATATTTTCCCTCGCTAAAAGGAAATAGAGCTTGTTGGAGAAATGAATGACTTTAGGGTTAGAACAGGGAAAGTATAAGCTAAGCTTGGAACATCCTGTTGTGATAGAAATTAAGGAAGTTCTTCATGTCTCTCCACCCTCAAATGATTGGAGGATGGTAAGGAGAAGGAAGCTCCAGTAACAGTAACAGTTGAGTAACTCCTTCTCAGCAGGCGAAGAACTACAGACATGTAGACAAAACTTTAAAAATGGACCAGAGCTTGAGACTACCTTGAAAAAAAAAAAAAAAACTGGGCTGGAGAGATGGCTCAGTGGTTAAGGCACTTGCCTGAAAAGTCTAACAACCCTGGCTCCATTCCCCAGTGCTCACATAAAGCCAGATGCACAAAGTAATGCATGCATCTGGAGTTTGTTTGCAATGGCTAGAGACCCTGGAACACCCATTCTCTCTCTCTCTGCTTGTAGATAAATAAATAAATATTTTTATGCCCATTTATTTATTTATTTATATTTGCCAGCAGGCTTTCTTTTTTTTCCCTAGTCACCACCTTATTTTTATTTTTTTTCTTCATTTTTTTTTATTAACAACTTCCATGATTGTAAACAATATTCCATGGTAATGCCCTCCCTCCCCCCACTTTCCCCTTTGAAACTCCATCATATCCCCTCCCCATCTCAATCAGTCTCTCTTTTATTTTGATGTCATCATCTTTTCCTCCTATTATGATGGTCTTGTATAGATAGTGTCAGGCACTGTGAGGTCATGGATATCCAGGCCATTTTGTATCTGGGGGGAGCACGTTGTAAGGAGTCCTACCCCTCCTTTGTCTCTTACAGTCTTTTGCCACCTCTTCCGCAATAGACCCTGAGCTTTGGAAGGTGAGACAGAGATATTGCAGTGCTGAGCACTCCTGTCACTTCTTTCCAGCACCATGATGCCTTCTGAGTCATCCCAAGGTCACTGCCATCTGAAAAGGGAAGATTCTCTACCCAAAGTGAGAATAGCATTAATATATGGGTGTGGACATTAAGAGAAGTGCTTACTGGGCAGTTTGATAAGCATAGTATATACATTTAGCCAGACAGCAGCAGATGTTAGATTCCTAGGGCTCATGACTACCCCTGTTTTCAGTATCAGGGATGTATTCCCTCCTATGGAGTGGGCCTCCAGCCCAATTAGAGGGCAGTCGGTTTCCACCATGACAGATGTGCCACTATTGCACCCATTGGCTCATTTGGCCTAGCTGGCAAAATTTAAGACTTGCAGTGTCCACTGTTGAGTATCTTCACTGGTGATTTCTCTCTCCCATTGAACTGCATGCAGAATGGCTTCTTCCAGCTTTCTGTCAACTGGAGAGGTTATCAGCTCAGTTCCAGCAGGATTTCTCAGTGGCCTTGCAGCCCAAGTATGTGGAGTCTCAGCAAGACTCCAGGAAACCAGGGGCCTCGGCAATGGCCTATCATGTTTTGGGGGCATCAGGGACCTCCCTGGCCAACAACTCACTAGAAGGTATCCCATCCCTGGCACTGAAAATTTTCTAGCAACATATAACTTTATTTTATTTTATATTTGGAGGTAGGGTCCCACTCTAGCTCAGGCTGACCTGGAATTCACTATGTAGTATCAGGGCAGCCTCAAACTCACGATAATCCCGCTACCTCTGCCTCCCCAGTGCTGGAATTAAGGGTGGGCGTTGCCTCGCCTGGCCCTAAGTGACTATTCTTTTTTTTTTTTTTTCGAGGTAGGGTCTCACTCTGGCCCAGGCTGCCCTGGAATTAACTATGTAGTCTCAGGATGGCCTCAAACTCATGGTGATCCTCCTACCCCTGCCTCCCGAGTGCTGGGATTAAAGGCGTGTGCCACCATGCCACCACGCCTGGCCTAAGTGCCTATTCTTGACCACCTGTAAACACGTCAACCATTATGCGTTCAAAGCTACAGCGCTGATCAGGACCAGAGCCTGGGCTGCCTGCCCTTCTGCACTGATGAGAAGCCCCTGGGATTCCTAGGAATGTGTCTTGGGGTGGGGGGGGCATGAGTCACTCCACCCACGCACAGCTGGACACTTCCCCCAGAGCACAGTGGACATGTGGAAACCCAAGTGAAGCAGGAGGAATGCACTTCCACGAGAGTTCACACTCTCCCTGTCCTGTGACATTGTGACATGGAAACACTGTCTCCTGGGAAAGGGAGCAAGCCCCACACACTGGCTTTGCTAAAATGGGTCCAGCTGCGAAACGCTTCCAATGGAAAGCGACTTCTTTTACAGATTCCGTTTTAGTTCTAAGCAGTTCAAACAGGAAGGGGCTCTGCGTATGTGCAACAGAATGGGTGGGTCAGAAATAGTCCAGAACACCTGTTCTTCACACGGTCCTGGGAGAGAAATGGAGGTCTGTGTGCTTTGTTGGCCACCATTCCTGTGTCAGCTGTCCTGGTTTGTCCTTCCACAGATAGGAACGTATTTCATCCTTCCAACATCCTTCCTTTGGGGGTGGGTTTTTTTTTTTGTTTGTTTGTTTGTTTTGTTTTGAGACAAAGTCTCACTTAGGGTTGGCTAGCTATGTAGCCAGTGATGACCTTGAACTCCTCAGCCTCCTGTGTCCACCTCCCAAATGCTGGGGTCACAGACATACCCCATCACATCTGTTTCTTTCTTTCTTTCTCTTCTCTCCTTCCTTCCTTCCTTCCTTCCTTCCTTCCTTCCTTCCTTCCTTCCTTCCTTCCTTCCTTCCTTCCTTCCTTCCTTCCTTCCTTCCTTCCTTCCCTCCTTCCCTCTCTCCTCCCTCCCTTTCTCTCTCCCTCTTTCTTTCTTTCTACTTGGCTTTTCAAGGTAGGGTCTGGCTCTAACCTAGGCTGACCTGAAATTCACTCTAGTTTCAGGGTGGCCTTGAACTACCTCAGCTTCCTGACTACTGGGATTGGGATTAAAGGCATGTGCCACCATGCCTGACTCACCTATTTTTTAAAATTTTTTTTTGTTTATTTTTATTTATTTGATAGTGACAGAGAGAGAAAGAGGCAGATAGGGAGAGAACAGAGAGAATGGGTGTGCCAGGGCCTCCAGCCACTGCAAACGAATTCCAGACGCTTGCGCCCTCTTGTGCATCTGGCTAACGTGGGACCTGGGGAATCGAGCCTCGAACCTTCAAGGATCCTTAGGCTTCACAGGCAAGCGCTTAACCGCTAAGCCATCTCTCCAGCCCTATTTTTTTTTTCTTTTGAGGTAGGGTCTCACTCTGGCCCAGGCTGACCTAGAATTCACTAGGTAGTCTCAGGGTGGCCTCAAACTCAAAGGGATTCTCCTACCTCAGACTTCCAAGTGCTGGGATTAAAAGCATGCACCACCATGCCTGGCATTTTTTTTTTTTTTAAGGTAGGGTCTCACTCTAGCCCAGGCTGACCTAGAACTCACGGAACTCACTCTGTAGTCCTCAGGGCAGCCTCAAACTCCCAGTTATCCTTCTGCCTCTCCCTCCTGAGATTAAAGGCAGGTGCCATGACACCTGGCTATAAATGAATTTTGTGGATAGCCTTGGAACCATTCATAAGATATCATTGTGTGCTTTATGCAAATATTCCCAAATCTAAAACACCTGAAATTTAAACGGTTCTGTTCCTAGCATTTTAGTTTTTCTTTAATATTTTATTTATTTGTTTGAGACAGAAAGAGAAAGAAAGAGGTTGACAGAGAGAAAATGGGTGCACCAGGGCCTCTAGCCACTGAAAATGAACTCCAAGTGCATGTGCCACTTTGTGCATCTGGCTTTATGTGGGTACTGGGTAATCAAACCTGGGTCCTTAGGCTTTGCAGGCAAGTGCCTTAACTGCTAAACTATCTCTCCAGTTCCCCCCCCCGCTTATTATTATTTTTTTTAATTTTTATTTTTTGGTTTTTCAAGGTAGGGTCTCACTCTAGCTCAGGCTGGCCTGGAATTTACTATGTAGTCTCAGGCTGGCCTCAAACACAAGGCAATTCTACCTCTGCCTCCTTAGTGCTGGGATCAAAGGCATGCACTACCACACCTGGCGCTTTTTTTTGTTTTTTGTTTTTTGGGGTTTTTTTTGTCCCTTTATTTTTATTTTTTTGAGGTAGGGTCTCGCTCTAGCCCAGGCTGAGCTGGAATTCACTATGTAGTCTCAGGGTGGCCTGGAACTCACGGTGACCCTCCTACCTCTGCCTCCTGGGATTAAAAACGTGTCCCACCATGCCTGACCCTAGCATTGTCTTTGTTTGCTCTGGACTGAATGATGGATAGGCTGAGGTTTTCTACCTGCTGAAAGCCAGTAAGAACAGTGGTGCCGGAGCGGAGCAAGGGTCTGCGCGCTTCCCACTTAGGGTTACAGCAAGACCGCTGTGCTGGGGAGGCGGCGTAGCAGTTAAAGCCTTGCCTGCAAAGCCTGACAGCCTGGGTCTGGTTCCTCAGTTTGTTTGCACTGGCTGGAAGCCCTGGGGCACCCATTCTCTCAGTCTGTCTCTCTTCTCTTGATTGCTCTCTCTGCTTGCAAACAAACAAACAAATAAATACTGTTTAAAGCAAGACCGCTGCCTCTCTCGGGCCATCCTCCTTAACCTGGGTCCTAAACATGCAAGCCCTTTCCTTCTCCCCTTCCTTCTTTCTTTCTTTCTTTCTTTCTTTCTTTCTTTCTTTCTTTCTTTCTTTCTTTCTTTCTTTCTTCCCATACTTATATGTATTTATTTGAGAGAGAGAAAGAGGAGGGGTAGGAGAGAGAGAATGGATATGCCAGGATCTCCAGCTGCTGTAAATGAACTCCAGACACATGCACCACCTTAGGCATCTGGCTAGCGTGGGTCCTAGGGAATTGAACCTGGGTTCTTTGGCTTTGTAGGCAAGCACTTTAACTGCTAAGCCTTCTCTCTTTCTTTCTTCCTTCCTTCCTTCCTTTCTTTCTTTATTTTAAAATATATTTTTATTTATTTGAGAAAGAGAGAGAGTGTGTGTGTATCTGTGAGAGAGAGAGAGAGAGAGAGAGAGAGAGAGAGAGAGAGAGAGAGAGAATATGGGCACACCAGGGCCTCCAGCTACTGCAAACAAACTCCAGATGCATGTACCACTTTGTCCATCTGACATTATATGGGTCCTGAGGAATCAAACCCAGTCCATCAGACTTTGCAAGCAACTGCCTTTTACTACTGGGCCATCTCTCCAGCCTTTAAAAAAAAAAGATTCTGGATTCAGGAATGGTGGCGCACACCTTTAATCCCAGCACTTGGGAAGCAGAGGTAGGAGGATCACGGTGAGTTTGAGGCCACCCTGAGACTACATAGTGAATTCCAGGTCAGCCTGAGCAAAAATAGAGTCTGGGCTGGAGAGATGGTTTGACAGTTAAGGCACTTGCCTACAAAGCCAGAGGATCCAGGTTCAATTCCCCAGGACCCATGTAAGCCAGATGTACAAAATGGTGCATGTATCTTGAGTTCATTTACAGCAGCTGAGGCCCAGGTACACCCATCCTCTCTATCTGCCTCTCTCTCAAAGGAATAAAAATAAAAAATTCAATAATTAGTATTTAAAAGATTCTATTTTCTTTCGTTTCTTTTCTTTTCTTTTATTTATTTATTTTGGTGTTTCAAGCTAGAGTCACTAGCCCAGGCTGATGTGAAATACACTATGCAGTCCCAGGCTGGCCTTGAACACAGTGTCCTCCTACCTCCTGAGTGCTGGGATTAAAGGAATGTACCACCATGCCTGGCTAAATATTTTACTTTATTTGCAAGGAGAGAGAGAGAATAATAAGAATGGGCAGGATAGTTAGATGGTTTAGTGGTTAAGGCACTTGCTTGCTGAAGTCTAAAGACCCAGGTTTGATTCCCCAGTATCCATGTAAGCCAGATATATGTACAAGGTAGCACATGCATCTGGAGTTTGTTTGCAGTGGCTAAAGGCACTGGCATAACCATCCTCTCTCTCTCTCTCTCTCCTCCTCTTTCTCAAATAAATAAATAAATATTTTTAAATGGGCGTGTCAGGGTCTCTAGTCACTGCAAATGGATTCCAGATGCATGTGGCACTTTGTGCCTCTGGCTTTATGTGGGTACTGGAGAACCAAGTCTGGGTTGTTAGGCTTTGCAGGCAAGCCCTTTAACCATTGATCCATCTCTCCAGCCCCCAAGCATTTTCCATAAGAGAAACTCAACCTGCATTGGTACACAGTACTGCTCCAACCAACACCCCTGCCACAACCTCACTATTCCTCGATTCCTCCTGGTCTCATGAGATTTGGCAGTTGATTTAGGACCCTTTGGCCTGCCCCAGTGCAGCAGGCATACTAGAACTCCTTTCGTCTTTTCTTTTATTTTCCTGTTCTCTTCTCTTCTTCCTCTCTTTTTCTTCTTTTTTCCAGGTAGGATCTCCATCTAGCCCAGGCTGACCTGGAATTCGCTATGTAGTCTAAGAATGGCCTTTAAGTCAGGACGATCCTCCTACCTCTGCCTCCTGAATGCTGGGGTTAAAGGCATGCACCACCAAGCCTGGCTTCGAATTCTTCCTCAGTGGTACTGACAGTAGCATCTATTCTGATGAGCTGCTAGATGTCTATGACATTGGCTTCAAATATTAATATTTCTGGACAAGATTGTTTTGTTTTTGCAGCACTAGGGATCAAATCCAGGGCCTTCACACATTCCAGGCAATTGCCAGTCCATTGAAATATATATACTCAGCCTCAAAGCCCTTTTTTTTTTTTTTTTTTTTTTGAGGTAGGGTCTCACTCTAGCCCAGGCTAACCTGGAATTCACTATGGAGTCTCAGGGTGGCCTCAAACTCATGGCGATCCTCCTACCTCTGCCTCCCAAGTGCTGGGATTAAAGGTGTGCACCACCACACCTGGCTGCCTATTTTTATTTATTTATTTGCAAGCAGAGAAAGAGAGACAGAGAGAGACTGGGTGGGCCAGGACCGCAAGCCACTGCAAATGTACTCCAGATGTCTGCACCATTTTGTGCATCTGGCTTTATGTGAGTACTGGGGAATTGAATCCAGGTCACTAAGTTTTGCAGGCTGACCTTCAATTTGCTATGTAGACAGGATGATTTTTTTAACCTTTTTTTTTAATTAACAACTTCCATAATTATGGACAATAAACTGTGATAATTCCTTTCTCTCCCTCACTTTCCCTTTCACAAATCCACTCTCCATCATATCTCTAACCCCTCTGAATTAGTCTCTCTTCTATTTCAATGTCATCATCTTTTCCTCCTATTATGAGGGTCCTATATAAGTAGTAGCAGGCATTGTGAGGTCATGGATATCCAGGCCATTTTGTGTCTGGGGAGCATGTTGTAAGCAGTCCTCTCCTTGCTGTGGCTCTTACATCCTTTCTGCCCCCTCTTCCACTAGGATTAAAGGCATGCGCTGCCATGCCCAGCCTTAAGGGGTTTTTTGTTTTGTTTTGTTTTGTTTTGTTTTGTTTTGTTTTGTTTCAGTTATTTGAGAGAGAGAGACAGACAGAGAGAGAGAGAAAGAGAGAGAAAGAGAATGGGCATGTCAGAGCTCCCAGCTACTACAAATAAATTCCAGATGCATGAGCCCTTTTGTGTATTTGGCTTACATGGGTCCTAGAGAATTAAACCTGAGTCCTTTGGCTTTGCAGGCAAGCACCTTAACCACTAAGCAATCTCTCCAGCCACTTTTTTTTTTCAAGGTAGGGTCTCACTGTAGCTCAGGCTGACCTGGAATTCACTATGTCATTTCAGAGTGGCCTTGAGCCCACAGCAATCCTCCTATCTCTGCCTCCTGAGTGCTAGGATTAAAGGCGTGTGCCACCACACCTGGCTTTCAAAACATTTTTTAAAAATTTACTTGAAAGAGAGTGAGAGAGAAAGGGGCCAATATAGAGAGATTGGGCTCACCAGGGCCTCCAGCCACTGTAAACTATCTACAGATGCGTGCACCACCTTGTGCATCTGGCTTACATGGGTACTGGGGAAACAAACTGGGGTCCTTTGGTTTTGCAGGCAAGCACCTTAAGCACAAAGCCATCTGTCCAGTCCCATTGTTTGAGTTTTTTAAAAAAATATTTATTTATTTTATTTATTTGAGAGAGACAAGGAGGGAGAGAAAGAGAGTCAGGGAAAATGGGCACGCCAGGGCCTTCAGCCGCTGTAAACAAATTCCAGACACATGCACCACTTTGTGCAACTGGCTTACTTGGGTCCTGGGCAATCGAACAAACTGGGGTCCTTTGGCTTTGCAGGCAAATGCCTTAACCTCTAAGCCATCTCTCCAGCCCTGTTTGAGTTTTTATAACTATTTATTTATATTTTTTGCAAACAGAAAGAATGGGCATGACAGGACCTCTAGCTGCTGCAAATAAACTATAGATGCATGTGCCACTTTGTGCATCTGGCTTTACCTGGGTACTGGGGAATTGAACTTGGGTTGTTAGGCTTTGCAGGCAAGCAAAGGCAAGAGGATAGCTGTGAGTTCCAAACCAGCCTGGGACCACAGAGTGAGATCCAGGTCAGCCTGAGCTACAGAGAGATGCTACTCAAAAAACAACAACAACAACAAAAAAAAAAAACTTTTAGGGCTGGAGAGATGGCTTAGTGGTTAAGTGCTTCCCTGTGAAGCCTAAAGACCCCAGTTGGAGGCTCGATTCCCCAGGACCTATGTTAGCCAGATGCACAAGGGGCACACACACCTGGAGTTCGTTTGCAGTGGCTGGAGGCCCTGGCGCGCCCATTCTCTCTCTCTCTCTCTCTCTCTCTCTCTGTCTCTCTCTCTCTAGCTGCCTCTTTCTCTGTCACTCTCAAATAAATAAATAAAAATAAACAAAAAAAAACTTTTTTAAAAAAGGGCTGGAGATATGGTTGAGCTGTTAAGATGCTTGCCAGAGAACCCTAAGGAAGTAGGTTTGATTTCCCAGTACCCACATAAAGCCCGATGCACAAGGTGGTGCATGCGTCTGGAGTTCTTTGCAGTGGCTAGCGGCCCTGGTGTGCCCATTGAGAAAAGAAGAAAAAAAAATTGAAAAAAACAAAAAACAGTTGTGGTAGTGCACGCCTTTAATCCCAGCACTTTGGAGGTAGAGGTACGAAGATCACTGCAGGTTTGAGGACACCATTAGACTACATAGTGGATTTCAGGTCAACCTGGGCTAGTGTGAGACCCTACTGCAAGGGGAAAAAAAAAAAAAAAGCCGGGTATGGTCGCTCACACCTGTAATCTCCACGCTTGGGACGCTAAGGTAGGAGGATTACTGTGAGGCTAGCCTGAAACGAATTCCAGGTCAGCTTGGGCTAGAGCAAAACCCTACCTTGAAAAACAAAAAAATAATAAGTCAATAAATAACTCAAACAAAAAGGGAGGAGGAGGAAGAATAGAAGAAAAGAAACCAACGTAGCATCTTGGGAAGGTGCTGGTGGGATAGAGCTCGCAGGCTGAAGCGCTGTCTCCAGGTAGAAGGGAAGAGGGCCTCACAACCCCAGGAACAGCATAGGGTATGAAAGTACATGGGTGGAAAAATTGAGCATTGCCCATCTCTCTCATCACCTGCCCTTGGTTTCACATTTAGGGAGATGCAGCACCCCAGCTGGGAGTGATCCCGGGGAACCGTGTGTTTGTTAAAAATAAACGGTTAGGATGGAGGATGACTAGAGAAACCAAGATCAGCCCTCAGCAGCTGCCTCACAGCTGCCACAAACAGCTGGCGTGAGTCTTTCTTTCCTTCTCTCTTTTTTTTTTTGTTTTTTAGATATTTTATTTATTTATTTGAGAGAGAGAGTGTGTGGGCACGCCAGGGCCTCCAGCCACTACAAACAAACTCCATATGCTTGCACCCCCTTGTGCATCTGGCTCACGTGGGTCCTGGAGAGTCGAACCGGGATCCTTTGGCTTTGCAGGCAAATGCTTTAACCACTAAGCCATCTTTTCAGCCCTGGCGTGAGTCTTTTTCAACAGCTTTGTGGACACTATCCTTGTCTTTCTCCTAAACATGAAAAATATTTGAGACTATTGCATATGTCTCTTTACTGTGACTCCAAAATAGATATTGGGAGACTGGGAAGGTAGCTCAATTGGTGAGTAATTTTCTAGCATGCTGAAACCCCTGGGTTCAATCCCCAGCCCTCATAAACTAGCTGTGGTGTTACAGACCAGAAATCTCAGCACTGGGGAGGTAAAAACAGGAGGATCTGAAGTTCAAGACCATCCTTGATGGTAAAAACTTATTGCTAGCTGGGCATGGTGGTGCACGCCTTTAATCCCAGAAAGCAAGAGGCAGGGGTAGAAGGATCGCCATGAGTTCGAGGCTACCCTGTGACTACATAGTAAATTCCAGGTCAGGCTGGGCTAGAGTGAAACCCTACTTAAAAATAAAAGAGGGGAGCTGGAAGGTTGGCTTAGCAGTTTAGGTGTTTGCCTGCAAAGCCAAAGGACCCAGATTCGATTCCTTAGGACTTACATTAGCCAGATACATGGGGCGCATGGGTCTGGAGTTCATTTGCAGTGCCTGGAGGCCCTGGTGTGCCCATTCTCTCTCTCCCTCTTTCTCTGTCAAATAAATAAAGTCAAATAAATAAGAATAAAAATATTTTTTAAAAAAGAAGATAGCCAGGAGTGTTGGCACATGCCTTTAATCCCAGCACTCGGAGGCAGAGGTAGGAGGATCACCGTGAGTTTGAGGCCACCCTGAGACTCCATAGTGAGTTCCAGGTCAGCCTGAGCTAGAGTAAGACCCTAACTTGAAAAAAAAAAAAAAAAAACCTCTAACAAGGACTGGAAGACCCCTTCCTTTCTACCTAGAGATATAGCCCTTCACCACTTTAACTTCTGAGACATCTCCCCAGCCTTTCTTGAATTTGAAGACAGGGTCTTCCTGAATAACCCAGGCTGGCTGGGAAATGTGTCTCTCAAGGTGTTGGCTTTGAACTAGCATTCCTCCTAACTCTGCCTTCAGAGTTCTAGAATTTTACAGATGTATGCTATGATGCCTATTATTTTTTTCTTTTGCCTTTCCATTCCTCCTCCTTATTCTTCTCTCTTTTCCTTCCTATTTTTTCTTTCTCTTTTTCTTCATTTTTTTTTTTTTTTTTGTCAAAGTAAGTTCTCACTCTAGCCCAGGCTAACCTGGAACTTATTATGTAGTCCCAGGCTCCTCGAACTCACAGCCTCCCAAGTCCTGGAATTAAAGGCTTAGTGGTTAAGGCATTTTCCTGCAAAGCCAAAGGACGCAGGTTTGATTCCCCAGGACCCATGTTAGCCAGATGTACAAGGGGATGCATGCATCTGGAGTTCATTTGCAGTGGCTGGAGGCCCTGGCGTGCCCATTCTCTCTCTCTCCATCAAATTAATGAAAATAAAATATATTTTTTTAAAAAGAAAGAAAGGCATTCACCACCACACTGGTAGTCTCAGGTTGTCCTCGAACTCAAGGCAATCCTACTTCTGCCTCCCGAGTGCTAGGATTAAAGGCATGCACCACCATGCCCAGTTTATTATTATTTTTTTATTTGAGAGAGAGAGAGAGAGAGAGAGAATGGGTGCACCAGGGCCTGCAGCCACTGCAAAAGAACTCCATATGCATGTGCCACTTTGTGCATCGGTCTTTGGCTTTGCAGGCAAATGCCTTAACCACTAAGCTATCTCTCTAGCCCACTTTCTTTATTTTTTAAAATTCATTTATTTGCAAGCAGAGGAAGAGAGAGAGGGAGAGTGAGGATGAGAGAAGAGAGACAGAGAATGGACACTCCAGAGCCTCTAGCCACTGCAAACGGACTCCAGATGCATGCACCCCCTTGTGCATCTGGGTTACTGGGGAATCAAACCTGGGTCCTTTGGCTTCACAAGGCAGGTGCCTTAACCGCTAAGCCATCTCTCCAGCCCACTTTCTTTATTTTTTGAGACAGGCTTTTATATATTCAAAGAGAGCCTTGAACTCAGTATGTAGCCAGAGATATGGTCTTGAACTTTTGATTTTCCTACCTCCACCTCCCCAGTGCTAGGATTACAGGTGTGAGCCCCAGCCCTACTTTATGAAGTGTTGGGGATAAAAACCAGGGCTTTGTGCACACTAGAAAAGCTCTCAACCAATGGAGCTACACTGTCAGTCCTCAAAGTACGTCCTTTCTTTAAAAAAATAATTATTTAGGGCCTGGAGAGATGGCTTAATGGTTGAGGCATTTGCCTGTGAAGCCTAAGGTCCTATGTTCGATTCCCCAGGATCCATATAAGCCAATGCATAAGGTGGCATATGCATCTGGAGTTCATTTGTAGCGGCCAGATGCCCTGGTGCACCTATTCTTTCTCTCCTCTCTCTGCCTAGAGAGAACTCTGTGTCTCTCAAATAAATAAAAAAATATTTTTAAAATTTTTATTTATCTGAGAGTGAGAGAAAGGAAGAGGTGAGAGTGAGAGAAAGAGAGAGAGAGAGAGAGAGATTGAGAATGGGTGTGTCAGGGCCTCCAGCTGCCGCAAATGAACTCCAGATACATGCACCCTCTTGTGCATCTGGCTTAGGTGGGTCCTGGGGAATTGAACCTGGGTCCTTTGGCTTTGCAGGCAAGAGCTTTTAGTCTCAACAGAGACTATTTATGCATCTGTTGCTCCTGCTGCACAAGGAGTTTCATTAAATCCCCAGCCTAGTTGCTAGCTCGTGGTAAATGCTATTTCTTGGACAAATGCGTGATTGGAGGACTACAATAGAGTACTGGAAGACCCTAGTCTTTCTTTCTTCCCTCCCTCCCTACCTCCCTCCTTCCTTCTTTCTTCCTCCTCCTCCTTCTTTCTTTTGTTTTTTTTTTTTTAATTTTCTTTTGTTCATTTTTATTTATTTATTTGAGAGCGACAGAGAGAGAAATAAGCAGACACAGAGAGAGAGAGAATGGGCGCGCCAGGGTCTCCAGCCACTGCAGACGAACTCCAGATGCGTGCGCCCCCTTGTGCATCTGGCTAACGTGGGGCCTGGGGAATTGAGCATCAAACCGGGGTCCTTAAGCTTCACAGGCAAGTGTTTAACCGCTAAGCCATCTCTCCACCTCTCCTTCTTGTTTTTTGAGGCTGACCTGGAATTCAGCCTCAGGGTGGTCTAGGACCCAGGGCAATCTCCTACCTCTGCCTGCAGAGTGCTGGGACTGAAGGGTTGCATCCTGACACCAAAGGAAACGTTGGCTTTAACATTATTATCTCTTCTGTGTGGACTCTTTGGAGAGCCGTGAGAGTGAAGCAGCAACTATAGAGGAAGAAAAACTAATTACTTCCACTGATTTGGAGAGAAATGGCTTTTTGCTCCAAGTCTGAGAGTCCTTTGGCGAACACGAGGCTCAGCACGCCCCCTGTTGGATTTAGTTGGTATTTAATATGAAGAATTGAGAGAAGCTTGCTGATGTGGACAATTTTGCAACTTAGCTACCCAGGGCGTAGGGCGCTTTTGCAAAAGAGGCATCAAATGAGTCAGAGACGTATTCATTGGATTGTCCCTGGGACACATCTTGACTCATCCACAAATTCTCGCATTCCTTTCGGAAGCAGTGGAATAGAATACTTTCCTGGTGGGAAAGCCAGAATGGTGTTGATTTAACAATTTCTTGGCAAAAATGTAGCCACAAAAACCAACCAACCGTGAAAATTCCCATTTCATCTGTAATGTACAAACGTCCAATTACAGAGAACTGGTTAAATAGAGTAACCCTATGTTGGCAAACAAGGCAGCTCTACGTGGAACACTTGTAAGAAATATTAATAACTGAAGAAAGGGAAAGGACTGGGTTAGGGAGGAAATAGCTCATTTAGTAAAGTGCTTATCTTGTGGGCTGGAGAGATGGCTCAGTGGCTAATGGTGCTTGCTTGAAAAGTCTGTAGACCTGGGTTTGATTCCCCAGTACCTATATACTATGTACAAAATGGTACATGCATCTGGAGTTTGCAGTAGCAAGAGGTCCTGGTGTGCCCATATTCTTTCCCTCCCTCTTTTCCCCCTCTATGTTTGCAAATATATAAATAAATAATTTTAGGTACTGGGGAGCTGGAGAGATAGCTAAGTGGTTAAAGGCACTTACTTGCAAAGCCTGATGGCCCAGGTTTGATTCCCTAGTACCCACGTAACGCCAGATGTACAAGGTGGCACAAGTGTGTGGAGTTTGTTTGCAGTGGCAAGGGGCCTTGATGTGCCCAGTCTCCTCTCTCTCTCTCCTTACAAATAATAAACAGACATATTTTTAAATATCCAGGTGTGGCTTCGCACTACTTTAATGCCAGCACTTGGGAGGCAAAGATAGGAGGAATGCTGTGAGTTCAAGGACACTCTGCGACTACAGAGTAAGTTTCAGGTAAACCAGGCTAGAATGAGACCCTACCTTAGGGGAATATATATATATATATATATATATATATATATATATATATATATATATATATATATTAGCTGAAGAGATGGCTCAGGGGTTAAGGAGCTTGCCTGCAAAGCCTAATGACACAGGTTCAATTTCCCAGTACCCACATAAAGCGAGTTGCACAAAGTGGTGAATGCATCTGAAATTCCTCTGCAGTGACTGGAGGCCCTGGAACACCCATTCTCTGTCTGCCTCTCTTTCTCTGCTTGCAAGTAAATTATTTTTTTTTTAAATAAGTGCATGATCTGGGCGTGGTGGTGCACGCCTTTAATCCCAGCACTCGGGAGGCAGAGGTAGAAGGTTCACCATGAGTTCAAGGCCACCCTGAGAATACATAGTGAATTCCAGGTCAGCCTGAGTTAGCTTGAGACCCTACCTCAGAAACTACCCCCCACACCACCAAAAAAAGAAGTGCATGTTTGCAATCATGAACACCTGAGTTCGAGCCTCCTAATGTTCATAAAAGAGTTAGGCCGGACGTAGTGGTGCACACCTTTAATCCCAGCACCAGGGAGTCAGAAGTAGCAGGATTGCTGTGAGTTTGAGGCCAGCCAGAGACTACAGAGTGATTTCCAGGTCAGTATGGGCCACAGTGAGACACTACCCCGAAACCCCACCACTACAAAGAAAAACAGTTGGCTGTAGTTGTGTGTGGCTGTAAAACCAGCACTGGTAAGGAACAGACAGGCAGATCCCTGGAGCTCACTGGCCAACCAGTCTAACCTAAATACAGGCCAGTGAGACCTTGTCTCCAAAGGGATGCACATCATTTCTGAATATGACACCTGAGGTTTTTGTCCTCTGGCCTCCAAATGCACACACATACACATGCACCAGTACACTCATAAACACACACCAAAAAAGAAATGAATATACATATACATATACACATACACGTGTATATGTGTGTGTGTGTGTGTATATACATATACACACACACACACATATATATTCACATTAGTACAAATTTGTATTCTCTCTCTCTCTGTTTCTCCTTCACTTGCTCCCTCTCTAGCAGGGTATTGCTACATATCCCAGGCTGGACTCAAATTCAGTCTTCCAGCCCCTGCCTCCCAAATGCTGGCATTACAATTGCATAGTACTATACCCAGCTGGTATGTGCAAAACCAAAGGACCCAGGTTCAATTCCCCAGCACTCACGTACACACAAGGTGGTACAAGCATCTGAAATTTGTTTGCATTGGCTGAAGGCCCTGATGTGACCACTTTCTGCCTCTCTCTCTCTTTCTCTCTCTCTCTCTCTCTCCAATAAATAAAATATAAAAATATTAAAAAGTAAAAACAGTGAGCCAAAAAATAGTGAGTTCCATGTTCAGTGAGAAATTCTGGGAGATGGTTCTCAGCGGTTAAAGGCACTTGCTTGCCATTGCCCAGCACCCATACAAAGCTGGACACAAAATGGTGCGTGCATCTGGAGTCTATTGCAAGGGCAAGAGACCCTGGTGTGCTTCCCACACATAAGCGCAAATAAAGTTAGAATTTATATAATGTTTTTAGAGGTAGAGTCTCATTCTAGCTCAGGCTGATCTGGAATTCACTCTGTAGTCCCAGGCTGGCCTTGAATTCACAGCAATCCTCCTACTTCTGCCTCCTGAGTGTTGGGACTAAAAGATGTGCACCACCACACCTGGCTCCAAATATTTTCTTTAAGTTGTCAAACCTGCCAATTTTGTGTGTGCATGTAGGATACAATTTTACGTAGCAGCTCACTCTTCCTGAGCCTCAAATGAAAAAGCCACTTGTTTCTGAGGGAACGGCTACTGGAATGTTGTGTGGAGAATCTTAGTCAATGGTCCTTAAAGCACTATGTCCCACACGGAGCTCTCTAGCCCCTTTATGAATTAGTGGGTTCTCTGGCTGGATGGATGACACTGGGGGTCCCCACAGAGCAGTTTTTCATTCTTCCTCATGATAGTGGATACCAGACTACAAGTGACCTTTTGCCGAGCCCAGCCAGCTGGGGAACCCCAAGCCTGGTTTCCTAAGCAGGGAAAAGGTTTGTCTCTGTGGGAAAGGGAGCTGGGGCTGCTCCAGGGACTCGCAAGGCCTGTGCCTGCCCTGCACTGCACACCAGAGGGACGGCTTCTTTTTCCAAACTTCTGTGCTAAGGGCTCTCCTCAGGCCTTCCTGCTCCTTTACATCCGCCGTGGAGGAACTATGAACCATGCTTCAGTTACTATTCATGCCAGCAGCTCAAAAGGGCTGGAGAAATGGGTTAATGGGTAAGGCACTTGCCTGCAAAACCTAAGGACCCAGGTTCAATTACCCAGTACCCACATAAGCTAGATATAAATGGTGGCAAATATGTCCAGAATTCCTTTGCAGTGGCCAGAAGTCCTGGCACGTCCATTCTCTCTTTCTCATGCCAGCACTGGTGGAGTGGTCATTTCCCAATGGAAGATTAGGAGTGCTCAAGAGAGGAGAGCAAGGGAGGGGTGCAGGAGTCTAGAAACCTGCGGCCAAGGGCCAATGCCAACCTGTGAGTGTCCCCCGGCAAGACACCTGCCTTCTCTTGGCCCTCCTCTTTCTGTCAGGTAAGGTGGTGGGATTCCATGATCTGCCTAATTGTTTTAACTGGTCTCTGGGATCTGTAGGTCCCACTCTCTGAACTTGGTGTCAACTAGACTTCCAATGGAAGGATACACAGGGAAAGGTGATGTTAGAGAGGTAAGAGGTGACCAAAGGGCTCCCCCCCTCCCCAGCACCCAGGTAGGGTCTCACTCTAGCCCAGGCTGACCTGGAATTCACTATGTAGTCTCAAGGTGGCCTCGAACTCACAGTGATCCTCTGCTGTGCTGGGATTAAAGGTATGGGGATTGTGTTTTACTTTCTTTAAAAAAAAATTAAAAATAGGGCAGGGAGAGATGGTTAAAGAACTTTCCTGGGGAACCTAAGGACCCAGGTTTGATTACCCAGTACCCACCTAAACCAAATGTAAATGGTGGCACATGCATCTGGAATTCATTTGCAGTGGCTAGAAGCCCTAGTATGCCCATTCATTCTCTCTCTTGACCTTTCTCTCATAAATAAATAAATAAAATTTTAAAAAAATTTTGTGCTAGAGAGATGGTTCAGCAGTTAAAGGTACTTACTTGCAAAGCCTGATGGTTTGGATTCAATTCCCCAGCACACATGTAAGTCTGGAGTTCACTTAAAGTGGCAGGAGACTTGGCCCCTCCCACACTCTCTCTCTTTCTCTCTCATCTGGCTTTATGTGGGTACTGGAGAACTGAACCCATGTAATGCCTATTGCAAGCAGGTGCCTTTAACCACTGAGCAATCTCCCCAGTCCCACTTTCTTTTCCCCATCTTACTCCTGCTTTGTTCCTACAATTCAAGCAGCAAGCTAGAGGATCACTTCTGTGACATAAACTTCACTACAAACAAAAATTCTTCAAGCTTGTGGGATATGGACAAGTAACTCAGTGTACGGACGATGGTGGACTCGGGAGGCTTCAGTGAAACCCTACCTCAAAAAAAAAAAAAAAAAAAAAAAAAAGCCGGGCGTGGTGGCTCACGCCTTTAATCCCAGCACTTGGGAGGCAGAGGTAGGAGGAGGATCGCCGTGAGTTCGAGGCCACCCTGAGACTACATAGTGAATTCCAGGTCAGCCTGGGCTAGAGTGAGACCCTACCTCAAAAAAAAAAGATTGTACGCAGAGGGAGGGATCCTACAAGGATAGTAGGCACAGACAAAGGCAACATTTTGCCTAACTCAGTATCTCAAGGTTCACTTGAATCCTAGCTTGATCTTAAAAGGCTGGGCTTGTGGATGAGGGAAAAAAAAAAAAAAAAAAAAAAGAGGAAAAAGAAAGAGCGGGAGGAAAGGAAAAGTAGAGTACATTCTGAGGACCTGATTCCTCTTCCCAGCTCACATTCCTAGGCCCCAGTCCCGTTCCTGCCGCCTCCGCTGCCCAGGGGGGCCCTGGTCTCCGCTCCAACTATTCCAACCATCTGGGCAGGGTGGGGCGCTGGGCTCTTGGGTCTCCCCTCCGCTGACCCCCCCCCGCCCCGCGCGCTTCATCGGTCTCCCCTTTCTGCCCCGGTCCCTCCTTTTCTGGGGTGGGGCCAGCCAATGGACAGCAAGCCTCGGGGTTTGGCCTGGAAGCCCGGAGCCGCGCGCGCATCCCCCGCCCCACAGTCCTGGCCAGCGTCCCGGTGCGCACGGACGTGGCTCGAGTTTCCTCGGCTCCGGGCTCCCGCTCGCTCGCTTTCCCCTTCTCTCTCTCTCTCTCTCTCGCTCGCTCGCTCCTCCTTCTCTCCCGGTCTCCAGCTCCAGCTCCACCCGGCCGGCCCCGCACGGCTCCCGGGTAAGCCATGGAGGACGTCACGCTCCATATCGTCGAGCGGCCGTTTTCCGGGTTCCCCGATGCCACCGCCGAAGACACGGAGGAGACCACGGCTGGAGGGGCTCCGGCCACCCAGGAGCCGTCGGGGACCGGCTCCGAAGAGTTGATCAAGTCGGACCAGGTGAACGGGGTGCTGGTGCTGAGTCTCCTGGATAAGATCATCGGGGCGGTGGACCAGATCCAGCTGACCCAAGCCCAGCTGGAGGAGCGGCAGGCGGAGATGGAGGGCGCCGTGCAGAGCATCCAGGGCGAGCTGAGCAAGCTGGGCAAGGCGCATGCCACCACCAGCAACACGGTGAGCAAGTTGCTGGAGAAGGTGCGCAAGGTCAGCGTGAACGTGAAGACCGTGCGCGGGAGCCTGGAGCGCCAGGCCGGCCAGATTAAGAAGCTCGAGGTCAACGAGGCCGAGCTGCTGCGGCGCCGCAACTTCAAAGTCATGATCTATCAGGTGAGCCCGCGGGACACACCGCGCCCCGAACTCTCTCGGGCTCCAACCTGCCCCGGGAGCAACCAGAGGATCCACCCTCCTTTCCAGCGAGCCTAGCTCGGGTGGGGTCGGGGAAAGCGGTGGGGACACCCCTGGGGACACGCTCCACACCCCGCGCCGCCCAGCGCCACCCCACCTCACCCAGCCCAGGTCCCTCCCTCCCTCCCAAGTCACCAACCCCCTGAGCGGAACTCTGCGGTGGGCTGGACTTAGGAAACGCTGCCCTTTGCAGGCTGCAGCGAAGGGAATCTCTGCCTTCCACCTTCCTCCTTGGGGACACGTTTACTTTGTGTGTGTGTGTGTGTCGGGGGTAATATTAGGAATCTCGGGAGGTCTTTGGAGAGCCCCCGGTTGTAAGTGGACACTGGTGGCCGGGCCCCGGGCCTGAGGCCTCCGGTGCTGCGGGCCCGATATAGCGAGTGATTCAGGGCTCAGGCACGCACCGGGGAGGGACAGCGCCAAGCGCGGGACGCGAGTTCCAAGCCCCCATCACGCCAACCCCGAGCCCCTCGCACCAGCCTTTGCTGCCCACGCATGTTCCCAGGCAGCGATCTGTCCCTGGCCTCCGGGCACTTGCAGGCCCTTGGGAACACCCTGTCCCGTAGTACCCGGGCGCCCTTGTCCTCCTGGAAGAGGGTGGGGCGGGAAGGGGTGGGCGTTAGGAGTGCAAGGGCGGGGGGCTGGTGGGAGGGGGACGGTCCGGGCGCGGTGAATCACCCCGCATGCCTGCGGGGGCGGCGTCCCGAGTGGAGCGGAGCGGAGGAGGCGCGAGCTGGAGGAGGCTGGCGTACCCCAGGCTCCACCCGGGTGGCCTAAATGATTCCTTTGCACCTCTCCTCATTCCTCTGGCCTGGATATAAATGTAGATTTTTATATCATAACTCTTACAGATGTTAAGAATTCTCATTGCTGCCTTGTCCCTCCTTTCCCTTTCCCTGACCTCAATAGGAATGAATCTTAGGGAACTTGGGGCTTGGTGATCTTTCCTTGGGTGGGAATGGGCTTAGCCTGGCCTCTTCCCTCCCACCCCACCTCAACTTCCCACAGGCGTTATTCAACCTGATGAATGCTCCCACCTCTGGGAGAGAGGATCTTGAGAGCCCTACGGGTTACTTTATACTTCTGAAGGGAATGGAAAGAAAAGGAAGGTTAGACTGCCCACATCCCCTGCCTGCAAGGGCCTTTCTCGGTCGGTCAGGGAGTTAGGGTCACTGATTGCGATGGGGCCTAGTCAAGCTGGTTCAGAATGCCCATCTATGGGGAGGGGAGGAGAGGGGGGTGTTTGCCTTGGTCTAAGAAGAACAAGAGAGATTGGGAGGTTAGCTGGCACCTTTGTGAGGAGATGGGACAGAGACAGAAATGCCTCCTCCTGTTCTCACTGCTGAGGAACCTCATTCAAGAGGCTTTTTCTTGGCCTTTAAGAGGTTTTGCCTGTGCTGGCACATGCCCATAAGCCTAGCACTCCAGATGCCAAGGCAGCCAGATTGCAAGTTTGAGACCAGCCATCTTGGGAGGCATAGCCTGGCCCTGTCTCAAAAAAAAAAAAGACTTTGCTTCTCCCATTTACCAAATTTACAATATTGTCCGAGTAGAAAAATGTTTATTTAGAGCTGTTTCCACCTGTGTGTGTGTGGGGGGGGTGGTGCATGCCTTTAATCCCAGCACTCAGGAGGCAGAGGTAGGAGGATCACTGTGAGTTCGAGGCCAGCCTGGGACTACAGAGTGAGATGCAGGTCAGCCTGGGCTAAAAAGAGATCCTACCTTGAAAATAAATAAATAAAAATAAAAACAACTGTTTCCACTTAATGTAACTGCTTAGAGGCAGCAGAAGGGGAGTTGGGTGTTACTTGTGAGATGGTTTAGAGGCCTTCCTGGCCCTGGAAGAACAGCCTGAGGCAGCCAGCGGCTCCCAGAGTGTCATCATGAAGAGCTTGAAGAGGTGGCTTTCTCACTCTAACTGTCCTGCTAAACTTCCTGTGCCAAAGATGGGAGATTCTGAGAGAAGGATAGGTATTTGTGAGGGACTTCTGTGCAGAGAAGAGTGGCATCTCTTGGTCCCATCCTTTTGCTCTCTGGCGTTGGCAGTAGTGGGTGGGGTGAGGGACACTCACAAGATTTTTTTTTTTTTTTTCCGAGGTAGGGTTTCACTCTAGCCCAGGCTGACCTGGAATTCACTATGTCGTCTCAGGGTGGCCTCGAACTCTCCACGATCCTCCTACCTCTGCCTCCCGAGTGCTGGGATTAAAGGCGTGAACCACCAACGCCCAGTTAAAATATCTTTATTATGTATTTATTTATTCTAGAAAGAGAGAGAGAGGGGATGGGCACACTAGGGCCTCTAGCTTTTGTGAGTACTGGGGAATTGAACCTGGGTCCCTAGGCTTTGCAGGCAAGCAGCACCTTAACTGCTAAGCCTTCTCTCCAGCCTTTTTTTTTTTTTTAAGCAGGGTCTCACTCTAGCCCATGCCGACCTTGAACTCATAGCAATCATTTCTACCTCAGCCTCCTAAGTGCTGGGATTAAAAGTGTGAGCCAAGCTGGGCGTGGTGTTGCATGCCATTAATGCCAACACTTAGAAGGCAGAGGTAGAGGATCCCTGTGAGTTCCAGACCAGCCTGAGACTCCATAGTGAATTCTAGGTCAGCCTGGGCTAGAGCGAGACCCTACTTCAGAAAGTCACACACAACAATTGTGGGCCACCACACTTGTCTAACACAAGATAATTTTTACTGCATTTTTCCAAGCCTGGGCCAGTGAAGGGTACAGATAATTGAGGTAGAAAGAGCGGCTTAACTTGAGCCCCAACCCAGAGGGAAGTCACTAAGTAAACTAGTTCCCACACCCGGGGGGGGGGGGGAAGCTCAGGGGTAAGAGAAACTTTCAGCGTGTGGGGTGGGGTTGAACTCGTAGAACTGCCTTGATCTACAGCACAGATGTCCCCGGTGGGGCAAGGGGCTAGGGCTCTGCTGCTGGAGAAAAGCGGAGCTCTCCTCTCTCAGGTCTGCAGAGGTCTGTGGCCTGAGAAGAGAATGGGGTAAAAATAGCCATGCGTCTTGGCAGGCCTAATAGGGAAGGCTGGGGGCGGCAGCGTTTATGGGAAAGTCAGGATGCTTGGGTGGCCAAGCACAGAGAAAGGGGCCGGGGGCTGGAAAAGAGGCTTCCAGATGCCACGAGTTGTTTTTTTTATTTTTTATTTTTTTTGTTTTTTTGAGGTAGGATCTCACTCTAGCCCAGGCTGACCTGGAATTCACGATGTAGTCTCAGGGTGGCCTCGAACTCATGGCGATCCTCCTACCTCTGCCTCTCGAGTGCTGGGATTAAAGGCATGCGCCACCACGCCCAGCTGCCATGAGTTTTTTGAGAGGGGGAGCAGGGAGTACATTCAACATTCCCCACTACCGATGTGGGAGGCGATGATGAGGCACTGGAGATGGATGAAGGCACCGAAGGGTGGGGGGGAGGCCCCAGTAGAAGGATCCGTATATCTGGCCACCCACATCCTATTCCTGGGGCAGGGAGAATCCCGTGTGTGGCCGCCAACAAAAGTGAGCCTTTTTGCAGCCCATCCTGTTAGGTGACACTTAGGCACCAGATAGTGAGGCAGAGAAGCGAATCCTACTAGTAACCAATAGGCCGAGGGCTGCAAGGAGGGGCAGGCCACCCTGTGCAGACGGAGACACTTGCTCTGAGACACTGCAGCCTGTGAGAGCCGCGCTTCATAGAGCCACATCTCCCAGGCAATGATTTGGATATTTTCGGAGTTATTTTAGAATCAGGAAGAGGAGATAAAGTGGACATAAATGCTCGCCTGCTGGGATAAACTTTTCTTCTTCTTCTTTTTTTTTTTTTTTAAACCTTCCAATGCTAAGGATTGTACTCAGGGCCTCTCACATGCTAAGTAAATGTTCTACCACTGAGCTATATCCCCAAACCTGAAATAGTTATTTATTTATTTATTTTTTCATGGTAGGGTTTCTCTCTAGCCCAGGCTCACCTGGAACTTACTATGTAGTCTCAAACTCATGGCGATCCTCCTACCTCTGCCTCCCAAGTGCTGAGAGAGGCTGGAAGAGAGACTTCCAGGTGGCACGAGCTTTAGTGAGAGGCAGAGAGAGAGAGAATGGACGCGCCAGGGCCTCTAGCTGCTGCAAATGAGCTCCAGATGCCTGCATCAGCTTGTGCATCTGGTTGATGTGGTTCCTGGGGAATCAAACCTGGGTCCTTTGCCTTTGCAGGCAAGAGCTTTAACTGCTAAGCCGTCTCTCCAGCTTGACCTTAAACTTCTGGTCGTCCTTCTTTCTCCTCTGAGTGTTGGGATTACAGGCATGTGCCACCATGCCTGAGTTTTTGCATTGCTTGGGATTGAAACCAGGAATCCAACCATGCAAAGTAAGCCCTCTACCAACTGAACTACAGCCCCCTAGCGGCCTGGAATAGCGGCCTTTAACTCCTTTCTCTCTGGGTTCCAGACGAATCACAGCTACCTTGCTCCAGACTCTCAAACCATTATCCAAAAAATACTCTCCGCCTGGTGCTCTGGGTCCTTTTCTGCCCTTGAGTTTAGTGACTATGCAACATGGGCCTACCAAGCTGCTTCTCCAAACAGAGGAGTTTGGCTTGTTTTTCTTGGTCAGTGGGCCCAACGCAGAAAGGGCATTATTAGAGGTATTTCCACCACTGAAGGAAATCTTACTATCTACCTGCTCCTTCCTCCTACTTAAAAAATATATTTAAGCCGGGCGTGGTGGCTCACGCTTTTAATCCCAACACTCGGGAGGCAGAGGTAGGTGGATCACTGAGTTCGAGGCCACCCTGAGACTCCACAGTGAATTCCAGGTCAGCCTGGGCTAGAGTGAGACTCTACCTCAAAAAACCAAAAAAAAAAAGAAAAAAAAAATATATATATATATTTAAGCCGGGCATATTGGAGCATGCTTTTAATCCCAGCACTTTGGGAGGCAGAGGTAGGAGGATCGCCATGAGTTCAAGGCCACCCTGAGACTACATAGTGAGTTCCAGGTCAGCCTGGGCCAGAGTGAGACTCTACCTACCTTGGAAAACAAAACAAAAAAAAACAAAGCAACAACAACAACAAAAATATATGTATATATACACACACACACACATACATACATACACACACATATGTATATATGTATATATGTGTGTGTGCGTGTATTTTTGCATATGTGTGCACAGGCAGAGGCACATGCTTGTCAAGGTCTCTTGCCACTGCAGCCGATGCCCACGCAGCTTTTTGTGGGTGACTAGGGAACTGCATTTGGCAAAACTAAGCAAAAGCCTTTATCTGCTGATCCGTCGCCCCGGTTCCCCTGCTACTTTTTTCAAAGTGAAGTTTGACTGTTGCAGAAGTCAAAGTTGAAGATGGGAGGCCAGGGGGCCAGGCATGGTGGTGCATGCTTTTAATCCCAGCACTTGGGAGGAAATAGTAAGAGGACTAATGCAAGTTCGAGGACAGCCTGAGACTACAGAGTGAATTTCAGGCCAGCCCTGGCTAGAGTGAGACCCTACCGAGAGACAGGGGAAAACAAGGTGAGGCTATAGCTTAGAGCAGATAACTAGTAGCAAAAGAGAGGGAATATTATCGCTGAGCAACGACCTCAGAGATGAGTGGCGCCATGTTTTTGGAACCCTGCCTTTGTGAATATTTTATTATTCTTTTATAGAACTTTTGAGATAGAAGACAATCAGTTTTATCTTCACTGTGTATTTTGGAAAGCTGGGGCCCAGAGGGGGGAAAGTCACATGCCTATTTATAGTCACATAAGTGACTGGGGATCAACACCAGGGCCAGCCAGACAGGGTGGTGCACACCTGTGATCCTAGCTCTTGGGAAGCTGAGGCGAAGGCAGAGGGGTGGGAATGAGAGGCTGGTTTGGGACACAGCTGCTTAGTGAGGCTGTGTCTAAATGAAAGAAAGAGCTGGGTGTGCTGGCATAGGCCTTAAGTTCCAGCACTTGGGAGGCTGGCGTAGGAGGATAGCTCTGAGGTAAAGGCTAGCCTGGAGCTACAGAATGAGTTCCAGGTCAGCCTGGGCTAGACTGATACCCTGCCTCGAATAAAAAAGAAACAAGAGCTGGGCGTGGTGTTGCATGCTTTTAACCCCAGCACTCTGGGAGGCAGAGGTAGGAGGATCACTGTGAGTTTGAGGCCACCCTGAAACTACATAGAGAGTTCCAGGTCAGCCTGAACTAGAGTAAGACCCTATCCCCCCCCCCCAAAAAAAAAGAAGAAGAAGAAACAAAAAACTAACAGGGCTAGAGAGATGGCTTAATGGTTAAGACATTTGCCTAGAAAGCCAAAGAACCCAGGTTTGATTCCCCAGTACCCATGTAAGTCAGATGCACAAGGTGATGCATGTGCTCTGGCATGCCCATACTCTCTCTATCTGCCTCTTTCTCTCACTCAAATAAATAAATTTTTTTTTTTTCGAGGTAGGGTCTTGCTTGAGCCCAGGCTGACATGGAATTCACTATGTAGTCTCAGGGTGGCCTTGAACTCTTGGTGATCCTCCTGCCTCCGCCTGCCAGGTGCTGGGATTAAAGGCGTGTGCCACCACGCCCGGATCAAAATAAGATATTTTTAAAAAACTAAAAGAAAGCAAGGGAGGAGGGGGAGGAAGGAAGGCAGACCAGAACCCAGGTATATTCTCCCTACTGGGGATGCTGTGTGTGTGAGAAAGTGTGTGTGCACACACGTGTTATATTGGCTACAGGTGGCCAACATTGGTGACCATTAGCTGCTTAATCTCCTGAGTGCAGAAGCCAATGCAATGAGTATTCCCTGGCCCCGTGACAGAGAAAGGAGACGGTGTAAAGCATGAGGATCGGGCTCCCGGCCAGCCACGGAGTCCCCTGACTTTGACTCTGTGTAGGAGAGGGCCATTTCCCACCTTCCTCCTCCCCAGAACCCTTACAGGTCAGGGCCTGCTGCTTTGGGTGCTTGTGGCTACACGCCTTGCTGAACACTGCTGTTGTCTGAGTCTGGTAGTGTCCCCAACTGTCCCTCTCTCGTGGCTTCTGATTGCCCAAGGCAAGCGCGTCAGCTCAGCTCTCCAGGAGAGAGGGCTGGCAGCTGCCGCTGGAGGCCCCATTGGCCTCCCTACGCTGAAGACAGCTCGGGTCGCATCCCGAGTTCTCTGTGCGCTTTAGTGTCCGGTACTCTAGGCCCTGAGTGGCAAGGGAAGGCAGGAAGTGGGAACATGGCCAAAAGGAGTTATCCAAGGTGTCCCTCTTCCAGGCCCGTTTTTTTATTTTTCTTATCCTCTGATGCACTCAGTGCTCACCCAGCCTCGGGGAATAACAAGATGTCAGAGAAGTGTGGCTTCTCTTTCACTCATTGGAGCCTCCTGTTACAATCCAAACGACTGGGTTTTTTAAAAATTCCTTCTCGCCAGAGTGGTGGTGCACGCTTTTAATCCCAGCACTTGGGAGCCAGAGGTAGGAGGATCATGGTAAGTTCGAGGCCACCCTGAGACTAAATAGTGAATTCCAGGTTAGCCTGAGCTAGAGTGAGACCCTACCTCGAAAAACCAAAAACTAAAAATAAAATCAAAATAGAATTCCTTCTCCGTGCTCAGAAGCCTCCCCCCCCATTTCTCTCCAATCCCCCAGAAGCCATGGTCACCCTCATCTGTCGCTCAGCAAGGGTTGAAGGTGGGAGCCCAAGCACGGGGCTGGGGAAGATTCTAGAGGGAGGCGGATGGGGTTCGTTTTAAGCAGTGTTTGTTAATTATGAACGTGGGTTGGTCTCATCCCTTCCAGCCTCAGGGCCCTCTGAATGAAGCATTTCAAATGTGGCTTCTTTCCACCCTAATGCATTGTGTGCATTGTCCAGTACCAGCCCCGACTGAGAGCCTCTTTTTTCTCGCAGCCCTCCACACCCACCTCCCAAGCCCCATTTAAACCCCTTTTCCTCATCTTAGCCCAAGAAGAAGCCGAATGCATCCTCTGGCCGGGCCACACCCAAGATGGTGCCTTTCGACCTTCTGCCTGAGACTGAGCCTTTTGACCTGAAGCCTGACCCAGTGCCCGAACGCCCCGCCTTTGAGCAGATGCCTAGGCCGCTGCCCTGTTACCCAGAGCCTGGGCCTTGGCCCACCCCAGAGGAGTCAACAGCCAGGGGGGCCATCTAGGATCTCCTCAGCCTCCAGGGCCAGCCGGCTTGGGGTTGCCACTCCAGGCCGCCAACTCAGTATACTTGGTGGGAGGCGGTGGCTTTTTGGTGGGCCCTTTCAAGTCACTGCCCACTGGCAGTGGACAATGCCACTTGTGTATGCAGGGTTGAGGCAGATGTTGGTGTGCAGGGGGAAGTGGGGGGGCGATGGATTGGAGGGGCCTACCCTCCTTGAACCTTTTTGTTTTGGCTTTTACCTCAGTACTGGGGATGGAATCCATGCATGCCCAGCCAAGTGTTCTGTCATAGACCTTATCCTCTACTCTTTTTTTTTTTTTTAATATTTTCGTGTTCATTTTTTATTTATTTGAGAGCTACAGACACACAGAGAAAGACACATAGAGGGAGAGAGAGAGAATGGGCGTGCCAGGGCTTCCAGCCACTGCAAACGAACTCCAGACGCGTGCGCCCCCTTGTGCATCTGGCTAACGTGGGACCTGGGGAATCTAGCCTCGAACCGGGGTCCTTAGGCTTCACAGGCAAGCGCTTAACCGCTAAGCCATCTCTCCAGCCCCTCTACTCTTGACTTCTGTTTTCACAGTGGGGCTCCCAGCACCACACTGGAGCTGCCCCCAGAAGCTGCCCTGTGGAGCTGCTGCATGAAGCTGGGAGCGGCTACTGAGGTCCTCTTCCCCTCCCCCTGCCGACACTGCCTGCCTCCTCTGGGACGCTCCAGTTTGGCTCCAAGTCTCTTTGGAAGGGGCCATCATGAGGCCCAGGCCTGGGGGCTGTTGTGTACCCTCTCCACCCCCACTCCTTATAGTTGAGGAAAACATTTGCACTTACTTTTTTTCAGATTTTTTTTTTTTTTTTTTTAGAAAATGTTTTGCAAAGAGATCCCTTGTGTTTGCCAGACCCTGACTTGGGTGGGGCACCCAAAAGCTGCCAGCTCAGAGAGGCCCACAGGGGGAGAGCATGCTAGCTGGCTGGGATCCTCCACCTCCTCAAAGGACAGAGTTTCTCAACTCTATTTTCCTCCCCATTAAGAGGCTATTTTAGACACTTTTCATTGCCTACCTCTCTCGAGAACTTTTTTTGTTTGTTTGTTCTTTTGTTTTTCGAGGTAGAGTCTCACTCTAGCCCAGACTGAACTGGTATTCACTATGTAGTCTCAGGGTGGCCTTGAACTCATGGCGATCCTCCTACCTCTGCCTCCTGAGTGCTGGGATTAAAGGCATGTGCCACCACCACCACCCCCCAACCCCCGGCTTCATGAACATTTAATATGATAGACTGTATGCTTGTCGATGTATGGAGGCTCTTTGGAGCACCACAGACTAGTAGAATATCCAAGTATTTCTGCACACAGTATTCACTCTCTTGGGGACAATGTCACCCCTGCCAAGAATCTACACTCGCAGAAGGAAGGGCCTTCCTGCTTCTCGCGTCTCATCTCCTGTCTTGTAACCCAAAGTGGAGGTCTTGGGCTTTTAGGGCCCTCCCTTCGTTTCTCCTCTGTGCTGCAATGTCTTCTGACAGCCTCTCGAAGCAGATCCTGGGTCTGTGAATGACCCCTGCCTCGTCTTCACCAGCACTGTTTGCAGACAGAACTAGTCAGCATGAAGTCAAGAGAGGCTCCCACCCACAACTGAGTAGCACTTTAAAAAAAAAAATTACTTTATTTATTTATTTATTTGAAAGTGACAGACCGAGAGAGAAAGAGGCTGATAGAGAGAGAGAGAGAATGGGCGCGCCAGGGCCCCCAGCCACCACAAAGGAACTCCAGATGCATGCATCCCCTTGTGGGTGCACCTCCTTATGCATCTGGCTAATGTGGGTCCTGGGGAATTGAGCCTCGAACTGGGGTCCTTAGGCTTCACAGGCAAGCGCTTAACCGCTAAGCCATCTCTCCAGCCCATGAGTAGCACTTTTTAAATTTACTTTATTTTATTTATTTATTTGAGACCGACAGAGAAAGAAAGAGGCAGAGAGGGAGAGAGAGAGAATGGGTGCACCAGAGCCTCCAGCCACTGCGAACAAACTCCAGATGCATGCACCACCTTGTGCATCTGGTTTACGTGGGTCCTGGGGAATCGAACCTCAAACCGGGGTCCTTAGGCTTCACAGGCAAGCACTTAACCTCTAAGCCATCACTCCAGCCCCGAGTAGCACTTTTAACTCTTCTAATCAAATGTGAAATGCCTGGTTGAGGGCCAGGCACCATAGTGGGTGCTCAGTTAGGTTATAATCTCATAAATATCTTTCCTGCAGTGGGGTTGAGAGGTGAAGGGGGAGCCGTCCCCTCTAAGTCCGCTCTGGGCTGGTGCTTCCCTGGCTTGGGGACGTGTGTGTGTGTGTGTGTGTGTGTGTGTGTGTGTGTGTGAGTGCTTGTGCACACGCACTTGGCAGAGGACTGGAGAAACTGTGCATGCTTTTGTTCAGACCTGGTCATTAAAGGTGACTCTGGAAACCAAGCCTATTGGGAGTGGTGGTTTTGTTTAATAAAAACCGGAAAGCAGAGCAAGCAGAGTTTTCCCTCCTTACAACCCTCCCTACCCCCCCCCCCGGGGGCCCCTCTATTGGCCTAGAAGCTCTGCCAGGGAAGTCGGGGTGGGACAAAGGTGCCTGGCCTGTGTACCCAGGGTTGGGGGAGGTGCTTTTGGATTGTGTTTGGTGGCTGTTGTAGCAACAGGCAAACTGGGTGGGCCCAAGACAGCACTCCAAGGCTGTGAGTCATGGGGGAAACCTGACTTGGAAAGGGGGTTGGAAATGAGAAATCCATTAATGGAGGGGAAAAGCTAATGGTGGTGGGTTCTGTCCAGAGCCAGCCTACCAGGCGTTGTCCAGGGATTCAGGTCTTCTGTACTCTGACCTTGAGTGATGGGACCATCGCTCAAGCAGAGGTCTACCCTGAAAGGGGTTATATCCCCCAGATACTGTTCTGGTACTGAAACCCCCCCCCCCCACACACACACACATACAGCAAAATCCAGGCCTGGAGATTGAGATCGTGCACTAGGCACTGGGGATATGGGGAAGGCCATAAGAAGCTCGCAGCTCTCTCCTCAGCCCTATTTTCCACAGTTGGCAAAGACCTTTATCTAGAAAGCCAGAGGCCAGGAACACCAGCCAGCTCAGCCTTTAGAGTTTGGGGTGGAGCAGAGGGAGAACCAGGGATGCTGGGGCGGGGCGGGGATACAATGCGTGTTTGTCTTCCAGCCACTGGAACAGTTTTCTGACTACTCCTCAGTCTGTCCACATTGTCTGGGTTTAGTGAAAGGGAGTGTCTTCAGCAATGCTTGGGGTTCCCCACTCCTGTCCCAGATAGGGTCTTCACTTTTGGCCAGGCTGACCCGGAACTCACTCTGTAGTTCCAGGCTGGCCTCGAACTCATAGATCCTCCTGCCTCTGCACAGTGCTGGGATTATAGGTGTGCACCACCAGGTCCGCCTTCCACCAATGCTCAGTGGGATGTGGGTGGGTTTTTATTCTGACATTCTGGTAGACTGAAGCAGAGATAAGAGCTGGAAATTATTTCTTTATTTTATTTTATTTTTTATTTGAGAGACATAGAGAGAGAATGGGCACACCAGGGCCTCCAGCCATTGCAAACAAACTCCAGATGCATGTGCCACCTTGTGCCTATGTGGGTCCTGGGGAATTGAACTTAGGTCCTTCAGCTTTGCAGGCAAGAGCCTTAACCAGTAAACCATCCCTCCAGCCCTATTTAGTTTATTTTTTGAGATAGGGTGTCACTCTAGTCCAGGATGACCTGGAATGCACTCTATAGTCTCAGGCTGGCCTTGAATTCACAGTGATCCTCCTACCTCTGCCTACCAAATGCTGGGATTAAAGGCATGCGCCACCATACCCAGCCAGAGCAAGGTTTTTTTTTTTTTTTTTGCAGGGGGGTGTTCGAGATAGGGTTTCATTATAGCCCAGGCTGACCTTGAACTCATGGCAATCCCCTACCTCTGCCTCCCAAATGCTGGGATTAAAGGTGTGCACCATTATGCCCGGCAAGAGAGCTGGGGATTTTTTAAAACTATTTTTATTTATTTATGAGTGAGAGAGAGAGAGAAATGGAGAAATGGACATGCCAGGCCCTCTTACAATTTTTTGATACTGGGGTTGTAGGTAAATATTAGCTGGAGATGGATGAAGCACTGGCAGAGAATTTAATCCTAGGGAGTCCTAAAATGATGGGTAAATTCTAATACTGAGAGTCCTAACATAGGCCTCCTTCTGTCGGGTATAACAGAGATCACAGGGAATGCTGAGAGACATGGGGACCTTCCTACACTCAGAATAAGACACCCTTCAATGCCTCCGTGAATAAGAGGCAGAGGGATAGACACGTGCCCTGGGGTGCCTGTGATAGTACTAAACCCCACCTATGGCAGGTGGAGACTACAAGTCCCAGCATGCCTTGTGCCCAGGTTACCTTGCCTGCTGGGAGGTGTAGTAGGGTAATGGAGAGCTGGAGGTGGCTTGGTGCCCAACATAGCTGGTGCCCAGTTGGGAGAAGAGGTGGAGCCTCATTCTCTTTTTGTCCCTGCTAATGCTATTGACAGGGAGGGAAGGAAGTTGGGAGGAGGTGTTCCTAGTGTTCAGTGTAAACCAGGAAACTTGGAGGGGGGAGGGGATGTGAATGGGAGAGAAGAGGAAAGAGCTTGGGGGTGGGACAGGAATTTATGTAGCAGGTGGTAGAGAGATTCCAAGTCGTTTGTGTATAGGGAGTGTTTATGTGTGTGTGCATTTGTGTGTCTGTGAGAAAGGTCCATTTACATTCCTCATTGTCTCAGGAGGTGGGATTTTCTTACAATTCTAGGAAATCGTTTTTCTTCAGAAAACCCCTTAGAAAAATTCTCATTCCTTGTTCTAAAATCCTTAAAAAAGAGGCTGGGCCAAAAAAAAAAAAAAAAAATCCTGCTTATGTTCTGGAAAAGACCTTTCTGCAGTCTTACTTTTTGGTGGTGGTGGTATGTTCCTAACAAATGTTGATCTAGAGTCAGAAAGTTGGAAAAATCTCGCCAGAATGGAAAAAAATGAGTGGTACTGGGTCCTTTGAGAGGAAACTGGGAAAGCAAAACACTGGCTTTCAGTTCCAGGATCATAGGCAACCTGGGATGGGACCACCATCCCACTGTTGCCCTTTGACCTCAGGCCTTGGGAACATAGCAAGAGCAGAGCATCATTTTCCCTTCCTTTCCAAAGCAGGGACGTCAGGGCCAGAAGAAATGGCCACACTAGGGAGAAAATGTGTCTATGGCTTCCAGTCAGCTTCTTCCCCTTTTCTCCATTAATTTCTTCATGGGGACTGGGGTGACCCTGCTGGAGCCAAACATTATGGGGTCAAGGAAGGAGCGGGTGGGTAGGCAGAACTCTCATTCCCCAAAATCTGGTTTTTAAATGGCTCAAGTTTGGAAAACGCTCTTTCTTTACGCTATCTTCAAGCTATCCTCCTCAGGTGTCACCCGAAATTGACTTTGAGCTCATCTGTCACCCACGCACAAACAAACCCGCTTTTGCTTTTTTTTTTTTGGTCCTGTTTGGGGCAGTGTGTGATTTATGCCACCAGAGGGCGCTCCGTCATTTCCATTTAAACTGCATCCCCCTCAGTGGCTTCTTGCAGTCACGAGGGATCCCAGGGCCCCAGGGATATTTAGCTAAAGTGCAATTATAGGGCAGAACATTTTCTGACCCGAAACTCTGTTCCCTCCTCGCACTAGTTGGATACTAGCCGTTCAACACAGATATAGGGACTGTGGTTGATGTACCCCGCCCCGTCTGTACCAGGCGCACAGGCGGGGTGTGTAGGCAAAAGCCAATAAATAGGCTGAGAGATGGCTCCGTGGTTAAGGCGCTTGCCTGCAAAGCCAACCACCCACGTTCAGGTCGCCGGTACACACGTAAACGCAGATGCATATTGTGGCACATGAATCTGGAGTTTGTTTGCAGTGGCTGTAGGCCCTTGCATGCTCATTTTTCTCATCTCTCTTTCTGTCTCTGCTTGCAAAGAAAGAAAGCAAGCATGCATGCATGCAAGGAAGTTGGAAAGATGGCTTAGAGGTTTATGTGCTTGCCTGCAAAGCTAAAGGACCCAAGTTCAATTCCCCAGGACCCACATGCATCTGGAGTTCGTTTGCAGTAACTGGAAGCCCTGGTGCGCCTATTCTCTTTCTCTCTGCCTATTTTTTTTTCTCTCTCTCTCAAATAAATAAATAAATACAATTTGTAAAAAGCCAATAAGAAAAGAGCCTGGCGCGGTGGCACGCGCCTGTTTACTAATCCCAGCACTTGGGAGGCAGAGGTAGGAGGATCGCCCTTGAGTTGGAGGCCAGTTTCGGACTACAGAGTGAATTCCAGGTCAGCCTGGGCTGGAGTGAGATCCTATGTGGAAAAACCAAAAGGAGAAGACACAGACAGAGTAAGTGAGGAGGCTTTCACAGCCCACCGTCTGTCCCCCCGGCCTTTTCTCACATCTCGGCTCTGATCTCCTCCTAGGACGACGTGAAGCTCCCGGCTAAGCTGAGCGTGGGCAAGTCTCTGAAGGAGTCGGAGGCGCAGCCGGAGAAGGAGGGCGACGAGCTGGGCGAGGGCGAGCGTCCCGAGGACGAGGACGCGGCGGCGGCGGCGGCGCTGGAGCTGTCGTCGGACGAGGCGGTGGAGGTGGAGGAGGTGATCGAGGAGTCGCGCGCAGAGCGCATCAAGCGCAGCGGCCTGCGGCGCGTGGACGACTTCAAGAAGGCCTTCTCCAAGGAGAAGATGGAGAAGACGCGGGTGCGCACGCGCGAGAACCTGGAGAAGACCCGCCTCAAGACCAAGGAGAACCTGGAGAAGACGCGGCACACGCTGGAGAAGCGCATGAACAAGCTGGGCACGCGCCTCGTGCCCGCCGAGCGGCGCGAGAAGCTCAAGACGTCGCGCGACAAGCTGCGCAAGTCCTTCACGCCCGACCACGTGGTGTACGCGCGCTCCAAGACCGCCGTGTACAAGGTGCCGCCCTTCACCTTCCACGTCAAGAAGATCCGCGAGGGCCAGGTGGAGGTGCTCAAGGCCACCGAGATGGTGGAGGTGGGCCCCGACGACGGCGACGACGACGACGACGACGACCGCGTGGGCGCCCGGCGCGGGGGCGCGGGCGAGGCCACCGACCTGCTGCGAGCCAGCAGCCCCGACGTGCACACGCTGCTGGAGATCACCGAAGAGTCCGACGCCGTGCTCGTGGACAAGAGCGACAGCGACTGAGCAGGGTCCCCCGCCCCGCCCCTCCCCTCCCGCCCAACCGAGGGGCTCTGCCCTGGAGGCTGGCACCTTGGCCCTGCCACGCCCTGCACCCACCACCCCTTTTTCTTCTTGCAAACTTTTCTCTTTTGCACTCTTCTTCCTCAGCCCCAGCCTGGCTGAGCTTTGTGGGGTTGTTGTTTTTTTTTTTGTAAGTTGAACACACTTGCCCTTCCCAGAGCACTCCTCCCCCAAAGCTACAGCTGTTAGACGGCAGGAGCCAGCCACCACCACCACCACCACCACCACCACAACCCCTCTCCCCATGGACGGCTTTAATTTGGACACAGTCTCTGGGGGGATGGAAGGAGCGATCCATATACTGACCGTCCAAGTCCAGCATCCTCTTGAGGCCTCCCCCCCATACACCCGTCACTCCGCCCCGTGCACACCCAGCTGCGTCATTCCTGCTCGCCGAGCTCTGCCCCTGGAAAACTCCAAAGCTAAACTTCCTGCAAAAGGAAAGAATGAACGAATCCTGGAAGGGGTTATTTGCAGGCGTGTTGGGAGGGGGGGATTATACAGGCTTGTAATTCCATCTACTTGGGAGGCTGAGGCAGGAGCATCACAAGTTTTTAAGGCATGCCTGGGCTCACAAGAGTGAGTTCAAGGTTAGTAACTCAGAACCCGTCTTCAAAATTAGAAATAGAGACAGGGCTGGGTTGTAGCTCAGTAGTAGACCGCTTGCCCAGGCAAAGCCCTAGTTTCAATCCCCAGTACCATAAACAAGAAAAACAGGAAAAAACAAACAAATAGAAGACCCCTGCCCACGTAGGAAGGTTCCTACTAGCAAGCTGGAGGGTCTTTGGGGAGACTAGGCGGTGGAAGGTGGATGCAGAGTGAGCCTTGACCCTGGATGTGGATCTGCAAAGGGTCGCACCAGGGACAGCCGATGGCAAGCAGGACCTGGGGAAGGACAAGTGGGAACACGCGTGGAGGGAGGCGCACACTTATGAGTACATGGCTTTAAGAAGGAGAATGGGAAAGTAGAAAGCAAAAATGGATGAAGAAACAAGTTCTATTCATTAGCACCATGAAGAAACTCAGGGCAACCCCCCCCATCTTACTGGCCCTCCCGGGGGTGGGGGACAGTAGGACCATTTTCAGAAGAGAGAAGGGAGGGCAGTGTGAGAAAGCAATGATCCAAAGAAAGGAGAGGGGTTAGCCTTTCCATATCTACCCTCAGCTGGGGATCTGGGCGCTGCTCCCCTGGGGAACCCTGGTTTTTAATACCTAGAGTATTAAGGAGCCAGGCGTGGTGGTGCACGCCTTTAATCCCAGCACTCAGGAAGCAGAGGTAGGAGGATCGACGTGGGTTCGAGGCCAGCTTGAGACTACATAGTGAATTCCAGGCCAGCCTGGGCTAGAGCGAGACCCTAACTACCCACACGCATGCACGCGCAAAGATTCCAGAAGGGGGCAGCAGCAAGCTGCAGAGAACTGGGAGTTAGGAGGGAGGTGGGCTGGAGAGAGCAAGGTGCCAAAGGAGCAGACCCCAGGAAGGGAGGTGGGGACCGTGGGAAGGATAACTGGCCGCCTCTTAACTGCGTCCCTCGCGCAACCTTCTACTGCAGATCCTTCCCCAGAACTAGTATAAAGCTACGGGGCTTGCCTGCTCCTCGCTGAGTTCCTTGCGACTCTGGGGGTGCTTTTGCTGAAAACTTGGGGAGATACTGCTTCCTGTCTGAGGCCGGATTTCTGTAGTCTACCGACTAGGTTCTCCTCAGGACACTTCAATCTCCCTGCTTCTCCTGTTAAAGGCTTTTAGGCAACAAGGACGCCTGCCCGCACCACCATCACCAGTTCACACCCCGCCCCAGGGATGGTTGGAGGGTGCCACCTCCTCACCGTCTCACCCCAGTCCCCCACGTATCTTCCCTGCTCCGCTTTTTAGGATTACAGCTTGTTGGTTTTTCTTTTCTTGGAGGGGGAGGGGGGAATCTGGGGACACAAACCTTTTATACAACATAAAACTCTGCTTTAAAAAAAATTTTTTTCTTCCTTTTCTTGGTTCCCTTCGCTCCTCTGTATGGTTGGAGGCACATCAGCTGAGGGAGGATGAGGAAGGTGAGGCTGGAAAAGGTCCCTTGGGGCTGGTGGGCTGAAGGGGCCCCAGTTGGGAGTACATGCAGTTTCCTGTGGGCTCTGGGGAGCCCCTCACGTTGCTGTGTCCTGGTGAGCAGCCCGACCAATAAACCGGCTTTTCTAAAAGAATCTGTGTGGGCTTGTATTGTTCAGAGTACCTACTTAGGGTGAGTATCCATCGCAACACTGGAGGGAATTTGGGATGAAAAGGGGAAGGAGGGGGCTGGAGAGATGGGTCAGTGGTTAAGGCACTTGCTGGCAGCAAAAACTTAACAACTGGAGTTCGATTCCTTGGTACCCATTATAAAGCCAGATGCACAAAGTGGCACATGCATCTGGAGTTCCTTTGCAGTGGCTAGAGGCCCGGGCACACCCATTCTCCCTCCCTCCCTCTCTCTTTCTCTGTGAAAGAGACGCCACCTGCCAGGAGGGGCAAGCTGAGGGTCCCCTTGTCTGGGACCTGCAAGTGCAGCTGTGAAGCAGAGAGTGACGCCAAGACCCCAGGTGCAGCCAGACTTCCTTCCGGGGAAGCCTGCTGTTTCCTCACTGACCCTGGAGCTGGCCGAGCAGCGAGCCGCAGCGAGTCTCCTGTCTCAGCCTACCTCAGCAAGCCAGGTTACAGGCTAGCATGGCCACGCCCGGCTTTCTGCATGGGTGTTGGGGCCGGACTTGGGTCCTCGTGTTTGTATAACAAGCGCGCCCACCCGCCGAGCCCTCTCCCCAGCCCCTGAACTCTGTTCTTAGGAGGTCAGGAGACAGCTGTAGTCAGACTTGGATGAGTTGACTGCCTCATCTGTTCTCACCCGTAGCAGTTGAACTGATTTGGGGTCCAGTTATTTATTATTTTGGTATTCTGAGGTGGGATCTCACTCTAGTTCAGGCTGACCTGGAATTCACTATGTAGTCTCAAGGTGGCCTCAAACTCAGCGATCCTCCTACCTCTGCATCCTGAGTGCTGGGAATAAAGGCATGTGCCACCATGCCCTGCTAACTTACCCCCTCCGAAATCCATTTATTTATTTTTTTATTATTTTTAAAAAAATTTTTTAATTTTTTTAAAGATTTTTAAAAAATTTTATTTATTTATTTGAGAGTGACAGACAGAGAGAGAAAGAGGCAGAGAGAGAGAGAGAGAGAGAGAGAGAGAGAGAGAGAGAGAGAGAATGGGTGTGCCAGGGCCTCCAGCCACTGCAAATGAACTCCAGATGCATGCACCCCATTATGCATCTGGCTTACATGGGTCCTGGGGAATCAAACTAGGGTCCTTTGGCTTTGCAGGCAAATGCCTTAACTGCTAAGCTATCCCTCCGGCCCATATATATATATATATTTATTTATTTTAGAGAGTGAGAGAAAGAGAGAGAGAATTGACACACCAGGGCCTCAGCCACTGCAATCAATTTCCAGATGCTTGCACCACCTAGTGGTCATGTGAGACCTTGCACTTGCCTCTCCTTTGTGCATTTGGCTTACACGGGATCCGGAGAGTTGAACATGGGTCCTTAGGCTTCACAGTCAAGTGCATTAACCACTTAGCCATCTCTCCAGCCCTATTTTGGGTCCTTTCTACTCCATTCCCCACATTCCTGCCAGCGATATGCACTGGATAGTCCCTCACAACCATTCCACCCTATATGCACGTGTCCACTTCATGACAATGCGGAAGCTCTACAAATTCAGTAAAAGTTGCTTTGACTTTTGACCTTTTCCAGGCTCGCTGTGTGTAATCTAATACATTTAATGCATTCTCATTCTGGGCAATGGAAGTGAGCTGTGGCTCCCAGTCAGCCACAGTATCACCCTACATGGTTAAAAAGAAGAAGAGTGGCCGGGCGTGGTGGCGCACGCCTTTAATCCCAGCACTCAGGAGGCAGAGGTAGGAGGATCGCCTTGAGTTCAAGGCCACCCTGAGACTACAGAGTTAATTCCAGGTCAGCCTGGACCAGAGTGAGACCCTACCTCTACCTCGAAAAACCAAAAAAAAAAAAAAAAAAAGAAGAAGAAGAAGAATGCCGGGCGTGGTGGCGCATGCCATTAATCCCAGCACTTGAGAGGCAGAGGTAGGAGGATTGCTGTGAGTTCAAGGCCACCCTGAGACTACATAGTGAATTCCAGGTCAGCCTGTACTACAGCAAGACCCTACCTCGAAAAACCAAAAAAAAAAAAAAATAAATTTAATTTATTTGTGAGAGGGGGTGGCAAGAATGGGCAGGTCAGAGCCTATCGCCTCTTGCCCCTGCAAATGAACTCCAGATGCACATGCCACTTTGTGCACCTGGCTTTATAGGGGGAATTGAACCCAGGCTGGCGGGGTTTGCAAGCAAGCACATTTAACCACTGAGTCATCTCCCAAGCTCCTCATTTCTCTCTCTCTCTCTCTCTCTCTTTTTCTCTCTCTCTCTCTGAGGTAGGGTCTCACTCTAGCTCAGGCTGGCCTGGAATTCACTACATAGTCTCAGAATGGCCTCGAACTCACAATGATCCTCCTACCTCTGCCTCCTGAGTGCTGGGATTAAAGGAAAGGCAAGTGCCACCATGCCCGGCTTTTCATTTACTTATTTATTTTGTTTGTTTGTTTTCGAGGTAGAGTCTTGCTCTAGCCCAGGCTGACCTGGAATTCACTGTGTAGTCTCAGGGTGGTGTTGAACTCAGCCATCTTCTTACCTCTGCCTCACAAGTGCTGAAATTAAGGGCGTGAGCCACCACACGCTGCTATTTTCCCCTCCCAAATCTCCCCTCCCAGGTTGGGTCTCACTCTAGTCCAGGCTGACCTAGAAGGCACTTTGTAGTCCGTGGCTGGCCTAGAACTCACAGTGATCCTCCTACTCCTGCGTCCCAGGTGCTGGGGCTTTAGTACAGATGCACAAGGTGGCACATTCACCTGGAGTTCATTTGAAGTGGCTGGAGTCTCTGGCATGCTCATTCTCTCTCTACCTCTCTCTCAAATAACTAAATAAGTATAATTTTTTTTATTTTTACATAACATTTTTGTTACAATTTTGGATTTTTTTCTTTTTTAAAAAAGATTTTATTTATATTTATTTATTTATTTGAGGGACAGAGATAGAAATAGGCAGGTATACTCAGGCATGATGGCACAAGCTTTTAATCCCAGCACTTGGGAGGCAGAGGTAGGACAATCGCTGTGAGTTTGAGGCCACCCTGAGAATACATAGTGAATTACAAGTCAGACTGAGCTAGAGTGAGACCCTACCTCAAAAAACTTAAGAAAAAAATAAAACTTAAAGAAAAACCCTCTGGGTTCAGGTTGGAGAGATGGCTCAGTGGTTAGGGCGATTGCCTGTGAAACTTAAGGACCGAGGTTCAATTCCCCAGTGCCCGTTTAAGCCAGATGCACATGATGACACATGCATCTGGAGTTTGTTTTTAGTGGCTGGAGGCCCTGGTGCACCCATTCTCTCTCTCTCTAAAATAAATATATAAATAATTTATATAGATATATATATATATTTTAAAATGAAAACTCTGGGTTCAAGCTCCACTATATAAAAAAAAAATTTTTTTAAAGATGTGTAGGAGTTCAGGGATAATGTTACAGGCCTGTCATCCCAGCACCCAGGTAGAAGCATGAAAGGATCAAGACAGCCTGAGCTGCATGAGACCTTGCCTCAAGACACAAAACACCAAAATCAAAAAGCGGGAACGGATGAAAGGCTGAGGATATAACTCAGAGATAGAGACTGGGTTTTGCACACATGAGACCCTGAGTTCCATTCTTTTTTTTTTTTTAATTATTTTTATTTATTTATTTGAGAGCGACAGACACAGAGAGAAAGACAGATAGAGGGAGAGGGAGAGAATGGGCGTGCCAGGACTTCCAGCCACTGCAAACGAACTCCAGACGCGTGCGCCCCCTTGTGCATCTGGCTAACGTGGGACCTGGGGAACCGAGCCTCGAACCGGGGTCCTTAGGCTTCACAGGCAAGCGTTTAACCGCTAAGCCATCTCCCCAGTCCCCTGAGTCCATTCACACACACACACACACACACACACACACACACACACACACACGAATGAAAGCTGTTTACCAAAGGAAAATTGAGTTGCTGATATCAATAGAAAGGGGAGAGGAAGGCAGGCAGACAAAACAACAGATGTTCTTTCCAAATGATCTGTTTGTGAATCTGTGTTAGGAGCCAGAGACTAGAATGACAATAAAATCTGGTCCTTGATTATAAAACATTTGCAATTAGTGAAAGAGGCAAATAAATGTTCAAAATAACTCAAAGCTGCCTGTGAGGGACAGAATACAAAGGCTCAGATCACACAGGGCTCAGCTCTGGTAAGGCAGGTGAGAAACTTCAAGGCTTTAAATTTGCTGTTCTGAGGCCAGGTGTGGTGACTCATGTCTTTAATCCCAGCATCCAGGAGGCAGAGGTAGAAGGATCTCCATGAATGTGAAACCAGCCTGAGAATGAACAGTGAATTCCAGGTCAGCCTGGGCTAGAGCAAGACCCTACTTTGAAAAACCAAAATAATAAATAAATACAATAAAATAAAATTGCTGTTCTTGGGGCTGGAGACATGGCTCAGCGGTTAAGACACTTGCTTGAAATTATTTTTTTTAAATGGGGTGGGGGAATGGCTGGACAGATTGTTTAGTGGTTAAGGGGCTTGCCTGTGAAGCCTAAGATCCCTCGTTGAATCTCCAGATTCCATGTATAGCCAGACCCAAAACCCAAAACTGAAGCAAGCATGCAATGTCGCACATGCACACAAGGGGGCGCATGGGGTCTGGAGTTCCTTTACAGTGGCTGAAAGGCCCAGGCACACCCATCCCCTCTCTCTCTCTCTCTCTCTCTCTCTCTCTGCCTTTCTCCTTCTGTCTGTCTCTCAAAAATAAAAATAACAGGTGTGGTGGCACACGCCTTTACTCCCAGCACTTGAGAGGCAGAGGTAGGAGGATTGCCTTGAGTTCAAGGCCACCCTGAGACTACATAGTGAAATCCAGGTCAAGACCAGAGCAAGACCCTACCTCAAAAAACAAACAAATAAATAAATAAAAATAAAAATAAATAGCCAGGTGTGGTGGTGCACACCTTTATTCCCAGCAATGGGGAGGCAGAGGTAGGAGAATCACCATGAGTTTGGGGGCCACCCTGAGACTACATGGTGAATTCCAGGTCAGCCTCAGCCTGGACCAGAGTGAGATCCTACCTAGAAAAAAAAAGATACTTGCCTGCAAAGCTTAAGGACTCAGGTTCACATTCCCAGTACCCATGTATAAGCCAGATGCACAAGGCGGCACATGCATCTGGAGTCCTTTTGCAGGGCCTAGAGGCCCTGGCACTCCCATTCTCTCTCTTTCTCTGTATTTGCCTCTTTCTCTCAAATAGATAATGCATATTAAAATTACTGTTCTGTTTTCATGTCACAGAGCCTAAAAATGTCTTAAACATCAAGCATATTGGTTACTGCTACTTGGTTGAACATACAGCCATATTTGCTTAAGCCCTTACGTGATTTCCACACTGTGCAAACATTAGAGTGTACAGACTACACTAGGAGATGTAATCTTATGGGACCACTGGAGTGTATATAACCCATCACTGGCTGAACCATTACATGGCATGTGACTGTATGAAGGAACGGACATTGGCCAGCTCAAAGAAAAAAACAAAAGTTCGTGGTGGACAGCTGCCAAGATATCCATTGAACTCCAAGGAATCACTGAGCTGAGGCTAGGCAGAACAGGAACGAGGGGATCTCCAGGGACCTTTGCAGGGGGAGCTGATGGACGGCCCTCTCTGAAGTGGTGACATTAATGGAGCTCAGCTCCAAGGGCTCCTGGGCTCTTTGCCTGTCAGTTTCAAATTCCACACTCCTAGCAGACAGAATTTTAAAAAAAAAAGTTTACTGTGACATTTTCATACATTCGTACAATGGATCTTAACCATATTCATTCCTTTGTTATCCTGTTATCCCTCTTCCTCTTTATTCTTTTATTTTTTTCTCAATTTTTATTAACATTTTCCATGATTATAAAAAATATCCCATGGTAATACCCCCCCACTTTCCCCTTTGAAACTCCATTCTCCATCATACCCCCTCCCCATCTCAATCAGTCTCTCTTTTATTTTGATGTCATGATCTTTTCCTCTTCTTATGATGGTCTTGTGTAGGTAGTGTCAGGCACTGTGAGGTCATGGATATCCAGGCCATTTTATGACTGGAGGAGCATGTTGTAAGGAGTCCTACCCTTCCTTTGGCTCTTACATTCTTTCCTCCACCTCTTCCACATTAGACCCTGAGCCTTGGAAGGTGTGATCGAGATGTTACTCAGTACTCCAGTCACTTCTTTCCAGCACTATGATACCTTCTGAGTCGTCCCAAGGTCACTGCCATCTGAAAAGAGAAGATTCTCTACTCAAAGTGAGAGTAGCGTTAATATAAGGGTATAAATATTAAGAGAAGTGCTTACTGGGCAGTTTGATAAGCATAGTATATACACTTACCCAGATATCAGCAGATGTTACACCCCTAGGGCTCATGACTACCCCTGTTTTAAGTTTTCAGTGTCAGGGATGTATTCCCTCCCATGGAGCGAGCCTCCAGTCCAATTGGAGGGCAATTTGTTTCCTCCATGACAGACGTGCCACTCTTTATTCTTTTATATTTTATTTTTATTTATTTGAGAGGGAAAGGAGCAGAGAGAGAGAGAGAGAGAATGGGCACACCAGGGCCTCCAACCACTGTAAATGAACATCAGACATGCACCACCTTGTGCATCTGGTTTATGGGTCCTGGAGAATCAAACCTGGATCCTTTGGCTTTGCAAGCAAGTGTCTTAACAGCTAAGCCATCTCCCCAGCCTGAGAGAATCTGATTAAATCGGTTAATGCTAGTGAGTGCTAGTTTTCCGTGGATTTAATCATCTATTGCTGGGAGAGAGGATCCTTCAATAGATATGGCTGAAGGGAGAATGGCAGTGTGACTCAGAGTTAGGAGGACTCAGGAGCCAGGCAGAACACCAAGAAGCAGCTCCCTGGACAGCAGGCGCTCTCTGCATCTATTACGCGAAAGCATTGAGGTGGGGTGGGGTGGTTCCTCAGGCCAAACAAAAGGTGTGAAGAGACATAGAGGCCAAAAGGCTGAAGGCATGACTGAGCAGCAGGTGACAGAAAGATGGAGACTTAGAAAAAAAAAAATTTGTTCATTTGTTTTGGTTTTTCCAGGTAAGGTCTCCCTTTAGCCCAGATTGACCTGGAATTCACTATGTAGTCTCAAGCTGGCCTTGAACGCATGGTGATCTTCCTACATCTGCCTCCCAAGTGCTGGGATAAAAGGCATGCGCCACCACACTTGACTTGTCTTTATTCATTTTTGGACTATGTGTGTGGAGGATGTGTGTTGTGGCGTGTGCCGTGACGTGTGTGGCATATGCGGAAGCCGGCTGAGAATGTTCAGCGTACTCTATCGCCCGCCTGGAATTCACTGTGTACGCTTAGGATGGCCTCAGAATCACAGCAGTCCTCCTACTTCTGCCTTCCAAGTGCTGGGATTAAAGACGTGCACCACCATGCCTGGCTCTTTAAAAAAAAAAAAAATTATTTATTTATTTATTTGAGAGAGAGAGAGGCATATAGAGAAGAGAGAGAGAGAATGGGCACACAGGGCCTCTAGCCACTGCAAAGAAACTCTAGATGCATGTGCCACCTTGTGCAGCTGGTTTTATGTGGGTCCTGAGGAATTAAACTTGAGTCCTTTGGCTTTGCAGGCAAATGCTTTATCCTCTAAGCTGTCTCTCTAGCCCCTCTTTTTTTTTTTTTTTTTCCAAGTTAGGGTTTCTCAGGCTGACCTGAAATTCACCACATAGTCTCAAGGTGGCCTCAAGCTTGCCGCAGTCCTACTTCTGCCTCCCGAGAGCTGGAATTAAAGGCGTGTGCCACCATGCCCAGCTCATTTGTGTTTTTTTTTTTCATTGTTTTGAAAGAGAGAGAAAATTGTGTGTGGCAAGGCCTCCAGCCACTGCAGACAAACTCCAGATGCACACACCACCCTGTCCATCAGGCTTATGTGGGTACTGGGGAATTGAACCTGGGTCCTTAGGCTTCACAGGCAACTGTCTTAACCACTAAGCCATCTTCTCCAGTCTTGTTTCATTATTTATTTATTTATTTTTGGTCATTTGAGGTAGGGTCTCGCTCTAGCCCAGGCTGACCTGGAATTCGCTATGGAGTCTCAGGGTGGCCTCGAACTCACGGCGATCCTCCTACCTCTGCCTCCTGAGTGCTGGATTAAAGGCGTGCGCCACCACGCCTGGCTTATTGTTTCATTTTTTACACTTGATCTTAGCCAAAAGGCCGAGAAGCGATGTTTTACTTTATATGTATTTGAGAGAGAGAAAGAAGCAGAAAGAAAAAGAATGAATGGCAGGGGCTGGAGAGATGGCTTAGAGGTTAAGCGCTTGCCTGTGAAGCCTAAGGACCCCAGTTCGAGGCTCGGTTCCCCGGGTCCCATGTTAGCCAGATGCACAAGGGGGCGCACGTGTCTGGAGTTCGTTTGCAGAGGCTGGAAGCCCTGGCGCGCCCATTCTCTCTCTCTCCCTCTACCTGTCTTTCTCTCTGTGTCTGTCGCTCTCAAATAAATAAATAACACATTAAAAAAAAAAAAAAAAAAGAATGAATGGGCCCACTAGGGCCTCCAGACACCGCAAACCATGCACCGCCTTGTGCATCTGGCTCATGTGGGCACTGGGGAATTGAATCTGGTTCCTTTGGCTTTGCACGCAAGTGCCTTAACTGCTAAGCCATCTCTCCAGACCTTGATTTATATTTTTAAAGACAGGAGTTCTTGTAGCCCAAGCTGAGGATAATCTTTTTGTGTAGCTGAGGATGACCTTGAACTCCTGATCTTCCTGCCTCTATTCCCCAAGTGCTGGGACTACAGGCATGTCCCATCATACCGGCTGAGAGCTTGTTTTATAGAGGAGAAAATAAAATGAGTCGTTTTACAGGGCAAGGAGGAAGAGAGGGAGAGCGCCCGGGCCTCCTTTAAGGCATGATGGACCTGCAAGGTGAGTAACTCATGGACAATGGAACAAGAGAAGGCGCCTGCTGGTGCCCAGCCAGTTTATAAACCTCGTCTTGGGCAACTCTAGTGCATGTAGAAACACTCCGCTTGTTTCCTCCAGGGCTTTATGTCTGCAGGCTGACTGGAACCCTTGCCCTGCCCACAGCTGGTACTTTGTTAAGGGTAGGCATTGCGTCTGATCTGGGTTAATGAATTTCGAGTTCATAGACACGAACTGGATATCTTCTGTCAAGTCACGACAAGCAAAGGGCACATTAGCGGGATGTTCCACAAACTTCTCTTCCTCGAATTGCCTTCCCCAAGGCAAGGTTTTTTAACTTTTTATTTTGTAATTTCGGGATAATCTCAGTTTCTCCCTTTGTTCCCTTCCTCCCTGTACCTTTCCCTCCCTCCCTTTCTCTCTCTCTCTTTTCTTGAGGTAGGGTCTCACTCTAGCTCAGGCTGACCTGGAATTCACTATGCAGTCTCAGGGAGGCCTCTACCTCATAGTGATCCTCCTACCTCTGCCTCCTGAGTACTGAGATTGAAGGCGTGCACCACGTGAATTCGAGGCCACCCTGAGACCCTACCCCCCCCCAATTTTTTTTAAGTTTATTATATGGTGGGGGGAACACAGCACAGGGTCTCATGTATTCCAGGCTGGCGTCAAACTTGCTATGTGGCTGAGGATGACCTTTGAACTTCTGCCTCCAACTTCCCAGTTTTGTCTTGTTTTTGTTTTGAGGTCGGGTCTCGCTCTAGCCCAGGCTGACCTGGAATTCACTATGTGGTATCAGGCTGGCCTCAAGCCCTCAACGAACCTCCTACCTCTGCCTCCCAAGTGCTGGGATTAAAGGTGTGCACCACCATGCCTGGCTCAACTTCCCCATTCTATCCAGTGACAGGGATGGAACCGAGGCTTTACCCACGATAGGCGGGCACTCTGTGAATTGAAGTACATCTCCAGCTTTCATTCACTAACTTTGGAGCACCTACTATATGCTGCCAATGTGCCGGGCACCAGGGAGATGAGGGAGCTCCGTTCAGTTTGTTTTCTTAGTGCTGACAGTGTGATGAGAAGACAGATGTGGCTCTTTTTCTAAAGATAAATAAGAGCCGGGCATGGTGGCGCACGCCTTTAATCCCAGCAGTCGGGAGGCAGAAGTAGGAGGATCACCAAGAGTTCGAGGCCACCCTGAGAATACATAGTGAATTCCAGGTCAGCCTGAGCCAGAGTGAGACCCTACCTCGAAAATCCAAAAAAAAAAAAGATAAATAAAGGGCTGGAGAGAGATGGCTTAGTGGTTAAGGTGTTTGCCTGGGAAGCCTAAAGACTCATGTTTGACCCTCCAGGTCCCACGTAAGCCAGACGCACAGTGATGCAAGTGCGCAAGGTCACACACGCACACAAGGGGGCGCACGCGTCTGGAGTTTGATTGCAGTGGCTGGAGGCCCTGGCGTGCCAATTCTCTCTCTCATTCTTTCTCTCTCACTCTCCAATTTTTTTTAAAAAGGCAGTCTGTTGGGCTTGCCTAAAAAAAAAAAAAAAATCAATAAAGCCAGATGTTGTGGCACATGCCTTTAATCCCAACACTTGGGGAGGCAGAGGTAGGGGAATCACTGTGAGTTGGAGGCCACCCTGAGACTTCATAGTGAATTCTAGGCCAATCTGGGCTACAGCAAGACCCTATCTTGAAAAATCAAAATAAATAAAAAACAAATAAATAAATAAAATAAGAATTGTGATTAGTTTACAGGAAATAGGATATAGAATTAGAGACAATAGGTTGGGATCCACATTAAGTGCCTGTGGTTAGACAAACCGTCTCTGAGTAAGTCAGGAGGAACTAGTTAGGCCAAAGCCAGGTAAGGGACAGTATCTGCCCATCCCCGAGCAGGGAAATGGCCTGGCTGGAGTTCAGTGGGCAGCAGGGAGGGCCTTGATGGGGAATGAGCTAAGAAACTCATTTATCCTAAGGCCCAGGGGAAGCCACTGCAGGGACAGAATGACAGGGTATGAATAATGTTTTAAGCAATGTAGGAAAAAACCACCACTGCCTTGAAAATATGAGTGGGGAGGACACTACCCGACAGGAGGTGAGAGGTGCTTGCACGATGATGCCTAAGAAGGGGTTTGCAGAAAGAAGGGCCAAGGTGTTCTCTGAGGCGTCAGTGAGAAACGTGGGTGGGGCGCGGTGGCGCACGCCTTTAATCCCAGCACTCAGGAGGCAGAGGTAGGAGGATCACTGTGAGTTCAAGGCCACCCTGAGACTATACAGTGAATTCCAGGTCAGCCTGGGCTAGAGTGAAACCCTACCTCAATAAAACAAAAAACAAAAAGAAAAAAGAAAGAAAGAAAGAAAGAGAAAAGAAAAGTGGGGAAGTCCTGTGTGAGCCTTTCTATGTCCAAGGCCGCAACAGTCCCAGCACCCACACACGAGGCCTCACGCAATCCTTGGTACCCACTGAGCATCTTCCAGGTTCTTCTCCAAATCTTCTTTGGTTTGCCATGCGTTCTTTGCGTGTGTGTTCGTGGACACGGATGCAAGTGTGCACGCCAGGTGTGAAGACCAGAGGACAACGTCCAGTGTCAGTCCCCGCCTCTGCCTCCTGTGAGGCAGGGTCCGTCCTCCTTGTTCATTTGCTGGGTCAGCCAGGCTAGCTGGTCCGTGAATTTTCAGGCAATTCTGTCCCTGGCCCCTATTTTGTTGCCAGCGTGCTGGGATTACAGTTTCCAGCTTTCATGTGGGGCCTGGGGATCCGAACTCAGATACTCGGGCTGAAGCAGCAAGAGCTTTAGCTATTAAGCCATTTGCTCAGCCCCACCTTCCTTCTTTTTTTTTTTTTAATTTTTAATTTACTTATTTGAGAGTGACTGAGAGAGAGAGAAAGAGGCAGAGAGAGAGAAGAGAATGGGCACGCCAGGGCCTCCAGCCACTGCAAACAAACTCCAGCCACGTGCTCCCCCTTACGCATCTGACTAACACGGGTCCTGGGGAATCAAGCCTTGAACCGGGGTCCTTAGGCTTCACAGGCAAGCACTTAACCACTAAGCCATCTCTCCATCCCACGTTCCTTCTTTTTATTTTATTTATTTGAAAGAGAAAGAGGCAGATAGAAAGAAAATGGGCACTTAAACCAAATCCAGATGCATGTACCACCTTCTGCATCTTGCTTTACGTGGGTCCTGGGGAATCGAACCTGGGTCCTTTGGCTTAGAAAGCAAGTGCCTTAACTGCTAAACCATCTCTCCAGTCCCACTCCACCCATGTCCTTTTTTTTTTTTTTTTTTTGAGGTAGGGTCTCAATCTAGCACAGGCTGACCTGGAATAAACTATGTACTCTCAGGGTGGATTTGAACTCACTGTGAGTCTCCTACCTCTGCCTCCTGAGTGCTAGAATTAAAGGTGTGTGCCATCATGCCTGCCTTTTTCTTTTCTTTCTTTCTTTTTTTTTTTTTTGAGGTGGGGGGGGTTCTTGCTGTAGCCCAGGCTGACCTGGAACTCACTCTGTAGTCTGAGGCTGCCCTCAAACTCACTGTGATCCTCCTGACTCTGCTTCTCAAGTGTTGGGATTAAAGGCGTGCACTGCCATGCCCAGCTCATATCTTCTTCTTACTTAACCGTAAAGAAGACCTCCTCCAAGGAAAAGGGAGTAAATGAAATGTTTCTAGAATTTTACAAAGTATGATCAGTTTCAGTTCCTTATCTAGTCTGTAGCTCTTGAGGCTCTGAGGTAGGAAGGGAAAACTATCTTGGCTGTCTATTGCTGTGTAACAAATCATCCCTCCACTTAGTGGTAGGAAGCAATGACAATTTATTTTGCTCATGAATTTGCTATCTGGGTAAACCTCAGCATAAATAGTCACTTCTACTCCACTCAGCCTCCATTAGGGCGGCCTGGAAGCTGGGGGCTGGAATCACTGGAGGCTGGCAATATTCATTTTCACCTGGGCCTAGCTGGGCTCTTGGCCTCTTCATGTCATGTGGGCTCTATCACAATATGGTGACTTGGCTCCAAGGGTGAGTAGTTAAGCGACAGAGTCAGGGGGAAGGGATATGGCATTTTATGACCGAACATCAGAAGACATGCATCCAAGTTTCCACTTCCTTCCATGTGTTAGGACTGAGTCATTCAGAATGGAATTAGATTACCTGCATAGACTACTTACAGACAGGAGGACTGTCAAAGAATTTGTAGACGTGCTTGTATACCATCAAAGACTCACTGCATGGGGGGTTTTCTTTTGTTTGGCTGGTTTATTTTGAGATAGGGTCTCATGAAAACCCAGGCTGGCCTTGAACTTCAAATCTTCCACCCTTCACCTTCCAAGTGCTGGGAATACAGGCAAGGGCCACCATGCCCAGTTTTATTTTTGTTTTATTTATTGTTATCTTTTTGGCCTTGAACTCGCAGTGATCCTCCCGAGTGCTGGGAGTAAAGGCGGGCTGGGCCTGTTTTGTTTTGTTTTTAAACCGTGTCTTGCTATGCAGATTGGAAACAGAATCTGATGTAGATGGTCTTGAAGCTGTGCTTATTTTCTGCCTCAGTTTCCCAAATGCTAAGACTACAGGCAGGGCCCCCCACACTGGTATTAGCCTTTTTTATTTATTTATTTACTTATTTGATGGAGAAAGAGAAAGAAGCAGACAAAAAGAGTCAAGGCGTGCCGTGGCCTTCTGTCACTGTAAATGAACTCCAGACGCATGAGCCACTTTGTCCTTCAGGCTTTACGTGGATACTGGGCAATCTTTCCAATTTTTTTAAATAAGTATTTTTTTAAATTTTTTTATTTTATTTATTTGAGAGCGACAGACACAGAGGGAAAGACAGAGGGAGAGAGAGAGAGAATGGGCACGCCAGGGCTTCCAGCCTCTGCAAACGAACTCCAGATGCGTGCGCCCCCTTGTGCATCTGGCTAACGTGGGACCTGGGGAACCGAGCCTCGAACCGGGGTCCTTAGGCTTCACAGGCAAGCGCTTAACTGCTAAGCCATCTCTCCAGCCCTCTTTCCAATTTTTAAAATTTTTTTTGTTTATTTTTATTTATTTATTTGAGAGCAACAGATACAGAGAGAAAGAGGCAGAGAGAGAGAGAGAGAGAGAGAGAGAGAGAATGGACGCACCAGAGCCTCCAGCCACTGCAAATGAACTCCAGATGCATGCACCACCTTGTGCATCTGGCTTAGGTGGGTCTTGAGGAATCGAGCCTTGAGCCGGGGTCCTTAGGCCTTGCAGGCAAGCGCTTAACTGCTAAGCCATCACTCCAGCCCCTCCAATTTTGCCATATGTGCTGCTGAAGTGAGTACAGTGCTGGGGAATCAAATCAGGGCTAGCAGGCTTTGCAAGCAAGCAAGTGACTCTAGCCACTGAGCAATCTCTCCATCCCCAGTATTAGTCTCTTACTTCCAAAGCCTCACTTTCCTTTGTGTCCATACGATATGCACACTGCTCTGGGTTCTGATGAGTGTGGGGTTGAGATAAGTTATGCAATACACCTGTGGTAATTCTATGGTAGTTCTATGGTAATTACTTAATGATTACTAATCATTACTCTTATTTACCACGAAGTAGACTGATAAATGGACACATTGTAGCTCAAGGTGGTGGATGTTATTCTAGACTGGGAAATGACCTGTTGAGGGAGTCTAGCAGACGAGATATAGACTTTGCCAGGAAGGATCTTGGAAAACTCAGTGGAGGTGATGTGGAAACTGGGCTTTTCAGAATGAGTAAGAGTTCTCAGGTAGAGAATGTGGAAGGGAGCAATGGTCTAGGTGGAGGGAGGAATATTGACAAGGGCACGAGATTCCAGAAGGCGCTGACATGGTCAGAGAACATGGTACATTAGTGTGGGAGCTTAGGCTGTGTGGAAATGGGGCTGAAAGGAGAGCTGGTCAGACTTTCTGTATTTTATGAGTTCAGTCAAGAGGGAAAGAAGGGGCATACTTTGAGCTCCTGCTCTATGCATGGCTCGGTGTTGGATGGTCAGGTTTTTTGTTGTTGTTGTTTATTCGAGGTAGGGTCTCACTCTAGCCCAGCCTGACCTAGAATTCACTCTGTATTCTCAGGGTGGCCTTGAACTCATTCATGGTGATCCTTCTACCTCTGCCTCTGAGTGCTGGGATTCAAATTATGCACCACCACACCCAGTTTACTTTACTTAAATTTTTAACAATATATTTGTTTATTTATTTATTTTTGAGGTAGGGTCTTATTCTAGCCCAGGCTGAACTGGAACACACTACGTAGTCTCAGGATAGCCTTGAATTCTCAGTGATTCTCCTACCACTGCCTCCTAAGTGCTGGGATTAAAAGATATTTTATTTATGAGAGAGAGAGAGAGAAAGAGAGAGAGAGAGAGAGACTATGGGTGTGCCAGGTCCTGTAGCCATTGCAAATAAGCTCCCTACACATGCATCACCCTGTGCATCTGGCTTTACATGGGTACTGGGGAATTGAATCTGGGTCCTTTGACTTTTTGCAGGCAGGTGCCTTAACCACTAAGCCATCTCTCCAGCCAACCACCTACTTTTAAAAAAGAAATTATTCTTTCTTTTTGTTTTTTGGTTTTTCAAGATAGGGTCTCACTCTAGCTCAGGCTGACATGGAATTCATTATGTAGTCTCAGGATGGCCTTGAACTCCTCCTACATCTGCCTCCTGAGTGCTGGGATTAAAGGCGTGCATTACCGTGTCCAGCTGATTCACTTTTAAAAATAACTACTTCTTTGACCCCTTAATTTTTAATTGTTAATTTATTTGAGAGAAAGAGGCAGATATATAGAGAGAATGGGCATGCCAGGGCTTTCAGCCACTGCAAACAAATTCCGGACACATGCATCACCTTGTGCGTCTGGCTTACGTGAATCCTGGGTAATCGAACCTGGGTCATTAGGCTTTGCAGGCAAGTACCTTAACTACTGAGGAATCTTTCCAGCCCTGATTAAGCGTTTCTTTTTCGAGGTAGGGTCTTACTCTAGCCCAGGCTAGACCTGTAATTCACCATGTAGTCTCAGAGTGGCCTCAAACTCATTGCAATCTCCTATCTCTGCCTCCCGAGTGTTGGGGTTAAAGGCATGTGCCATCATGCCTGGCTTGACTCCGTTTTTTTTTTTAAATATTTCATTTGTATTTATTTAAGAGAGAAGGAGGGGGTGGCACACCAGGACCTCTAGCCATTGCAAACAAACTCCAGGTGCATGTACCACCTTGTGTGTATGGCTTATGTGGGTCCTGGAAAATTGAACCTGGGTCCTTTGGCTCTGCAGGCAAGCACCTTAACCGCTAAGCCGTCTCTCCAGCCCTATTTTACTTTTTTTTGTTTGTTTGTTTTGTTTTTTGAGGTAAGGTCTCATTCTGGTTCAGGCTGACCTGGAATTCACTATGTAGTCTCAGGGTGGCCTCGAACTCTCAGCGATCCTCCTACCTCTGCCTTCCAAGTGCTGAGATTAAAGGCGTGCGCCACCACGCCCGGCTGTATTTTACTTTTTGAAACAGAGTCTTCCTATGTGGCCCTAGCTAGCCTTAAACTCAATATTGTCCTGTTTAGCCTCCTGAGTAGCTGGGATTATAGGCACACACTATCATCACCGGTTCAATCTTTCTCTCTTTTTTATTCCTTCCTTTTTTATTTCTTTTCTTCAAAGAAGGATCTCACTTTAGCCCAGGCTGACCTGGAACTCACCCTGTATTTCCAGGCTGGCCTTAAACTCACAGATCCTCTTATGTCTTCCTTCTGAGTGTTGGGATTATAGGTATGCTCCACCATGCCTGGCTTCTTCCTTCCTTGACACAGAGTTTCACTCTGTAGTCCTGGAATTTGCTAGTTAGCCCAGGCTGGCCTTGAGTTTATGGCAATCCTTTTGCCTCAATCTCCCAAGTGCCGGGAGTACAGGGAGCCACCATGCCTCGCTCTCAACCTTAATTTTCTGTTTTTTTTAATTTTAATATTTTATTTTAAAATATATTTTATTTATTTATTTGAGAGAGAGAGAGAGAATCAACACACCAGGGCCTCCAGCCACTGCAAACTAACTCCAGATGCATGCACCCCCTTGTGCATCTGGCTTACATGGGTCCTGGAGAATCGAACCAGAATCCTTTGCCTTTGCAGGCAAATGCCTTAACTGCTAAGCCATTTCTCCAGCCCTATTTTTAAAAAAATTATTTATTAGAGAGAGAAAGAGAGAGAGAGAGAGAGAGAGAATGGGCACACCAGGGCCTCTAGCCACTGCAACGAACTCCAGATGCATGCACCAACCTTAACTTTAACTCCTCATCCTTAGTTTTCTATCAGTGGGTAATATAGCCTCTCCTAACTGTTCCACAGGATTAGGATGAGAAATCAAAGAAGGAATGAAGTGGGCATGGTGACACATACCTGTAATCCCAGCATTTGGGAGGATGAGTCAAGGAGGTAACTTGGAAGCCAGCCTGGATTACACAGCATGGTGGCACACACCTTTAGCCCAGCACTCGGGAGGCAGAACTAGGAGGATCACCATGAGTTTGAGGCCACCCTAAGATTACATAGTGAATTCCAGGTCAGCCTGAGCTAGAGTGAAACCCTACCTAGAAAAAAAAAAAAAAAAAAAAAAACCAGAAAAGGGGCTGGAAAGATGGTTTAGAGGCTAGGCACTTGCCTGTGAAGCCTAAGGTCCCAGGTTAAATTCCCTAACATCCATGTAAACCAGATGCACATGTGTCTAGAGTTTGTTTGTAGTGGCTGGAGGCCCTGGCGCGCCCATTCTCTCTGTCTGCATCTCTCCCTCTCTCTCAAATAAATAAATAAAAATAAAATAAAAACAAGCTGGGCGTGGTGGCGCATGCCTTTAATCCCAGCACTTGGGAGGCAGAGGTAGGAGGATCGCCGTAAATTCTAGGCCACCCTGAGAGTCCATAGTGAATTCCAGGTCAGCCTGGGCTAGAGTGAGACCCTACCTCGAAAAACCAAAAAATAAATAAAATGAAATAAAATAAAACCAGAAAACAATAAAAAGGCAATACATATATGTTTTTTTTTAAATTTTTTGTTTATTTGAAAGAGAGAGAGATAGGACTGGAGAGATGGCTTAGCGGCTAAGGCACTTGTCTGCAAAGCCAAAGGACCTTTTTTTTGATTCCCCAGGACCCACGTAGGCCAGATGCACAAGGTGGTACACGCATATGGAGCTCATTTGCAGTGGCTGGAGGCCCTGGCACACCCATTCTCTCTCTCTCTCTCTGCCTATTTCTGTATCTCTCTCTCAAATAAGTAACTAAAAATATTTAAAAAGTGAGAGAGAGAAAGAGTGACAGAATACGCACACGAAGGCCTCTAGCCACTGCAAACAAAGTCCAGATGTATGGGCCACTTGGGCATCTGGCTTTATGTGGGTGCTGAGAAATTGAACCTGGGTTCTTTGGCTTTACAGGCAAGTGCCTTAACCACTATGTCATCTCTCCAGCCCCCATATGTTTTGTCAGTAGTAAACCATTAAACAAGTATTAAACTATGTTATCAGGAAAGCAGTTAACTGTATGTCTACCACAGTTCAAGGAGAATTAGGTGAGGTAGGGGATGTCTGTTTTGCAGTAAAGATGAACAGCAACACACACACACACACTACAGAAAACTATAATAGTTTCCACACTGGGCTGGATTTCCAGAGCAATGGGAGCCTCAAACTCTCCACCTGTGACCCTCCTCAGGCCCTCACCCGGAACACAGCTGGCAGCTCGGGATGCAGCTCATGGGCCACGTGTATGCTCATGGGTACGACCCTGGACTTTATGCCCATCACCACCCACTCGTGACAATGGATGTGAGGTGTGAATCTGGACACCGTGGACAGGCTTCGGGCAGCTGGGACGGTTGAGAACAAAAGCTTGGGCTGTGTATTTCTGGGGCATTGAGAATCCATAGTCTCTGTCAATCTCGCAGAATCTGTGACCCAGGAAAGGTTAAGAGCCATTGATTTTCTTGCCAGAAATTAATAAGAACAGATAGCTTTAGGGAAAACAACTGAAGGAGGAGGAAGGGGGAAGATTTTCATGGAAGTATTTTAACCTAGCTGGGCTTGTGGTAGGGGACGCCTGGAATCCCTGCATCTCAAGGTCTGTAGAGCCCAGCCTGTTCACAAGGTGAACCTGTCTCAAAACGCCAAATAAGGGCTGGATAGATGACTGAGCGGTTACACGCTTGCCTTTGAAGCCTAAGGACCCATCGCATTCAAATAAATAAAAATAAACAAAAAGTATACTAAAAAAAAAACCCAACCAATCAAAAAGCCAAATAAGGCCAGGCGTGGTGGCACATGCCTTTAATCTCAGCACTTGTGAGGCACAGGTAAAACAACCACTGGCAGCAAGGCCAGCTTTAGACTACATAGTGAGTTCCAGGTCAACCTGGGCTAGACCCTACCTCCGGCATAGGGAAACAACAACAAAAAAAACCCGGGCTGGAGAGATGGCTTAGCGGTTAAACACTTGCCTGTGAAGCCTAAGGACCCCGGTTCGAGGCTCGGTTCCCCAGGTCCCACGTTAGCCAGATGCACAAGGGGGCGCACGCGTCTGGAGTTCGTTTGCAGTGGCTGGAAGCCCTGGCGCGCCCATTCTCTCTCTCTCCCTCTATCTGTCTTTCTCTCTGTGTCTGTCGCTCTCAAATAAATAAATAAATAATAAAAAAAAAAAAACCCACAACCTGTCATTATGGGTAACCTGGGTGGTGAGATAATCCTTCTAGATTTTATCTTTATTCTTCTTTGTGTTAAAAAAAAGCAACACAAATACTAATTAAGGATATATAGTTAAAAACCTGACGGTATCAGCACGAAGAAGTCACTTCACTATTTTATTCACTTTTTATTATATAAGGAAAAATGTCTACATTTGCCATGAACCATTGGCTTTGATTCAGTAAAATCTGCACACCAAGCAAACAAGGCAGGAAAGAAAATAATAATAATAAAAGAAACCAATTTAAAGTTCAAGAACTCAGACACAGGGCTGGAGAGACGTCTTAGCGGTTAAGGCACTTGCCCGTGAAGCCTAAGGACCCAGGTTCAATTCTCCAATACCCACATAAGCCAGCTGCCCAAGGTGGCACATGTATCTGCAGTAGGTAGCGGTTCTGGAGCACCCATTCTCTCTCTCTCTCTCAAATAAATAAAATATTTTAAGATGAACAACAGAACTGAGACACATGGAAATGAAAATATTGTGTAAACGTGTCAGTTTTCATATGCATTTCTGTGTATGGACCAAAGGCTAGCTGTTAGGGTTTGATGCTTGAAGGGATGGAACCTCTATAGCGTCGGGTCGTATCCACGTCGTCTCCCCACGCAATCTAGTAATTACTCTATTTGCACGTCATATTTCCGGGTGTATGTCCCGACTCACGCAGAAACAAAACTTCAAAGCTGGCAGGAGTCGCCCGCCAATGTCGTTTTTTTTTTTTTTGGTCCTATAAACCCAGATGCTTATGTCTAACCCCACTCCACGACCCCCGACATCTGCTGATACCTGGGGACCCACTACCTAGCTGACTCCCACGTGGTAAGAAACCCTCAGTCTCGACCCACGTGGTGCCAAGGGCCGGGAAAAGGGAGAGCGGGCAGGAGGGAGCCGTATCAGGGCATTTAAAGTGTCTTGACGTCACGCACTGCCAGGAACTCAGCTGAGTTTTCAGCAGGACATTCCGGTCATTGTCCCTCCCTCCCTCCTCCCCCGCGGTGCCCAAGGCCTCGGCTCTTCCTTTTGCAGTTGCGGAGGGAGGAGCACGCGCGCCGCGGAACAGCCAAACACAGAGGGCGTTCCCAGTCCGCTCTAGACCCCGCCCCTCACCCTAGGCGCTCTCCTGATTGGCCAAAGGGTGGGGCTTCGTAAATGCTGCGCACGTACGGGAGCCTCTGGGTGGCCGCACGAGCTGGCCATCTCATGAATTATGCACGAAGGGCGTGTCCCGAGCAGTCGGGGCTGGGTGGGGATTGGCTGCAGCGGGCTGTAACTCAGCGGTTTCCGGAGCTGCGGCTGTGGGAGTCCGGGAGGAGGGGGAGTCTGGAGTTCCGACGTCGCCGCGGAGGGAACGATTCCCTCCCCGCCCCCCCCTCCCTCCCCGCGCCCCGTCAACCGGATCTTTGAAGAAGAAGCACGGTCGCTCCGCGCTGTCTGTCCGTCCGTCCGTCCACATCGGCTCTCAGGACAGAGGCCCGGCGGCCCACGGGGACCCGGCCGCTCGCACCCGGCGCTAGCGCAGCGCGGCCCGTGGGGCTTCAGCGGGAGAAACAGGTGAAGGGGGCGAAGGGTGGGGCCGCTTCCCCCACTCCCCCGAGGGCTCACCCGGCCTGCAGACCCCCGGGACGGGGTGGCGGTGAGGGGGACCGGGCTGAGCGCCTTGAGGGGACCCGCGAATGGCTACGATGTGAGGAGACTCGGAGGGTCCTCCGGAAGGGACTCCTCGGATGACAGGAGCCAGTCTTAGGAAGTTTCGATCTCGAGAAGATCCCCCGGGGGTGGGCGGAGATGGGGAGCGAGGGGGATGCGCTCGAGGGTTAGGACCACGGGGCGAGGGCGTCCTCGCGGGAGGGTGGCTGCAGCCTTGGACTTCCTGCTGGCTGAGACGGGACGTTCCGGCCACGGGAGGCGTGACAGCGGGCGTGGAAGGGGGGAGGCTGGTGGCAAAGTGTCTTTTTCTCCCCCCCCCCCCCGCCGCACCTCGAGACTGACCCGGCGGCTCCGGGCTGAGCCACTTCCTCCGCCGTGCCCTGCTCCTTCTAGGAGCCAGCTGTGCCCTTCTGGACGTAAGAAGAGGTGTCTTCACCCTTACGACCTCACGGGCTGGCTGGTTGCGGGCTACGATTATTGCTCAAGAACCAGATTTCCTGTCCTCTATCTAAATGCTATCTTACCAATTTCTAGGTTAAGCCAATGCTTCGCTTTGTAAAAAATAATAATAATAATAATAATGTTTTTTTTTAAGACCAAAAAAGTCCCCCCCTTCAGTCAAACCAGCCTTAAAGAGCAACAAACCTCTTTCCTCTTTGACACTGTTTTCTTATAAACACCTGGTAAGCTCGGCTAGAGGATAAATAATTGAGCCATTGCGTTTACTGGATTGTGGTGTTGCTTAATTGCATAGAACAGAATGAGCCAATCAAGAGTGGGAGTTTTCTGTCGCTGCGCCAAGATCTTGGGTAAATGCAAAAAGACAGGGAAACAAAGACTGTCTGGGCTTGGCCGAGTTCTGTGTACAAACTTTACCTGTTAGGGGGTGTGGCTAACAAAATCCAAACTGTCACTCAAGTTGCTTTGTGTTTAGTTCACATCTTTGTATTATAGCAAGTGGTAGTGGTGTGTGTGTGTGTGTGTGTGTGTGTGTGTGTTAATGCAGGCGGTGGTTAGTTACTTTTTTTCTTATTCAAAATGTATATAGTGAGTACCTGCCCGTTTTTATTTCTAAATGTTTTATTTATTTGGTGATGTATTTGTAAATTTTGAGCTAGCTGTGCTGATAAAAATGGATTTGAAAAAAAGTCAAAGCAAGAAATCTCTTATCTTTTTAGATGTGGTGTTAGACTGTGTTATGTCTTGATCCAGCCAGTTTTCTTCTCTTTTTTATTATTTATCTGTGTTCTGTACATGTGCCAGATTGGAGCAGTAGCAGAGATTTTTTCTGTGCACTAGATGGGGAAGAAAATCTGGAATTAAAAAAAGTTGAAGTGTTGATCTTAGTCTTTTATCATTACCACTAAGAACCCTTTGCAGATTCATGAATCTTGTCACTGTAGCTCCTTGGGGAAGAGTAACCATTTAAAGATAATCCACAGTGATGAAGACCTGGGGGGAAGGAGCTAGTGAAGTAGGTAATTCACATAAAGTTTACCAACCTCCTTTTGTAGATAAGGAAATGGGGCAAGACCTTGCTCAAAGCACCAAGGTGTTAAGGGAGAGGTGAAACTTTGAGAGATTTCTTGTTCTTTTGAATGCTGATGCTGAAGTATTCAGTCTTAGAGTGCAGCCTCTGATGGGAAAAGTGTGGCTGCAAACCCTGATAGTGAAGTCCTACCAGTGGGCTGAAAGACTCCAAGGGAGAGAAATACCCAATCAATAGACTAGGACTGGCTGAGGTGATTTATTATTATAATTATAATTATTATTATTGGTTGTTTTTAAATGTAACTGTCCTGGGCCTTACATGGAAAGTAATTCCTTTTTTTTTGGTCAGCATAAATGACCACCAGAATTGAGCTGTTTGCTAATGGAGATACTTAGGCAAGTTTTAGATAAAGAGCAGTTGTGAGCTAAATGTCATTTAAACCCAGGGCCTTGTGGCTTGATCAGAGGTCATTTATGTCTCCAGAAAGTTGCTTTTTCCTTTCTGCCTGTATGTGCTTTGACATTTAACACAAGAGGTAGAGAATATAACTACAGATACCTGAATCCAGCAGCCTTTTAGTAGGTATTTCCTGAGAGAATGTATGCAAATCAAAAAAATATCTACTCTTAGCCAGGTGTGGTGGCGCATGCCTTTAATCCCAGCACCGGGAGGCAGAGGTAGGAGGATTGCTGTGAACTCAAGGCCACCGTGAGACTCCATAGTGATTTCTAGGTCAGCCTGGGCTAGAGTGAGACCCTATCTTGAAAAACTAAAAAAAAAATATATATATATATATATTCTTTACAACTTTGTTGCTTTGCTGAGTAAGATGTGTTTATTCATAGAATTTGCAGTTAATTGTTCCCAATACAACAGGTTGATAATCATTAAAGAGATAGTGAGGGTCTCCAGCTGACCATGCCACCCTGAGAGCACTTATATTTCAAAAGTTCCACCTCCTCCCCCTCCCTTCCTTCTCTTTCCCCTTCACCATTCTTTCCCTCTTCCTCTTCCCTCTCCTCCCGCTTCTCCCTCCTTTTCTTCCCCCTCTTATTCTCCCTCCTCTTCCCCTTCTTCCTTCCCACTGGGGATGGAACCCTGGGCCTCAGGCATGCTGAACAAGTGCTCTACCCTGAGCCACACCCTCAGCTCTGCTGTTTACATTTTAAATAATTTTATTTTTATTTATTTTTAAATGTCTTTTGCTTATTTATTGGTTTGGGATTAATTTTTTTTTAATTTATTTGAGAGTGACAGAGAAAGGCAGGGAGAGTGAGAGAGAATTGGGCACATCAGGGCCTCCAGCCACTGCAAAGGAACTCCAGATGCATGTGCCACCTTGTGCATCTGGCTTACGTGGGTACTGGGGAATCGAGCCTCTAACCAGGGTCTTGGGCTTCACAGGCAAGCGCTTAACCACTAAGCCATCTCTCTAGCCCTTTATTTTTATTTATTTATTTGAGAGAGAGAGTGAGTGAGCACACGAAAGATGCTTACATTTTATATTGTTCATATTTTAAAAGTTTAGCCACAACATTTAGATAATTTGATCAGTTTGTGTGTGTGGTATACCTTCATATGTGTATTAGCTATACATGTGTGTGGATAAGTGCATATAAGCATGTAGGTGGAGGCCAGAGGACAACCGCAGACAGGTGTTGACCCTTAGAAACACCACCCACCTCCTTTGAGACAGGGTCTCTTATTGGCCTGGAGCTCACTAAACTAGATTAGCTGGTCTGTGAACCCTAGTGATCCTCCTGTCTTCACTTCTTTTGTGTTGGGATTGCAAATGCTTAACAGGTGCACACTACCTCACCCTGTGGGTACTGCCATCAAACTCTGGTCCTCACCTTTGGAGGCAATCAAACATTTCCCCCAGCCTGGGATATTGCTCAGTGGTAGAGAGCTTTCTTAGCATGTGTGAGACCTGGGTTCCATATCCAGCACTGCAGAAAGCAACAACAAAACCCAAGACAGCCAGGTGTGGTGGCGCACGCCTTTAATCCCAGCACTTGGGAGGCAGAGGTAGGAGGATCGCCATGAGTTTGAGGCTACCCTGAGGAGACTACATAGTGAATTCCAGGTTAGCCTGGGCTAGAGGGAGACAACAACAACAACAAAACCCAAGAAAGATGAAGAGCATTTTGAGGGACAGCCCTGAATGTTGAGAAACTCCTGGAATTCTGGCACAGCCTCAGTGAGATGCAGTAGGATGATATTGCCAGACCATCCTGATGGTGAAAAGAATTAATGCCATGCTTCTTGCTGGTAACTGTGGCTTTCTGTGGTAAACTATAGTGAGCATGCAGTTGGAATGGCAGTACGCTGAAATGTACTTTTTTTTTTAAAGCAAAATAGCATAAAATAAAATAAATTATAAAAGGGGGCTGGAGAGATGGCTTGGCGTTTAAGATGTTTGCCTGCAGAGCCTAAAGGCCTCAGTTCAAGGCTGGAGAGATGACAGTGGTTAAGGTGCTTGCCTGCAAAGCCAAAGGACCCAGGTCTGATTCCCCAGGACCCACATAAGCCAGATGCACAAGGGGCCGCACACATCTGGAGTTGGTTTGTGGTGGCTGGAGGCCCTGGTGCGCCCATTCTTTCTCTCTCTCTACCTCTACCTGCCTATTTCTTGCTCTTTAAAAAAAAAAAACAAAACAAACCTCTGTTCAGTTCCCCAGGACCCATGTACAGCCAGCTGTACAAAGCGGCGCATGCATCTGGAGTCATTGCAGTGGCTGAAGGTCCTGCTGCACTCATTCTTTCTCTCCTTGCAAATAAATAAAATTAAAAGAAATGGCATCTGGAAAAACCAAATTACTATGGTTAGTTCCTATTTTTCATGTTAGGATTACTGTAATTTCATTCAGACTAGCCAACATGTATGAAAAGCTAAGCAGAAGGTGGGCCTGGCGGCTCATGCCTGTCATCTCAGCACTGGGAGCTTGAGGCAGGAAGACTGTAGAGAACATGAGGCTAATATGGGCTGTAGAGTGAGTTCTAGGTTAGCCTGTGCCACAGAGTTAGACCCTGTCTCCAAAGTAAAACTAAAACTCCAGGCAAAGGCAGGTGGGATGGCACACATCTGTAACCCAAGTACTTTGGGGGCTGAGACAGGAGGATCACTGCAAGTTCAAGGCAACTGTAGTCTGCATTGTTAGTTCAAGGCAAGCCTGGGCTACATAGCAAGGCCCTGTCTCAAAAATACACCCCCATAAAAGCAAGAGGGTTGCTACAACGTTGAGGCTAGTTTGGTCTATATAGTGAGACCCTGTCTCAAAAAAAAAAAAAAGAATTAGAAAAAAGGGGTGGGGGCTGGAGAGATGGCTTAGTTGTTAAGGCACTTGCTTGCAAAGCCAAAGGACCCAGGTTCAATTCCCCATGAACCACGTAAGCCAGCTGCACAAAGTGGCCCATGCATTTGGAGTTCATTTGCAGCGGCTGGAGGCACTGGTGTGCCCATTCTCTCTCTAATAAAAATAAATAAATAACCAAAGTACAATAAGAAAACCAGTGGGCATGGTAGCATAGGCCTTTACCTAGGGAGACAGAAGTAGGATTGCTGTGCCCTTGAGGCCATCCTGAGACTACAGTGTATGTTCCAGATCAGCCTGGGCTAAAGTGAGATCCTACTTCAAAACAACAACAAAAATTTAGGGAGATAATGCAAGTGAAATGTTTAACACTGTGCTGGTCCACATGCTTGCGTCACTTTGTGCATATGGCTTTATGTGGATATTGGGGAATCAAACCCAGACTTTTAGGCTTTGTGAGCAAGCACTTTTAATCACTGAACCATCTCTCCAGCCCACATCTTAAGTTCTTTTTTTTGTTTGTTTGTTTATTTTTATTTATTTATTTGAGAGCAACAGAGAAAGAGGCAGAGGGGGAGAGAGAGAGAGAGAGAATGTGAGAGAGAGAGAGAGATTATGGGTGTGCCAGAGCCTCCAGCCACTGCAAACGAACTACACATGCACCACCTTGTGCATCTGGCTTATGTGGGTCCTAGGGAATCAAGCCTTGAACCAGGATCCTTAGGCTTCACAGGCAAGTGCTTAACTGCTAAGCTATCTCTCCAGCCCTACATCTAAGTTCTTACTGAAGGTCAAAGAAAAGAGATTGCTTTCCTTCAGGGTTAAGAGAAGGGCTCTATTACATTTATTTTTATTTTTAATTAATTAATTTTTATTTTTAATTAATTAATTAATATTTTAATCAGGTGGGAGAATCTGAACTCCCGTAGAATGAATAGGAGTGCTGACTAGTAAACGTGTATTCAAGGCTGGAGGGATCTGAGTGGGTGGAGCTGGAGACAGCATAGTGCATTCAGGAACTATAAGTGGAAATGCTTAATTTAGGAGAGAACTAAACTGAGAGGAAGGGGCGGGCCACAGGGCTAATTTTTTATTTTTATTTTTATTTGCTTATTTTTGATTTTCTGAGGTAAGATCTCACACTAGCTCAGACAGACCTGGAATTCACTATATAGTCTCAGGGTGGCCTCAAACTCTTGGAGATCCTCCTATCTCTGCCTGCTGGGATTAAAGGTGTGTGCCACCACACCTGGCACTCTTTTTTTTTTTTTTTTATTTTTTTGGTATTGTTTTTTGGTTTTTTGAGGTTGAGTCTCACTCTATCTCAGGCTGACCTGGAATTCACTATGTAGTCTCAGGGTGGCCTCAAACTCATGGTGATCCTCTGCCTCTGCCTCCCAAGTGCTAGGACTAAAGGTGTGTGCCACAACGCCCCGCCAGTTTTTTTTTTTTAACCAATTTATCTTGACATATTTATTGCAAATTCCTTTTTAACAGCCTAACAAAAGAATAATAAGGAAGGACACATTCACATCCAGAAAAAAGTAATAGTTTGGGCTCTCTCTGACTTTCCTTCCTGCTAGCCCCATCTGTGCTAACAAATGGCTTTACTCACCCTGAACACGGTACCTTTGACTTGTAAGTTCATTACTCAAGAAATTTACGTTTTGAGCTGTCGGAAGGTGAATTGTTATTGTAGTGTGGAAACCCTTGGGTAGTGTGTTTCTTGGTGCACAGTTGTGATAGGAGTTAAAGAAGTACTGTGAAGCCAGACTTATTGGACTTTAATTTCAGATCCATCACCTTGTGGTTGCATTAACTGGTCTGGGTTTCAGTTTTCTTATCCACAGACTGCCTTCCAGGTCCACTTGTAGAGCAGCTGTGAGGACTAAGCAAGATAATGTACAGCACCTGGCAGATGGCTAACATGCTTCTACTTACTATTATTAAAAATAATGTTCTTGGGCTGGAGGGATGGCATAGTGGTTAAAGCGTTTGCCTGCAAAGCCCAAGGACCCAGGTTTGATTCCCCAGGAACCACGTTAGCCAGATGCACAAAGGGGTGCACGTGTCTGGAGTTAGTTTGCAGTGGCTGGAGGCCCTGGCGTGCCCATTATCCCTCTCTCTCTCCCCCTCTTTGTCAAATAAATAAATAAATAAAAAATAAAATATTAAAAAAAAATGCTCTTTCTGCCTACAACGTTGGGTATGTTATGATTCATGGTGGCCATTAATGACCCAAAGGAAAGAAAGAGTAATTGGGAGAGGCTAACCTATCGTGTAGGAGAATACTAAATAGGGCCTGGGGATTTACACTGTGGTAGAGGAGATGGAGGCCTTCACATAAAAGACAGACCTGGCAAACTAAATTCCTGTTTACACAAAGGCCTTGATGGTAAGTCTCTTTTGCATCTTCCAGAATCTATGATTGCGTGCCATTTATTTTTAAGTTCTCTTCATCACATTAAAAGCCTGATGAGTCTCAAAAATAGTCCCTTGGAGTTTTGCATGCTATAAAAAATAGTGTAGTTACGAGCTGGGCATGTTGGCGCACGCTTTTAATCCCAGCTCTTGGGAAGCAGAGGTAGGAGGATCACCGTGAGTTGGAGGCCACCCTGTGACTACATAGTTGATACCAGGTCAGCCTGAGCTAGAGTGAGACCCTACCTCAAAAAACAAACAAACAAAAAAAAAAAAAAGTGTAGTTATAGGCTAGAGTTGTAGCTGAGTTGTAGAGTGTTTGCGTTGCACGCACACAGCCCTTGGCTTGATGCCTTGGCACCTCGTGTGGTGGCACATTCCTGTAATCCCAGCACCTGGGAGGTAGAGACAGGAGGATCAGTTTATGATCATCTTTAGCAATATAGCCACATTGAGCCAGCCTGGGATACACGAAACCCTTCAAAAATATGTATATATTAAAATATATATATATATGTAAGGTGCTGCACAACGTTAATCCCATTATTTGGGGGATCATTGTGAGTTCAGAGCCATTATGTAGTGAATTCTAGGTCTGTCTAGGCTAGAGCAAGAGCCTACCTTGAAAAAAATGTAAATAAATATTTAAAAATATAAATATATAGTACAAAAAGCCTGGTGTGTGGTGCAGTGTTATATACTTATAAGCCTAGCCACTCTGGAGTCTTGAGGAAGAAAGAGTTCAAGACCAACCTAGAAAACTTTTCAAGATTCTCTCTCTCTTTTTGGGGGTGGTTTCATGGGGTCTCATTCTAACTCAGGGTGACCTGGAACTCACTCTAGTCCCAGGTAAGCTTCAAACTCACAGTGATCCTAGTGCTGAGATTAAAGGTATGCACCACCATGTCTGGCTGGCATTATTATTATTATTTTTTTTTTTCTTTTGAGGTAGGGTTTCACTCTAGCTCAGGCTGACCTGGAATTCACTATGTAGTCTCAGGGTAGCCTTGAACTCGCGGCGATCCTCCTGCCTCTACCTCCCAAGTGGTGGGATTAAAGGCACGCACCACCATGCCTGATTTGAATTGTTTAAGGGTCTCCCTGTGTTGTCTAGGCTGGTCCTTCCTCATCCTTCTGAGCAGCTGGGACTACAGGCACACAAACCTTGCCTGGTTGGCATAGCATTTAGTTCGGGGCTAAGGAGGCATGTGAGTGGCCTGCCTGATCTGTGTGAAGCTGGTTTGCTTGGTACTACTCAGCTGCTAGGCACCCTTCACAGCGTGTGCCCGTGCATGCGTGCAGATGTATGAAGGACGTGAGTTCACTGGAAGTGTGAAATTTTGTTTTCCTTTTCCTGTAACTGTAAGCTAATCAGTCTTCAAAAAAGCCTTGCATTTCAGACCCACTTGGTTCAGAGCCACAGGTCCATTCCCCTGCTACTGGGATTTTGAACTGGAGAAGACTGGGGAAGAAAAGCAACCCTCCTCCCTGTTCCCTTTCCCTCCTTGGGGCCAGAGGAGGAAGCCCAGCAGAGCTTGAAAGAAAAAGTAAAACTTCTGGTAAATAAATAATGTCTTCCCTGTTGGGGAGGAGGAGTGCAGATCTTTAGGGGGATGTTGGGGTAGTTTTTGCAGATGCCATTTCTGAAAAGTGACTTGGGTTAGTGAAGGTGAGCTCAGATCAGGAAAACCCTGCCTGTCTGTGTCAGCCACCTGCCTTCCCGCCTGCTGGTAGCTGTCATTAGTTCGTCCCTTCCTAACTTCTTTCTCATTGTGAGAGTCTGGGCATTTGAGGCTGAATTTGAGCACCTGCTTGGGTGAAAGCACCCTAAAGTGCATGTTTTCCCACACCCTGTCTAAAGCTAATTTTGTTTTGCTTTCGGCAAGCTCTGTTTTTCAGAATCTGAAGGCATTAGACATTTCCTTTGTTCTCCCACCCAGTAGATTTCTCAAACCCTCGAACCCCAAGTGCTGGCTGTGTAATTACCTCTCCTGGAAACCAAACAAAGTGCAGTATTGCTCTGAGTTAGCATGAAAGCAGCCGGCCTTTGAATATGTTTTTACTTGTGGTTTAGACACAATAAATATTTAATCTCAGTCTGACTTTCCCTGTTTTGTTTGTGCGCCTCTTTTAAATCAATATGTTTAGGGAAAACAAATTTCTGGAAACATTAATCAAAATGAAACATAATTAGGGTGGTAACTCTCTATGTATAGGAGCAGGTGTAGTCATTGAAGCACTCTAGCCTAAGCTAGCCTGGAACCTCCTAAGTAGCCCAGGCTGTCCTGGAATTTACTGCAGTCTTCCTGCCTCAGCCTCCTAAATGCTGAGATTACAAGCAATGCGTAATTCTAATTCCATGTACAAAGACTCCAGTGTGACTTCATCCATCAGGACAGGCTCTGTGTAGAGAACTGTGGTGCTCTGCACGTGAGGAGTGTTTTAAGAAATTTTATTTACTTGGGGAGGAGAGAGAAAGAGAGTAAGGGCACATCTGGGCCTCCTGCCACTACAAATGAACTCTAGAAGCATGTGCTACTTTGTGCACATGGCTTTAAGTGGGTACTGGGGAATCGAACTTGGGCTGTCAGGCTTTACAGCAAGTGCCTTTAGCCACTGAGCCTTTTCTTCAGCCCATGGAGCTTCCATCCCTTAATGAGCATATTGAAGGACCTTAGGTTCATTGGGCCATGGCAGAGTCCTTGTTCTCAGACATGCTGTGGTCCAGGATGTTGAAAGCGAGGGAGATTGTATAAGTGGCAGAGCTACGGGGTGTATGGGAACTTGGAACTTGGCTAAGTTTTGCTTTGAACTTAAAGCTGCTCTAAAAAATAAAGTTGAGCCAGGCGTGGTGGCGCATGCCTTTAATCCCAGTTGGAGGCAGAGGTAGGAGGATCACTGTGAGTCCGAGGCCACCCTGCGACTACAGAGTGAATTCCAGGTCAGCCTGGGCCATAGTGAGACCCTACCTCGAAAAATCAAAATAAATAAATAAATACAGTTGGGCTGGGTTTGGTGGCACACACCTTTAGTCCCAGCACTTAGAAGGCAGAGGTAATTGCTCTGAGTTCAAGGTTCCCTGAGGCTAGAGTGAATTCAGGTCAGCCTGGGCTAGACCTTACCTCGATAAACCAAAAAGGAAAAAATAATAAAAACAAATTAAAAATAAAGTTTGTTAATTAAAAAATAGGTGCTGTTTTTGCAAAAATACCTGAAATGCCTTGCAGGGTTCCATTTTCAGCATATTAAAAAAAAATTAAAAGAGGCTGGGTATGATGGCACATATCTTTGATCCCAGCACTTGGGAGGCAGAGAGGTAGGAGGGTCACCATGAGTTGAGATTGCAGAGTGAATTCCAGGTCAGCGTGGGCTAGAGTGAGACCCTACCTTGAAAAACCAAAATAAATAAATAAAAATAAAAACAAAGGCAGGGGTGGTCGCTCACACCTATAAACTCAGCACCTGGAAAACTGTGGTAGGAGGAATTAGAGGACAGTCTGGGCTACTAAGGGAGTTCTGGGTCAGCCTGGGCAAAGTGATCTGCTAAAAAAAAACCTCAACAAACTAAAAAAAACCAGAAGCTGGACAAGGTGGCTCGTAACTGTAATGACAGCACTTAGGAGTCTAAGGCAGGAGGATTGCCTTGAGTTGCAGGCTAACTGGGCTGCATAGTGAGTTCTAGGTTAGTTTTGGCTAAGGTTCTGTCTCAAAACAATCACAATAATAATAGTAAACAAACATGAAGCTGTGCATGGTGACCTTTTTTAATCCCAGCACTCTGGAGGCAGAGGTAGGAGGATCACTGTGCGCTTGAGACCAGTCTGAGACTACATAGTGAATTCCAGGTCAGCCTGGGCTAGAGTGAGACCCTACCTTGGGAAAAAAAAATCCCACAAAACAAACATGAAACAAAAAAAAACACATCTGAAGCACAAAACTGTTTTCATGATAGAAATGCTTGTATTTTGAATTTCATTGGTATTTACTCATTATAGTTAACTCAGAAGGAAACACTGGTTTCACACATGAGGGCCCATGATGCAATAATAAACTATGAATTTTGTTATCTCTTAAACCTTCAGGATGTGCTTTTTGGTATTCTGTTATGAAAAGGGAGGCACAAATCAAGCATCTGTCTAAGAAAGAATTTATTTTTTTTTGAGACAGGGTCTTGCTACATAGCTCAGACTGATTTCAAACTTGTAATCTTCCTGCCTCAACCTCAGAGTGCTGTGATTACAGGTAAACAGCACCATGCAAGGTAAACAGTGTTTTGAATGACTGATGTTCAACTTCGTGACACATTCAGAAATGAGAGAGGGGAAGCTGTCCGTTCGTGGAAGAAACTGACAATGATTGCTGCCAGTAGTAAAAATTTGAGTTCAAGAGGAAAAAGGAAAAGTGAAACAAACATGTTTTCACTCCTATTTAATAGCTTCCTGATATTAATGACTGTAAATTTTTCTTTTCTTTTCTTTTCTTTTCTTTTCTTTTCTTTTCTTTTCTTTTCTTTTCTTTTCTTTTCTTTTCTTTTCTTTCCTTCCCTCCTTCCTTCCTTCCTTCCCTCCTTCCTTCCTCCCTCCCTCCCTCCCTCCCTCCCTCCCTCCTTCCCTTCCTTCCTTCCGTCCTTCCTTTTCAAGGCAGGGTCCCACTCTAGCCCAGGCTGACCTTCCTCCAACTCACAGAAATCCTACCTCAGCCTCCTGAGTGCTGGGAGTAAAGGCACGAGCCACATCCTGCTAATGAATGGAGGGTTTTTTTTTTTGTTTTGTTTTTGAGGTAGGGTCTTGCTCTAGCCGAGGCTGACCTGGAATTCACTATGTAGTCTCAGGGTAGCCTCAAACTCACAGCGATCCTCCTACCTCTGCCTCCCAAGTGCTGGGATTAAAAGCGTGTGCCGCCATGCTTGGCAACAGTGCCATTCTTTCCACTTGTTTGAGACAGTCTCTTGTTTGTTGCTGGGAAGGCCAGACTAGCTGGCTCACAAGTTTTGGGGTTCTACTGACTCTGCCTGCCATTGCTGTAGGTGTTGTAGGGTTACAGATATGTATGCTACTTTGTGTACAGCTTTTTAAAAACATTTTTATTTTTATTTATTTATTTACTTGAGGAAGAGAGAAAGAGGAAGAAGAAGAGAGAGAGAGAGAGAATGGGTATACAAACGAAATCCAGATGCATGTGCATCTGGATCCTCCTGCTACAGTCTTCTGGATTGAGAATTCCTGGGAGATGGGGAGAGATTTTGTGGCTCAAATTTAGTTGATTTTTGAGTCATTTTAAGAGGCATGCCAGATATTCTGGTGTAGATTGTTCATTAGTTTAAGAAACACTGTTTTTATGAGGACCATAAAATCTTGAGATTAGTGAAATCATTGTTGTCTTGGAGAAAAAAAATCCTTTAAAGACTTGTTTTTAGTGCATGGCTATAACACTCTGAATGTGCCCAATCTTGGAAACTAAGCAGGGGCCAGCCTGGTTTGTACTTGGAAGGAAGACTGCTTTGTTGATTCTTGGTATTTATGCACCTGACATGAATCAAAGATGGATTCTGAGCAGCAAAAGAATCATGAGATGGCCAGATGAGTGTTCAGCCTGGTTTGATTAATTGCCTAGCCATGAACACTTTATGCCAGTTATTGGCTGCTTGGGTCAATTTCTTTTTTTCTTTTTTTTCGTTTTTGAGGTAGGGTCTCACTCTAGCCCAGGCTGACCTGGAATTCACTATGGAGTCTCAGGGTGGCCTCGAACTCATGGCAATCCTCCTACCTCTGCCTCCTGAGTGCTGGGATTAAAGGCGTGCACCACCATGCCCAGCTGCCTGGGTCAATTTCTAAAGATAATTCTGATAGAGAATTGCATTTAATTTTAAAAGTAATGTTGGCTTCAGCCAGGCATGTTGGCACATGCCTTTAATCCCAGACTTGGGAGGTAGAAATAAGAGGATCGCAGTGAGTTCAAGGCTACCCTGAGAGTACATAATGAATTCCAGGACAACCACAGAGAGAGACCCTACTTTGAAAACCAAACGAACAAATAAAAATACACACACACATATTAGCCATATTAGCTTCAGACATGTAGTGGAGTAGTATAAGGAATTCTCTCTCTCTCTCTCTCTCTCTCTCTCTCTCTCTCTCTCTTTTGTAATTGTGTAACAAGTTCAAAAAGCAATTTACTTGTCAGATTTCTTTTTTCCAAGGCAGGGTCTCTAGCCCATGTTGACCTGGAGCTCATTCTGTAGCCCCAAGCCACCCTCCTACCTCACCCCAGCCTCAGGAGTGCTGGTATTAAAGGCATTCACTACCACACCCTGCTCTGCACTAGATCTTATCTGCATGTAGTCCCTTAACCCTTGTTCTTATCTGTAAAATGGGAATGACATTGTTGGAGAGAGTTACCTCAGGGTGCTCTCTGGCTGGGCAGTTGACCAGAAGGTCCATTGTGAATTCTTGCTTCAAGCCACCTTAGGTATGGGTGTGATTTTTTTTTTTTTTTTTAGAATTTAAATCACAAGCTGTCACCACTGAAAACTAAAACTGTTTCTTTCTACTTTATTTATCCCATTAAAGAATAATACTGTTTTTCTTTATTTGAAAGAAAGAGAGCCGGGCGTGTTGGCGCACGCCTTTAATCCCAGCACTCGGGAGGCAGAGGTAGGAGGATTGCAAGAGTTCAAGGCCACCCTGAGACTCCATAGTGAATTCCAGGTCAGCCTGGGCCAGAGTGAGTCCCTACCTCAAAAAACAAAACAAACAAAAAAAAAAAGAAAGCATTAGCACACCAATGCCTCCCACCACTGCACATGAACTACAGATGTATGCACCAATTTGAGCATCATGTTGGTACTGGGGAATCAAACCAGGGCTGTCAGGCTGTGCAGGCAAGCACTTTTAACCACTCAGCTAAAGAGTTTATTTTCAGGCTGAAAAGATGGCTTAGTAGGTAAGGCATTTGCCTGTGAAGCCTAAGGACCCATATTTGATTCCTTAGAACCCACATAAACCATATGCACATGGTGTTGCATGCGTTTGCATGCAGTTAGGCATTTGCAGTGGTTAGAGGCCCTGGTGCACCATTCTTTCTCTGTTTCTAGTAAATAAACTCTTCTTCTTCCTTTTTTTTGGGGGGGGTTGGGTTTTTTTTGAGATAGGGTGTTACTCTGGCCCACGCTGATCTGGAATTCATTATGTAGTCTCAGGGTGGTCTTGAATTCAATGGCCATCCTCCTACCTCTGCCTCCCGAGTGCTGGGATTAAAGGCGTGCACAACTACGCCCGGCTAAATAAACTCTTCTTTAAAAAGTTTTATTTATTACTATTATTATTTTGGTTTTTCAAGGTGTGGCCTCACTGTAGCCCACCTAGAATTCACTCTGTAGTTTCAGGGTGGTCTCAAACTCATGATGATTCTCCTACCTTTGCCTCTCAAATGCTAGGATTAAAGGCATGCGCCACCATGCCCTGCTAGAGTTTTCTTTTTCAAGGTAGGGTCTCACTCTAGCCCAGGCTGACCTGGAATTCACTATGTAGTCTCAGGGTGGACTCGAGCTCATGGAGATCCTCCTAATCTGCCTCCTGAGTGTTGGGATTAAAGGCATATCCCACCATGCCCAGATAGTTTATTTTCTCATTGAGCAATTTAAGGTTTATTTGTGTATTTTGGCTATACATACTTTTTTTTTTCTTTGCAGTCCTAGGGGTAGAACAGAACCTCACACATTAGGCAAGTGCTCTACCACTAAGCTATATCCACAACAGTACTGGATATATTTACTTTTTCCTTATGAAACTTTAAAAAATATTTTATTTCCAGGCAAAGAGAGTTAGAAGAGAGACAGAATGGGCCCTCCAGGGTCTCCAGCTGCTGCAAATGGACTCCAGATGCCTGCTCCACCTTGTGCATCTGGTTTTATGTGGGCATTTGGGAATCGAACTCCGGTTGCTAAGTGCCTTACCCACTAAACCATTTCTGCAGCTCCTCTTTTTAAGTTAATTTTTGTGTGGTCCTAGGACTCATCCATGGCCTTGCATGTGCTAGGTAAGTGCTATATCTCTATGAGCTATACCTTCAGTCCCTACCCCTTAAAAGTTAATAGTCCCCCCCCCCCCCCCAGAATTCAGTCCCATGCAGAAACACACACTGGGATGGATGCTTGTGGTTAGTATATTGAGGATAAGAAAATGAAACACTTGTCTCTTCCTCCAAGCCTCCTGTGCAGTAATTACATAATTTTAACCTTTTAACTCCTTTGTCTGTAGATAAGACTGGCCATAGGACCACAGTCTGGAATATAGATTTAGATACTGTTAAGTGTAGGGTGATCTCTGTGCTCTTGTACCTTCTATCTTGGAGGAAATCATGACTCCTTTTTAAGGTCTAGGCGGATTGGCGCGCAGTGGAGCAATAATTTTTTTCCTTTCAGTGCTGGGTCTGGAACTCAGGGACTCACACACACTGTCATTGAATCACATTCTCAGCCTCACAAATAGTCTTTGAAAGCCGGGTGTGGTGGGTGAGTTCAAGGCCACTCTGAAACTACATAGTGAATTCCAGGTCAACTTGAGCTCTAGAATGAGACCCTCCCTCCCTAAAACAAAACAAAATATAGTCTTTGAATGCTGGGCGTGGTGGTGCACACCTTTAATCTCTTGGGAGGCAGAGGTAGAAGGGTCACTATGAGTTCAAGGCCAGCCTGGAACTAGGGAGTGAGTGTCACGTCAGCCTGGGCTAGAGTGAGACCCTACTTTGAAAACAAACAAAAATAGTCTTTGAAAGAGAATCACTATTCCAAAAATTATTTTGGGCCTTTACTAATCACTGTTTTTTGTTGTTGTTGGTTTTTTGTTTGTTTTTTGAGGGGGGAACAGAGTTCAGATTAGTGGAGAGAGGTGTGCAGGTGTCTTCTAGAAGGTACTGGGGAGCCAGCCTTATGGCCGTCCTAGCAAGAAAAGTGATGAGTGGCTTCCTGGGCCTCTTGTTGGATTTGTCTTGGGTTCAGCAACATGAGCTCATTAATGGACATAAGGGCTGTAGGGGCGCAGACCTCTCTTTGCTATCTCTGTGTTCTCTCTCCAGGTCAGGCTTTGCTTGGGTCTTGACTCTGGTGATGCTTTAACCCCTGGTGACTGCCAGGTATGTCTCCACTGGCACCTGTATTTGTCTGCTGTTCAGCTTGTCCAAAGCTTTGCACTGTCTTTTGGTCTTAAAACTCTTAAGCTGAGATTTTGGCATAAAAAGGCATATTCCTCTTAGGACTCAGGACAAACATTTTTCTCCTCTCAGGAGCCTTTCCTCTCTGAAGTAGGTAGTTAGTATTATCTTGTCATCTTTACTGCTCTTATCACATTGGTCTTTATTCTCCTGGTACGCTGCTTGTCTCCTGTGAGGCCACAGACACCTGTGATTCCAGACTGACCTTTCCTTTTCTTTTCCTTCCTTCCTTCTTTTCTTTCTTTTTGAAGATTGGAGTCTATGTTGTCTAGTCTGTCCTTGACAAAACTCCCTAGCCTCCATAGTATCTATGATTACAGATTTGGGTTTTCTAAAAAACCCAAACAACAAAACAAAACAATGGGTGATGAGTTCATTCAGGAGGTTCCTTCTAAGTATAGAGAAAATGATAGGACTTTTTTTTTCCTTTCAAATTTTGGCACTAAGCATTTCACTTAAAAAAGTAATTTTAAATCTAGGGGGTAGTAACTCACACCTTTTATCCTAGCACTGAGATAGGAGGCTCACCATTAGTTCAAGGCCAGCCTGTTGCTACAGAGTGAGTTTCAGGTTAGCCTGGGTTAGCCCTGCTTTGAAAACAACAAAAGAAAAAATTTAACTTTTTAAACAGCTAATTTGATTTTTTAAGTATTTATTTATTTGAGAGAGAAAAGGGAAGATAGAGAAGGAAAGAATGGGTGTATCAGGGCCTTCAGCCACTACAAATGAACTCCAGATGCATGTGCCACCTTGTGCATCTGGCTTACGTGGGTCTTGGGCTGTCAAACCTGGGTCCTTAGGCTTTGCAAACACAATATTTTATTTCCTTCACAGAAAACACTACAGATACTTTGAGCCAAAAATACATGCTGACTTACTATAAACTGTGTGAAGGTTTTTTTTTTTTTTTTTTTTTTTTTTTGTGTGTGTGTGTGTGTGTGTACACACCAAGGTCTGTTGTCACTAAAAACAAAACACCAGCATGTGTCCCACTCTTTCAAAAAATGTTTTTATTTGAGAGAGACAGAAAAAGAGAGACAGACAGACAGACAGACAGACAGATAGGATATGGGCACACCAGGGCCTCCTGCCACTGCAAACTAACTTTAGATGAATTGGGCATCTGGCCTTGTGTGGGCACTGGGGAATTGAACCCAGGCCATAAGGCTCTGCAAACAAGTGCCTTTAACTGCTAAGCCATCTCTCCAGCTTCTCCATATTAATATATGTATATATATATATATAATCAAAAAAATTTAAATATTTTATTTAAGAAAGAGATACAGAAAGAGAGACAGAGAGAATGGGTGCACCAAGGCCTCCAGCCACTGCAAGTGAACTCCAGATGTATGTGCCCCCTTGTACATCTGGCTTATGTGTATCCTGGAGAATCGGACCGGGATCCTTTGGCTTTGCAGGCAAACGCCTAAACCACTAAGTCATTGTGTGCGTGTGCGTGCTTGCTCTCTCTTTATATATATGTGTGTGTATATGTGTGTGTTTATATATTTCTTTTTAGCCTGGTGTGGTGGATACCTTTAATCCCAATACTTGGGAGGCAGAGGTAGGAGAATCACTGTGAGTTTGAGGCTACCCTGAGACTACATAGTGAATTCCAGGTCAGCCTGAGCTACAGCGAGACCCTGCCTCAAAAAACAAAACAAAACAAAACAAAAAAAAAACTAGAAAACACAAAATTTTTAAAATTAATTTGCAAGCAAAGACAGAGAGGGAGAGAGAGAATGGGTTTAACAGAACATCAAAGTGGAGGTGTTGAGGCATCTGGATGTAAGAGTCTCATGTTCATGAGAGAGGATAGGGCTAGAGGTGAGTTTAGGACTGTTAGCGTCTAGCTGGTGTTCTGAAGGAGTGCAGCTAGCTGGATGATTCATTTAGAAAGTGAAAGCTTAGAGAAAGGAAGAGGTTTATATTAAAATAGTTCTAACAGCAAAGTCTATTCCTGTAAAATTGCGAAATATTTCCTCTTGAAAATTGGACTCTATAAAGACTATATTCAGTCATTAGATTGGAAAAAAATGTTGTTTGAGTCACCAAATTTAATAAACCACCTCAAATTTAGTGGCGCAAGGGAGCAAGCTTTTTATCATGCTCACTGATTCTGGGGGCAGGAATTGAAACAGACACCGTGGGCATGGAGATGGGAATATCTTTGCTCTTTACTATCTGGAACATCAGCTAGAAAGGCTTGAACGTCTGGAAGCAGTAATCTAGAATTTACCTCACTTTCATACCTAGGGCTTGAGCTGGGTTTGTTCGAAGGTTGATTCCAAGACTGCAGACCAAGTGTCTGCATTTGGCCCCTCCTCTGCCTTGGGTTTGGGTTCTTGGTTCTTGGGTTTGGGTGCTAGGTTCTGGAGAACCCTCCTTCTCCCAGGAGACTCTGGCAGAAGTGACCTGGAATTGGAAATTGCATGTCAAGCCTGGACTAAGAGCATAGGCCTGTAATCCCAGCTACTTGGGAGCTTGAGACAGCAAATCCCAAATTCAAGGCCTACCTGGGCTATATAGACTGAATTCAAGGCCAGCCTGGACAATTTAATGAGGGTCTGTTTAAAAAAAAAAAAGCTGCAGAAAAAGCACTCAGTGGTAGAGCTCTTTTGTAGCCCGTTAAGGCCTTGGGTTGAATCCTTCATGCAAATAAAATATGATAAAAATTGTCTTGTAACACTTTCGGCGCTTTTGTTTGGGGCAGGTATGGGTTTGGCCAGACTCAAGGGAAGAGGTTAAAGAGCTCTTTCTCTATAGGAAGAATAGTGGAGGATGAGAAGGAAATGACCAGCTACCTCAATTGTCATTTGAAGTGCGCTTCTACTGCAAACCCAGGGCACTTTGAGCTAAGGAGCTATCTTTTAGGAGAGTAGGGTATGTCATCCAAGCTGGTCTTGAAGAACTTGTGATTCTCTTGATATAAACTCCTCAGAGCTTGGATTATAGGTGTGTGCCACCACACATAGCTGAAGGATTTTTCTTCTTTAATTTCTTTTTATTTATTTATTTATTTATTTTTTAATTTTTATTAACATTTTCCATGATTATAAAATATATCCCATGGTAATTCCCTCCCTCCCCACCCCCACACTTTCCCATTTGAAATTCCATTCTCCATCATATTACCTCCCCATTATAATCATTGTAATTACATATATACAATATCTACCTATTAAGTATCCTCCTCCCTTCCTTTCTCTACTAATTTCTTTTTATTTATGTTTATTCATTTGACAGAAAGAGAGGGCGGGGGAGAGAGAGAGAATGGGCACCAGAGCTCCAACCACAGCAAATGAACTCCAGATGTGTGTGCCCCCATGTGCATCTGGCTTACTTGGATCCTGGGGAATCAAACCTGGATCTTTTGGCTTTGCAGACAAATGCCTTACCTGCTAAGCCGTCCCCCCAGCCTGGATTTTTCTTTTTTTGAGACAGGGTCTCACTCTACTTGATCTGGAACACCTTGTGCAGCCCAGGTCAGCCTTGAACTCACAGTAATACTCCTGCTTCAACCAACCCTTGAGTGGCTTTTATTGAAAGGCTGCTAAAGAATCATTCTCAGTTCCTTATTTTAATTAAAAAAAAAACCCTTTTTTTGAGGTAGGGTCTCGCTCTAGTCCATGGTGACTTGGAATTCACTCTGTAGTCTCAGGGTGGCCTTGAACTCACAGGGATCCTCCTACCTCGGCCTCCTGAGAGGCAGAGCCTTAAGCCAGGCCATTGGGCACACTAGTAATACCCCCCACATACGGCTGCCTTGCGTGCTGGCTGCATCTTTAGAGCTTTTGTATCATATCAAGTCTCACTGTGACTCCAGAAGTACAGTTGTCTCCCCTTTTTACAGATGAGGAACGTGGGGACACACAGACAAGCTCCAGCTCCTGCAGGTCTCAGTAGTGTGGCTCCAGGACTCATAGTCTCCTGCCCTCGCGGTCTTTGTTTGTTTGTTTGTTTGATTTTTGAGGTAGGGTCTCACTCTAGCCCAGGCTGACCTAGAATTTACTATGAGTGTTGGGATTAAAGGCATGCGCCACCACACCTGGCTCCTTTACAGTACTTTAAAAAAAAAAAAAAAAATAGGCGAGAGGGAGGGAGGGGATAATGGGGACACCAGGGCCTCCAGCCATCGCAAACAAACTCCACATACATACTCCTCCATTGTGCATCTGGCTTACATGAGTCCTGGGGAATCCAACCTGGGTCCTTTGGCTTTGCAGGCAAACACCTTAACTGCTAAGCCATCTCTCCAGCCCACATGTTTTGTTTCTTAGCCTCAGAGCAATGAAAAGTTGTCAGTGGGGTTTTAAGAGGGAGGGTGACTGGGTCAGGTTTAGGCCTTGGAAAAGACTCCGCCTACACATAGGAAATGTGCTGGAAAGATGCAGGCAGATGTGGAGATTCAGTCATAGCTCTTGTGACAGTCCAGGAGTATTTTTGACTCTGAGATGACTGGTTAATTTTCCTTTCAACTTGATTCCTTTCTGGGGGAATATCCTCAGACAGCTGGAATACAAATCCTGGAAGTTTGACCCTTTTTGGTTAAATGTCAACTTACAGCTAACACCAAAGCATTTATTCTTGGACTGTAGCAGTTTTAACATCTTGAGGGAATGGGGCCTGCTCATATTTTATCACCCAAGTAACCTTTAGAGGCCATGCAGCCCCTTGTCCTCACAATGTCAATTTATTGGTGTGTGACATTTCCTTTTTTTTGGTTTTGGTTTTGGTTTTTCAAGGTAGGGTTTCGCTCTAGTCCAGGCTGACCTGGAATTCATTATGTAGTCTCAGGATGGCCTCAAACTCACAGTGATCCTACTACTTATGACTTCCGAGTGCTGGGATTAAAGATGTGTGCCACCATGGCCAGCTTGCCATGTGACATTTCTCAGGGGAGTACTTAACCTCCATCTGAGCATCAAATGCAGCAGAAACCTGGGAGATTGTCCCTTTCTCAGGCACCAAGCATGATTTCCTCTTTTTTTTTTTTAAGGTAGGGTCTCACTGTAGCCCAGGAATTTACTATGTAGTCTCAGGTTGGCCTCAAACTCTTGGCAATCCTCCTACCACTGCCTCCCCAGTGCTGGGATTAAAGGTGTGCGGCCTCTATTTTCTTTAAGTTTGTTTATGTGTGTATTTACTTATTTGAGAGAGACAGGAGTGGCACACCAGAAGGAACTGCAAACACATGCTCTGCTTTGTGTCTGGCTTTATGTTGGTATTGGGGGTTTGAACCTGGGCCGTCAGGCTTGGCAAGCAAGCACCCTTAACCTCTGAGCCATCTGTCCAGCCTTCCTCTATGTCTTCAGTATCTGTTGATGTCCACCTCAAAACGTTTCCACATTTCCACCATTTGTCGCCTTAGCTATTATGGCCTGAGAGATCCTTTCTCTTTTTTTCTTAAAATACTTCTATTTATTTACATGGGGAAAGAGAGAGTGAGAAGTGTGCCAGGGCCTCCTGCTACTGCAAATAAACTTCAGATGCATGTGCCACTCTGTGCATCTGGCTTTACATGGACACTGAAGTGTTAAATCCAGGCCTTTAGGCTTTGCAAGCAAGCACCTAAACTGCGGAGGCATCTTCCCAGCCCTTCTTTGTCTTGTCTTTTCCTCTTTCTCTTTTTTCTTCTTCTTTTCTTTCAAGGCAGATCAAGCTTCTAGATCAGGCTTCAGGCTGACCTCAAACTCATGGAGATCTCTTGCCTCAGTCTCTGGGTACTGGGATTAAAGGCGTGTACCACATGCCAGGTCAGAGGCATTTCTGAAAGGCAGATCAAATTATCACGTGTAGTGAGTCCTCTGTTGCTCTTCGAAGAAAGTTTCTATTTCTCAGTTTGGCTGTGAGGTCCTCCTATAAACTGCACCTTGTGCCATAGTTTCCCCATCTTGTTCACGATGGAAGAGACTGCCTGGACCCTGTCCCTGGAGATTAGCATTCAGGACTAGTACCTACCTTGTCAGCTCTTTCTTTCTTTCTTTTTTTTTTTTAATTAATTAATTTATTTATTTATTTATTTGAGAGTGACAGACACAGAGAGAAGGACAGATAGAGGGAGAGAGAGAGAATGGGCGCGCTAGGGCTTCCAGCCTCTGCAAACGAACTCCAGACGCGTGCGCCCCCTTGTGCATCTGGCTAACGTGGGACCTGGGGAACTGAGCCTCGAACCGGGGTCGTTAGGCTTCACAGGCAAGTGTTTAACCGCTAAGCCATCTCTCCAGCCCAGCTCTTTCTTTTTTTAATTAAAAAAATATTTTTATTTGAGAGAGAGGAAGACACAGGGAGGAAGAAAGAGTGAGAGAGAAAGAGTGAGAATGGCCTCCAGTCACTGCAAATGAATTCCAGACACATGCACTACCTTATGCATCTGGCTTACATGGGTCCTGGGGAATTGAACCAAAGTCTTTTGACTTTGCAGGCAAGTGTCTTAACTGCTAAGCCATCTTTCCAGCCCTTTTTAGCATCCTTTAAGAGCTTTTCCACTCCGACTTGGCAGAGTCTCACGCTAGCTCAGGCTGGCCTTGAACCCACTGCCATCCTCCTACCTCAGCCTCTGAAGTGGTGGAATTAAAGGTGTGCGCCCCCATGCTCAACCGTCTTTTACACTTGTAAACCTGCTTTGTACTCTCACAATCAGACTTAGCCTTTGAATTAGTTGCCAGGCTTCTTTTTCTTTTCCTTTCTTACCCTGTCCTTCCCATCCCTGACCTTTCCCTGTCTAGTAATTCTGATCTACAGGCAAGGTAGAAACCTCTGATCTTGGAGGGATCACTCCCAGGGGCTGAACTGGGAAGTAGATGTTCAGGAGAAATTTATCCTGATGCTGGAATTAGTTGCCTCCCCTTTTAAAAATTATTTTATTTATTTATGAGAGAGAGGGAGAGAAAGAGAATGGGCATGTCAGGCACCTAGCCACTGCAAACAAATTCCAGATGCATGTGCCACCATGTGCATCTGGCTTACGTGGGATCTGGAGAATAGAATCTATGTCCTTAGGCTTAACAGCAAGTGCCTTAACCACTAAGCCCTCTCTATATCCCCCCCTTTTTTTTTTCAAGGTAGGGTCTCACTCTGGCCCAGGCTGACCTGGAATTCACTATGTAGTCTCAGGGTGGCTCCCACCCAACTCTCGGCGATCCGCCTACCTCTGCCTCCCAAGTACATGCACCACCACACCCGTGCCCCCCCCCTTTTTTTCATTTTTCGAGGTAGGGTCTCACTCTAGCTCAGGCTGACCTGGAATTCACTATGTAGTCTCAGGGTGACCTCGAACTCACGGTGATCCTGCTACCTCTGCCTCCTGAGTGCTGGGATTAAAGGCGTGAGCCACCACGCCCAGCTCCCCTCCTCTTTTTTGAGGTAGGGTTTCACTCTAGTACAGGCTAACATGGTATTCACTGTATAGTCTCAGGCTAGCCTCATGCTCTTCCTTTCCCCCTCCCCTCTCGAATATGTAGAATTTAAAGCTAAAAGAAAAAAAGTGGTTTTTTTTTTGAGCCAGAATTTCATGTAGCCAAGAGTAGTGTTCAACTTGCCATGTAGCTGAGGCTGACCGTGAACTCCCAGTGCTCTTTCCTCCACTGCAAGTGCTGGGATTCCAGGCATGTGCCACTACACCTGGCTTCAGGCACCACCGCTCTGTCTCTCTGCTCTGGTTTCCGTGTGGATGTGACTTTGTGACTCTCCACTTTCTCTCCCGTCATAAATCCACAGGTGCACTTATGTGAAACCGAAGTCTAAACTTACAAAGAAGCTTCGCAAAGTGATGCAACAAATCCCTCTTGCAAGTGGTCCCCTGTGTCTCAACCTGACTTTAATTCTTTTTTTTTTTTTAATTTTTATTTATTTATTTATTTGAGAGCGACAGACACAGAGAGAAAGACAGATAGAGGGAGAGAGAGAGGGGCTTCCAGCCTCTGCAAACGAACTCCAGACGCGTGCGCCCCCTTGTGCATCTGGCTAACGTGGGTCCTGGGGAACTGAGCCTCGAATCGGGGTCCTTAGGCTTCACAGGCAAGCGCTTAACCACTAAGCCATCTCTCCAGCCCCCCTTGGTTTCTTTAGATTGAAGTATACAGGTGAGAACTGTGACTTTGAGCGAGCATTTGTCGTGATCTCTACAGCAGCCAGTTCCTCATTAGACCTTTGTTACTTACTTTATGACTTGCTGTTGGTAGGTTATCCCCAGAAGGCTGAGTAAATTCCTGTTTTGAAAAGCCCAGAAAATCTTTGGTGGCTTGTTTCATTTTCCCTTATTACAAAAAATGACCACACTGTCCTTTTCTTGTACACTGGCATTTATGGTCAGCTAACTGCTAGGAGAGAAATAAGTCTGCATCATTCTGTAAGCCAGCCAGTCTGTGAAATAGCTTGACTTTTCTCCTTTTAACCCAGGATGGTACTTGACATTCAAACTGTGTAAATCACTGTGTGTTCTGGGATTCCATGAAATAGTTATTAAACCACAGGCTTAGAATTATTTCATAGATATGAAATACTTTTGTTAGAACTTTGTGGAAGCTAGACGTGGTGGTACATACATGCATTGACAGCTCTTAGAGGCTGAGGCAGGAAGATCAGGAGTTCAAGGCCAACCTTGTATACATAGTCAACCCTTTACAAAAAAACACAACAGTGGAATTACGTTATTATTAATTTGAGGATTTCTTTTTGCTGGTTTGTTTTTGTGGTGCAGGGGATGGAACCCAGACCCACTGTGCCTGCGACTAGGTTAAGTTCTGCCCCAGAGCTACGTTCCTAGCCTTTTGTTGTTGTTGTTTTTCGAGGTAGGGTCTCACTCTGGTCCAGGCTGACCTGGAATCAACTCTGTCATCTCTGGGTGGCCTTGAACTCATGGCGATCCTCCTACCTCTGCCTCCCAGAGTGCTGGGATTAAAGGCGTGCACCACCATGCCTGGCTACATTCCTAGCCTTTAGGCTTGTTTGTAACTTGCAAAACACCAGAACTGGTATTGTGCAGCCAAATGGTTTCCACTAGAAGAGGCACAGCAAAGTTTGGTAACTATGTTTTCTGGATAATTGGGCTAGTCATCTCTGAAGAATATGCTATCTTGTGAGGAGCATTTGGTGCAGTTGCCCTATAGGTGCTGTTATTTAAAAATTGGGTTTAAGCTGGGCGTGGTGGCGCACGCCTTTAATCCCAGCACTTGGGAGGCAGAGGTAGGAGGATCACCATGAATTCGAGGCCACCCTGAGACTCCATATTGAATTCCAGGTCAGCCTGGGCTAGAGTGAGACCCTACCTTGAAAAAGAAAAAAAAAAACAAAACAAAAAACATAAAAATTGGGTTTGGGGGCTGGAGAGATGGCTCAGTGGTTAAGGTGCTTGCCTGCAAAGCCTAAGGATCCAGGCTCAATTCTCCAGGTCCTACGTAAGCCAGATGCACAAGGTGTTAATATGCTTCTGGAGTTTGTTTGCAGTGGCTACAGTCCTTGGCATGTCTATTCTCTCTCTTTCCCTATTTCTGACTCTAATAAAGAAATAAACAAGCATTAAAAAACAAAAAACTAGAGGCTGGAGGAATGGCTTAGTGATTAAGGTGTTTGCCTGCAAAGCCAAAGGACCCAGGTTCAATTCCTCAGGACCCACCGTAGCCACATGCACAAGGTGGCACAGTGTCTGGAGTTCACTTGCAGTAGCTAGAGGCCCTGGCGCTCCCATTCTCTCTCCCTGTTTCTCAAATAAATGAATGGATGAATGTTTAAAAGAACACCTAGGTTTGGAACTGTGCAGCCTACGCGGACATGACTGACATGATAGTGCAGCTCTAGACAGTGTTGTTGGAAGCCCTGGCTTTCCACATTGTGTGTGGAGGGGGGACTGGTAGAAATGCCGTCTGCTCCTGGGCTTCAGTTTAGAATAATTTGAACTTTCACATCAGATAGTCTTGTAGTATAACATAGTGCTTACACAGATAAAACATAAAATTCATCATTCTTGGTGCTTGAATTTTTTTTTAATTTTTTTTTGTTCATTTTTTATTTATTTATTTGAGAGCGACAGACATAGAAAGACAGATAGAGGGAGAGAGAGAGAATTGGCACCCCAGGGCTTCTATAATCAAACTCCAGATGTTTGTACCACCTTGTACACATGTGTCACCTTCCATCTGCATCACCTTGTGTTTCTGGTTTATGTGGGATCTGGAGGGTTGAACATGGGTCCTTAGGCTTTGTAGGCAAGTGCCTCAACCCACTAAGCCATCTCTTTAGCCCATGTACCAATTTCTTAAGTATCACATATCTGATAGGTAAATAATCTTAATGAATCAAAATCCATTATTGTTGTTTTAAAAAATACTTATTTGAGACAGAAAGAAGCAGAGAGAGTGAGTGTGTATGGAGGTGCCAAGGCTTCTAGCCACTGCAGACAAACTCCAGATGCATGTCTCACTATGCATCTGGCTTTTTACATGGATACTGGGGAGTTGAACCCAGGTTGTCAGGCTTTGCAAATAAGTACCTTTAACTGCTAAGCCATCTCTCCAGCCCCTATTATTATTATTGGTAGTTTCACATTCCTAATAAAAATGCATGCATTTTGGATTTTGAGACAGGGTCATATTGTGTACTTAGCTCAAACTGTCCTTGAATCCCATTCCTGGTGCCCTGGTCCTCTAAATTCTGGGATAAAGGCTTGATCCACCATACCTGGCTTGGTAATGGATATTATAATTGGCATTATACCTTCTTGGCATCTCAGTTTTAAAGGAAGTGACTGAAGTCCCAGGAGGGGGAGAGGCAGGAATGACATCAAGGCCAGCATGGGCTACATGGCAAGTTTGAGGCCAGCCTTAGCTATGTAATAAGATCCCATCTCAGAAAATGAAGGGGCTGGGAATGTAGCACAATGCTAAATACTTTCTAGCATGTACAAGGCCCTGTGTTCAATGCTTAACTGGGGAGGGGTCAGAAAAGCTATGGAGTCCCAAAGGTAGGAATTCTGAGTGTGTATGTGCTGTTCAAAATGGCAAAAATATGCAAGATCCTTCCCAGAGGATCTTTGATTTCCAGTCATGGACTTGGCACCTGTCGTGGCCAGCTGGAGTATGTTCAGATTGTTTCCCCACTACTGGAGTCTGTGGTGACCTTCATGAATGATTTGCTCTATAGTTGGGACCCCTGACTTCAGCAGGATGGCCCAATGGAATCAGCTCCAGCAGCTGGACACACGGTACCTGGAGCAGCTGCATCAGCTCTACAGCGACAGCTTCCCCATGGAGCTGCGACAGTTCTTGGCACCATGGATCGAGAGTCAAGATTGGTGAGTCTTTTGGGGAAATCCCCTTTATTATTGCTTTGATTTGATTTGAGAGACATCTTCTATTCTAGCTTCATGCTTGCTAAGTTCATTACAAAACTTAAAGGACAGCTCAGGGTGGGTAAAAGTACTTGCCATGCAAACACGAGGACCTGAGTTTATATTCCCAGCATCCATATAAAAAAAGCCAGGCCTGGTGGCAAGCACCTGGAATCTCAGCCATGGGGTGGTAGAGACAGGAGGAGCCCCAAAACTTGCTGGCTGTCTGGTCTAGCTGAATTGGTGAGCCCCAGGTTCACTGAGAGTCCCACTCTCAAAAAAACTGAGTTGGAGAAGGGTTTTTTTTTTTTTAATGGTTTTTTGAGGAAGGGTCTCATTGTAGCCTGGAATTCACTGTGTAGTCTCCGGGTGGCCTCGAACTCATGGCAATCCTCCTACCTCTGCCTCTGAGTGCTGGGATTAAAGGCATGCGCCACCATGTCCAGCTGAGGTTTTTTTGTTTTTTTTTTCTCCCCAAGATAGGGTCTTGCTATAGCCTAGGCAGACCTAGAATTCACTAATATAGTCTCAAGCTGGTCTTGAACTCACAGCAATCCTTTTACCTCAGCCCAAGTTGGAGAGTTATTGAGGAAGGCGCCCAACATTGAATGCTCCTCACGTATCCATGAACTCACTCATATACGAACATACATAGCTCCTCCCTGCACATGACATGTACAGGTGATGGAAGAGAGGATCAGGAGATAAGTGTCCTTGTCTCCTGAGTGCTGGGATTAAAGGTATGCGCCACCATGCCCGGTTTAGCTCCTCCTTTTAAAGGAAAAGACACAGCAAAAGACGCATACTCTATACACTGATTTCTTTGGCTTTAATTCACGCCTCTTAATGTGACCTGGTTTTCCCAGAATACACCCCAGGATTTGGTAAAGGGCCGAGGAGACCATTCAGAGATGCTAGAGGTGGGATGTCCCAGCTAGCAGTACCTATACCTGTAAGCACTTATATGTACTAATAACAAACTAATATCAGGGTTGATTGAGAATTTTGTTCAGATTTTTTTTTTTTTTTTTTTTTTTTTTGCTATAAGGTCTTATGTAGTCCAGGACGGCCTTGACGACCTTAAACTTCTGATCCTCTTGCTTTTGCACCTATCCAGGTGTTAGGATCACAGGTGTGTGTACATGTGTGTGTGCATACATATAGTACCATACCTGGCCTTCAACTCCCAAAGGCGGAGTTAAAGATATATCACCATGCTGGGCTCTAAGAACTGTTCTTTACTGTGCTTCCTTATTTTTATTTTTATGAGAGAGAGAGATAGAGATTGAGATACAGAAATAGGCAGGTAGAGAGAGAGAATGGGCGCACCAGGTCCTCCAGCCACTGTAGACAGACTCCAGATGCTTGTGCCACCTTGTGCATCTGGCTAACGTGGGCCCTGGGAAGTTGAACCTGGGTCCTTTGACTTTGCAGGCAAATACCTTCACCGCTAAGCCATCTCTCCAGCCCACTATGCTTCCTTTTGTAGGGCCTATGCAGCCAGCAAAGAGTCACATGCTACGTTGGTGTTTCATAACCTCTTGGGTGAGATTGACCAACAGTATAGCCGCTTCTTGCAAGAGTCCAACGTCCTCTACCAGCACAACCTGCGAAGAATCAAGCAGTTCCTGCAGGTGCGATGGGACCTGAGCCAGCCCTGGGGCCACCGGGCAGGGTGGTCCTCTTCCATGGAAGACCGTCTTTCCTCATTTGGCTAGATAGCAGCGCCTATTGTGTGTACTTTAAACCAAAGGAGAAGTAATTGGCTCTTTCTCAATTCCCCGTATAGAGGCCTCTAAGCCTCATTACCAGAAATTCACTTCTCATATCACAGTTGAAGCAATAAGCAGTGGTTGTAATAACCCTATTATGTTAGCTTATTAATATAACATGAGCACATGCCTTTCAGTTTTAAATACTATAGGTTTGGCTAGTAATTAGATACTCCTGGATAAAGCCAGCCACGTTCTTGTAAAACTGAACAGCGTACTGCCCAAGGAATCAGACCCATGTGTTTTCTGTCCTCGTTGTAACCCCTGTTGTTTTTCTCCCTTAGTTCTACTGATTTCAGCCAGGTTCTGAGGCCTTTGGTCTGTTGTTTCATGTGGGCAATAAAGAAATAAGCTTTAAGTTAGTCACATTCAGCCCACATCTCCATAGTCCGCCACAGCTTTCCATTGTCTTTCTTGCTTACAGAGCAGGTATCTTGAAAAGCCAATGGAGATTGCCCGGATTGTGGCCAGGTGCCTGTGGGAAGAATCCCGCCTCCTCCAGACAGCGGCCACTGCGGCCCAGGTGAGACTGAGAGGAAACACAGCTCAGGGCTGGGGAAGCAAGAAGCCAGCAGCTGATCTCAATCTCAATCTCACAGCGATCCTTGTACCTCAGCCTCTCAACAGCTGGGCTGAAAGACACGTGCCACCACTCATGGCCTGATTTGTTTCCTTCATTTCCTCTCCTTCTCTTTCCTCTTCTTATATCCCCCCCCAAATTTATTTATTTATTTTGTGAAGGAGGGTCACTCTCGGTAGCCCGATCTGGTCTGGAAATTGCCTATGTAGCCTATAGTGCCTCAAACTCATAGAACTCTTCTTGCCTCAGTCTCTCAAGTCACCACCATGTGTGGCTTATTTTTGTTTAGAGATAGGGAGGGTCTCATTCTGTAGCCCAGCTTGGTGAACTCTAGATCTTTTTCTGCCTTGGCCACCCAAGTGCTGGTCTAGCTAACAGGTATGAGTCACCATGTCATGCCCATCATGGGCTTTCTGATGCCTGTCTCCTGAGTTAGAACTTGGGGGGAAGGTCCTGAGAGAACATCTCCTCACCCTTTCATATGAAGCATAAAGGACCATAGCTCAGTGCTTAATAGTTCTAGGGACTAAGATATGAGAGGAAGAGGCTCCAGCCTCAGGGCTGCTGGGTCCTTTGGAGGACTCTCTGTGCTGCTTTTTTTTTTTTTTTAACATTTTATTGACAACCTCCCTCTGTGTATAGTTTTTAAATATTTTTATTTTATTTTATTTATTTCCAAGTAGAGAGACAGACAGAGGGAATGGGCATGCTAGGGCATGTAGCCACTGCACATGAACTCCAGATATAATGTACCAGTTTGTGCATCTAGCTTCATGTGGGTACCGTGGAATCAAACCAAGCCCGGCATGTGTCTAGTTTTTATTTATTTGAGAGAGTCAGGGAGAGACAGAATGTGCATGCCAGGGCCTCCAGCCACTGCAAATGAACTCCAGACGCGTGCTCCACCTTGTGCATTTGGCTTTGCAGGCAAACACTTAACTGCTAAGCCATCCCTCCAGCCCCTGTGTCCAGTTTTACTCTCAGTTTCATCAATAAGTCACTCCCATCATGGGGAGAAAAAGTAGGGGCAGGGGTTGCCTTCCCTAGCCTTCTAAGAAGTTTACATGCTGTGTGCTTGCGTAGGCACAGGAAAGGGAAAGAGTGACTCTCTAAAACTGTTATATTGCTGGGTGTGGTGGCACATGCCTTTAATCCCAGCACTTGGGAGGCAGAGGCAGGAGGATTGCCAAGAATTAGAGGCCACCCTGAGACTACATAGTGAATTCCAGGTCAGCCTGAGCTAGAGTGAGACCCTACCTTGAATGCTCCCCTCGCCCTCCCCCCCCAAAGAACTGGCATGTTCAGATTTACTTTGGAGATGTGGTAGCAGTCGGGAGAACAGATTGGCAGTGAGAGAGGCAAGAGGCAGAGACTGGTAATTGGGGCCTGAACTGAGTCCTTGACATTCTAGATCAATTTGAGAGATTACAGGGTATAGACCCAGAGGGTTGTGACTGGTTGCGAAATCCAGGGAAGTAATCAGACACTTGATTCCTAGCTTGGAGAACTGGGTGGATAATATCTTAGCTCTGAATTCTGCTCCATTGATTGCTATCTCTGTCCTTGGGCCATTATTATACTGTCTTGCTCATTGTGCCTTTATTTTGTTGTTGTCTACAAGGTAGGGTCTTACTCTAGTCCTGGCTGACTTGGAACTCATTCTGTAGCCAGGCTGGCCACGAACCCACGATGATCCTCCTACCTCTGCCTCCCAAGAGAGAAGCAGAGAAAGAGAGGCAGATAGAAAGAGAATGAGCACATCAGGGCCTCCAGTCACTGCAGACGAACTCCAGGCACATGAAACACCTTGTACATCTGGCTTACGTGGGTCTTGGGGAATTGAACCTACGTCCTTTGGCTTTGCAGGCAAGCACCTTAACCACTAAGCCATTTATCCAGCCTTTTGTTTTTGTTTTAAGGTAGGGTCTCACTGTAACCCAGGCTGACTTGGAATGAACCCTGTAGCCTCTGAACCCACAGCATTCCTCCTATCTTTGCCTCCCAAGTGCTGGGATTAAAGGTGTGTGCCACCACAGTGACTTCTTTTTTTTTGAGAGAGAGGTGAGAGAGAATGAATGAATGTTCCAGGGCTTCTTGCCACTGAAAATGTACTCCAAATGCATGTGCCCCTTTGTACACATGACTTTACTTGAGTATTGGGGAATCAAATCCCAAGCCTACAGGCTTTGCAAGCAAGTGCCTTTAACCCTGAGCCATTTTTCTAGCCCTCATTGTACTTTTTCTTTCCCCTCCTAGGTAAGGTCTCACTTTAGCTCAGGCTGACCTGGATCTCACTCTGTAGTCCCAGGCTGGCCTCAAACTCACAGTAAATTTTTTGTCTCCCAGGTGCTAGGATTAAAGGTGTGAGCCACTACGTCCAGCTAAAGCCTGTCACTTTTTTTTTTTTTTTTTTGGTTTTTTTTGAGGTAGGGTCTCACTCTAGCCCAAGCTGACCTGGAATTCACTATGGAATCTCAGGGTGGCCTTGAACTCACGGCGATCCTCCTACCTCCGCCTCCCGAGTGCTGGGATTAAAGGCGTGCGCCACCACACCCGGCTTAAGCCTGTCACTTTTAAGTTTCATGAGCCGATTGACCTTTTTCTTTGCCTGCCTGCCTCTCCCCTTCCTTCCTTCCTTCCTTCCTTCCTCCCTCCCTCCCTCCCTCCTTCCTTTTTTCGTCGTAGGGTCTCATTCTAGTCCAGGCTGACCTGGAATTCACTCTGTAGTCTCAGGGTGGCCTCAAACTCACACAGTAATCTTCCTACCTCTGCCTACAAAATGCTAGCATTAAAGGTGTGTACCACCATGCCTGGCTTAATTGACCTTTTTGAGATTCTAGTCTCTTATTCCTCCACCTCCTCCCCCCCCCCCAGAAAAATCTTTGGATATAAAATTTCATCCTTGGGGAAGCATTTTTTTTTTCCATTTCATGAAAACACATGAACATCACATTGAAATAGGCACTGACATCTGCTGTCATTTGTTTTGAATTTATTTTATTGTTAAAAATATGTTTGTTTATTTGCAAGCAAAGAGAGGAGAGTGGGATGGGGTGGTGGTGGAGAGAATGGGCATAGCAGGGCCTCCAGCCGCAGCAAACGAACTCCAGATGCTTGTGCCACTGTTCATCTGGCTTTACGTGGTACTGGGGAGTCAAACTCGGCTTGTTAGGCTTTGCAGGCGAGCACCTTTAGTGCTGAGCCATCTCTCCAGCCCCTGGATTTAGTTTTGTGGTGCTGAGGATTGAACTTGGGTCTCACACGTTTCACCACTAAACTATCCCCAACTCTTTTTGGATGTTTTGGACACAGTTAACCCTGAGCTGCTTGAAAGTTAAGAAAACAGCTTAGTTATGAACCTATGGACCCTGAGTTTAATCCAGAGAGTGGCTTATAGTGTCACCTATCTGGAAAAAGCAAATGACTCAGACATGGTAGCACAAGGGTTTTCTTGGGCCCCCACCCAGAGCCTTTGTCTCCCTCCGTCTCTTGGCAGCAGTGACATGCCTTCCAAGCAGGACAGGTGTTTCTTTGGTTCTATCCCATGTTCACATGTGTCTTCCCCCCACCCCCTTTGGCAGCAAGGGGGCCAGGCTAACCATCCTACGGCCGCTGTGGTGACAGAGAAGCAGCAAATGCTGGAGCAGCACCTTCAGGACGTTAGGAAACGTGTGCAGGTGAAGCGGCTCTGTCCGGGAAGCCTGGGCTTGGGGACGTCATGTGTGGGTCTCGCGTGCATGTTTTCGTTCTTCTCTGAAAACTGTCTTCCCTTCTTCTAAGGGATCCTCCTTTCACTTCTGATTTTGGTTTATTTAACAGGATCTAGAACAGAAAATGAAAGTGGTAGAGAATCTCCAGGATGATTTTGATTTCAACTATAAAACCCTCAAGAGTCAAGGAGGCAAGTGAACACTGGAGATGTTGAAACCTCCTATAGAAAGTGAATCTGGGTATCGAGTTTAAAGACTTTAATTTTAAATATTTATTTGCAAGCTGAGAAAGGCAGAGAGAAAGACACGGGAAGAGGGTAGAGAATGGGTGCACCAGGACCTTCAGCCACTGCAAACAAACTCCAGGTGCTCGTGCCCCCTTGCGCATCTGGCTTTACGTGGGTCCTGGGGAATTGAACGCAGGTTGTTAGGCTTTGCAGACAAGTGCCTTAATGACTGATCCATCTCCCCCTTGTGCATCTGGCTTTACGTGGGTACTGGGGACTTGAACGCAGGTTGTTAGGCTTTGCAGGCAAGTGCCTTAATGACTGATCCATCTCTGTAGGACCCCCCCATGTTTTTTCTTTTTTTTTTTTTCAAGGTAGGGTCTCACTCTTGCACAGGCTGTCACGGAATTCATTATGTAGTCTCAGGGTGGCCTCAAACTCCTGGCGATCCTCCTACCTCTGCCTCCCAAGTGCTGGGATTAAAGGCGTGTGCCACCACTCCCAGTTTTTTCTGTCTTTTTTGAGGCAAGTTTTTACTCCAACCCAGGCTGACCTAGAACTCAATCTGTAGCTCCGACTGACCTGGAATGCAGTGGTCCTCCTATCTTAGCCTCCCCAGTGTTGGGATCAAAGTTGTTTGTTTTGACTGTTTAGACATCATGGTGGATGAGGTGGGCAGTTGCAGAAGTTTCTACTTCTTAAGGAGCCTTCTTCTATTTGCTGCTTTTTTTAACTTTATTTTTATTTATTTGAGAGAGAAAGAGGGCGAGAGGATGGGCGCGCCAGGGCCTCCAGCCACTGCAAACAAACTCCAGATGCATGCGGCCCCCCCTTGTGCATCTGGCTTACATGGGTTTGGGAAATCAAACCGAGGTCATTTGGCTCTGCAGGCAAATGCCTTAAGCTCTAAGCCCTCTCTCCAGCCCTGTTTTTTTTGTTGTTGTTGGTTTTTGAGATTGTATTTCACTACATGGTCCAGGCTGACCTAGTACCTGCCATGCTTCTGCCTCAGCCTCTTGAGGAGCCAGGACTACAGGCAGTCTGCCATGTGAGGCTCTGAAGGTATTCCCTGTGGTCAACATGTCTTTCCTCCCCCACAGACATGCAGGATCTGAATGGAAATAACCAGTCTGTGACCAGGCAGAAGATGCAGCAGCTGGAGCAGATGCTCACGGCTCTGGACCAGATGAGGAGAGTAAGTGCCTTGGACAACTTCTCCAGTGCCACACGCCTGTCATAGGACAACTGTGACTGGCTTCTGATTAGTTCCTTCTCTGGAACTTGACTAAAGAGCATGGTTGGGCCGGGCGTGGTGGCACACGCCTTTAATCCCAGCACTTGGGAGGAGGCAGAGGTAGGAGGATTGCCATGAGCTTGAGGCCACCTGAGACTACAGAGTGAATTCCAGGTCAACTTGGGCTAGAGCAAGACCTTACCTCAGAAAACAAAAACAACAACATAAAAACCCCAAAAGGCATGGCTGAACATGGTCTGATGTCTTCTGACCTTGTTTTGGTTTTCAATCAGAGCATTGTGAGTGAGCTGGCAGGGCTCTTGTCTGCCATGGAGTACGTGCAGAAAACACTCACAGACGAGGAGCTGGCTGACTGGAAGAGGCGGCAACAGATTGCGTGCATCGGAGGCCCTCCCAACATCTGCCTAGACCGTCTGGAAAACTGGTAACAGTGGGAAGAAAAGCTTTTCCTTCCTTCTAGAAAGCTGGGTCATGATCCAGGCCCACAGAGATAGTTATCTCATTCTTGGATTTAAATATATTTTTATTTACTTGAGAATGAGAGAGAAAAACAGCATGTGAGTATGGGTGTGCCAGGGCCTCCTGCCACTGCAGATGCCTTTCATGTGTGAGGCCCAAGAATGAACATGTTGTACCAAATTAAGCCAGAAGCTTGACATGAGGGGAGACCCACATCCATAGAACATAGCAGCGTGTATTTAGGACAAGTCTACAGGAGAAGCCTTACTGATCCCATGTGTTGTTAATTTACTGAAAGCCGTTTGAAATGTTTCCTTGTTGGGGAACCAAAAAGTTTAAGTTCTGGGAATTGGGGAATGGAAGTGCCGGGAGGGAGTCATGGGCTCAGAAGTCCCCGCAGCTGTCACCTCCCCCTTCCTCCTGCAGCTGTCACCTCCCCCTTCCTCCTGCAGCTGTCACCTCCCCCTTCTGGCTCTGATACCTTTTAGCCTGACTGCACCTGTGGTAAGCCCTCAAAGACAGACTCCCAGTAGTCTCTGGTCTTGGAGACAGGTTTAGTCAGCTTTGTCTCCCTCTCGGCTTGCTTTTTCTACATGCATGTTGTCAGTGCTTTGCCACATCATGTCATAGCCTTTGATCCCATGACATTTGGCATTGAAAAGGGCTCATGAGGATCCTGAGGTTCAGACCTTGTCTTCATGCAAGGGGACACTAAGGCCCACCGTAGTGAAGGGGTCTTGTCACTCATGTACGGGTCATGAGTGGCAGAGCTGACCAGTCTTGGTGAGCTGTCCATTTTCCTCTTTTCCAGTTTGACGTTTTACTACCTAGACAAATTAGAATGAGCAAAGTGAGTACAGATTTCATATTTCGTATCCTCCATATTTGGACTTGAATGTATTTACTTTCCAGTAACTCCATGAATGCTTCCTAGTGGATACATTTTAATACTTCATGTCCAGTCCCTCTTTGAAAATGTCTTCCTTTTTTTCCTTCATGCCACTGAATTATATACTTAAAGGACTGAAATGGTCTTTTTTGTTTTCAAGTTAGATTCTCATTCTATCTGAAGTCAAGGCTGACCTGGAACTCGCTCTGTAGTCCCAGGCTGGCCTTGAACTCAGTGATCCTCCTACCTCTGCCTCCCAAGTGCTGGGATTAAAGATGCATGAAATGATCTTTTAAAAAATATAATTTATTTATTTATTTATTTGCGAGAAAGAGGCAGTGAGAGAGAGAATGGGTGTGCCAGGGCCTCCAGGCACTGCAAACAAACTCCAGATACATGCACCACCCACCCCCAGTGCATTTGACTTATGTGGGTCAGTCCTGGAAAATCGAAATGGGATCCTTTGGCTTCGTAGGCAAATAAATGCTTTAACCACTATGCCATCTGTCCGCCCCCCCCCCCCCCCACTTTTTGGCAATTTTGTTTACGAGAGAGAATTGGTGCTCTAGGGCTAGCAGCCACTGCAGTTGAACTCCAGACCTGTGCAGCATCTTATGTACATGTGCGACCTTGCACACTCATGTCTCCTTGTGTGTCTGGCTTACATGGAATCTGGAGAGTTGATCATGGGTCCTTAGGCTTCACAGACAAGTGCCGTAACCACTAAGCCATCTCTCCAGCTCCATTATTTATTTGTTTATTTATTTGAGAGAGAGTCAGATAGAATGAATGTACAAGGGCCTCCAGCTGCTGCAAATGAACTCCAGACACTTGTGCCACCTTGTGCATCTGGCTTACATGGGTCCTGAGGAATTGAACTTTGGTTCGAGGTAGGGTTTCACTATAGCCCAGGCTCACCTAGAATTCACTATGTATTCTCAGGCTGGCCTTAAACTCATAGCAGTCCTCCTATGTCTGCCTCCCTAGTTCTGGGATTTAAAGGCATGCGCCACCATGCCCAGTCTATTTTTCTATTTATTTATTTATTTTTGAGGCTGGTTCTCACCATGGAGTCCAGAGTGGTCTTGAATTCACTGTGCACTCCAGGTTCCAGGTCCTCTTGTCTCAGCCTCCTGAGTGTTGGATTCTAGGTGTGCACCACAAAACCCAGCTAGATAGAGAGGGAGAAAGAATGAGGCAGAGAGAGAAAGAGAAAGAGAAAGGGTGTACCAGGGCCTCTAGCTACTGAAAATGAACTCCAGGACAAAGCCCTACCTTTTGCATCTGGCTTACATGGGTCCTGGGGAATTGAACCTGGGTCCTTTGGCTTTGCAGGCAAGTGCCTTAACTGCTAAGCTATCTCTGCAGCCCATCAGCATTTATATCCCAAAGGTATAATGTATATATTTATACCTAAGGTATTACTGCCCTTCACCATTTCACCTACGGACAGTCACCTAGGTAACTGGGAATTTTTTTACTAATATCGGCAGGATAACCTCATTAGCAGAATCTCAACTTCAGACCCGCCAACAAATTAAGAAACTGGAGGAGTTGCAGCAGAAAGTTTCCTACAAAGGGGATCCCATCGTACAGCACCGGCCAATGCTGGAAGAGAGAATCGTGGAACTGTTTAGAAACCTGATGAAAAGGTAACTTGGAATCTTTGTCTCCTTCTCTCATCCAAAAAAATAAAAAATAAAAATCATGCTTTGAAGGAAGAGATTGGCTGAAGTCAGAACAGAAGTGGGGCGTGGTGGCTCATGCCTTTAATCCCAGCATAGGGAGGCAGAGGTAGGAGGATCACCCAGTGTTCTTGAGACTCCACAGTGAATTCCAGGTCAGCCTGGGCTACCTCGAGCAACCAAAAAAAAAGAAAAGAAAAAGGAAAGGGACAAAGTATGGTCACCACCACATGTGACACACAGTCCTTCTTTTCTTTTCCAGTGCTTTTGTGGTTGAACGGCAGCCCTGCATGCCCATGCACCCCGACCGACCCTTGGTCATTAAGACCGGTGTCCAGTTTACCACAAAAGTCAGGTGAGTCCTGGCACCTAACACACTATATGGAGTTGCACTTTGTGTGGGACTCATGGGATCCGAGCAGAGTAGACATGATGGCCACAGTTGTTGGCCATATTAAAGTGTGTGTGTGTGTGTGTGTGTGTGTGTGTGAGAGAGAGAGAGAGAGAGAGGGCGGGGGGGGGGGGAGGAGAGAAGCATTTATTTTTATCCAGTTTGAAGCCTTGTCTTTGTTTCTGAGGTAGGGTCTTGTTACCCGGGTTGTCTTAAACCAGTGGGTAGAGCGGTCTTTCTTCACCTTGGTTTTTGAGTGGCCAGGGCCACAGCCCTGTGCCTCTGGCAGGCTTGTCCTTTCCAGGCTTTGCTGGCACAATGTCAGCTTGCTTTCTGATTCTCATGTTGAAAACGAAAGAATTGTGCTCTTTTCTTGAGGCTTTCTGAGCACAGTCCTGGATTATGGCCTAGACAACTAGGCCGTAGTTTCTCCTTCTCTCTAAAAGGGGCAAAATAATGTCATATATGTTCAGTTCTACTGCCCCTTGAGGATTTGAAGGGAGAGTGATCTCTGAGAGGCCCAGGGAGTGAGGGTGGGCCTGTTGGGTGAAACCATACTCCTCAGCTCAGGCCAGAGCAAGGGCGGAGGGTATTTCCCCTGGGCTGTGAACTTTCCTCCCTCAGACACTTAGCATGATATTAAGTTTCAGCTTAGTAGAAAGAATACCAGCCTCAGTGTGTTCTTGCAATATTTTTTTATTTAGTGACAGTCTTCATATGTATGTAGTGACTTTGGATCATAGTCCCATCCTCTTGACTCCACGCCCTGTCCCCCTTCTTCCACTGACCCTTTTCTTCCCAACTAGTCTTTCTTCTACTTTGATGTCTCTTAATATTTTTCATTGTATTTTGTAATCCTTTTTGGGAATCTCTCACAACTTACCCAAGTTCTTAGTTTTTAGGGTCCCCTCCAAATATCTTTTGGGCCAAAGGGACGATGCTTAGCTTAAGATCAAACAGGATCCTGAGTGGAAAAGGAATTGTAATTTTTTCACCTCCTTAGGAATGAGGTGTTGAGTTTTACATTTTGTAGGCTACAGGTCATCGGCAGGGAGAGCTTGCTAACTTTTTTAAACTGGATTTTTTTTTATTAGGTTGTTGGTCAAATTCCCTGAGTTGAATTATCAGCTTAAAATTAAAGTGTGCATTGACAAGTGAGTATTCTTAAACTTTGCTTTTTTTAAACAAAGGATGGAAAAAAATGAGAAAGTTTGGCAGATATTATTTGATCTTAGAGACACCTCCACACACGCACATTAAAATGGGCTGGGGAGGCTGGGCATGGTGGTGCACACCTTTAATCCTAGCAGTTGGGAGGCAGAGGTAGGAGGATCGCCATGAGTTTGAGGCCACCCTAAGACTACATAGTGAATTCCAGGTCAGCCTGGGCTAGAGTGAGACCCTACCTTGGGGGGTGGGGGTGGAGGACAGAGCTGGGGAGATGGATCAGTGGTTACAGGTGCTTGCCTGCAAAGTTTACCAGCTTAGGTTCAATTCCCAATCGTCTGTATCCATGTAAAGCCTGAGCACTTGTTTGCAGCAGCAAGAAACCTCAGTGTGCCCCCTCCACATACACATGTGAAAATGAATGTTTAAAAAAACCCAATAGTCAATAATTTCTTTTTTGGTAATTAAAAAAAAAGTGTTAGTCAAAGAACACAAAGTAAACTTGACCGTGTTGGTCGTTTGTCAGTGTACAGTTCCGCAGCGTCGAGGACATTCACGTTGTTGTGCAACAGGTTTCCAGAACCTTTCATCTTGCCAAAGTTAACTCTGTACTACTGGACAATCACCCTCCTTCCTGTAATCTCTGGAAGCTACCATTCATTTCCTTTCCAAACTTTTTGTTTGTTTGTTTGTTCTGAGGTAGGGTCTTGCTTCTAGCCCAGGCTGACTTGGAATTAGTCTCAGGCTGGCCTTGAACTTACAGCTATCTTCCTACCCACCACCCCACAGAAACTTTTTTGTAAATAAGTAGAGTAATAAATAGCAGCAGAATGGAAGCTGTTCTTGTCAGATACTAAAATGTAGTCCAGAGTTCCCACTACTAAATTAGTAGGACAAGAATAAGCAAGAATGTCCGGGTGTGGTGGCACACACCTTTAATCCCAGCACTCGGGAGGCAGAGGTATGGGGATTGCCATGAGTTCAAGACCACCCAGAGACTGCATAGTGAGTTCCAGGTCAGCTAGGGCTAGGGAACCCTACTTTGAAAAACAAAATAAAAAATTAAAACTAGACTGCATACTTAAATAGGGAATTAATATATGTATTTATCATGGCAGCACATTAATGAGGAAAGGACAAGTTACTCAGTAACTGGTTGTAGGACAACTTGACATTGAGGATTCAATTGGGAAGCTAAAATTTTACTTTTAGAAACCATCAGAATAAATCTGAGGTGTACTTATGTGTTAACAAGGGAATATGCAGGGTATAGGTGCATAAAAATAAAATGGAATGATAACATGCTAAAATGATATAGCCATTTGGAAAGAAAGTCAGGCAGTTTCCTAAAACGTTAAACAAACCCTGTGAGAGTTATTTCATCTCTAGGCATCAGTCTGAGAGAAATAAAAATGTGTGTACACAAATGCCTGCCACCAGGTAAATGAACAGTTTGTACTGTATCCATACAAGATACCACTCAGCAACAAAAGGGAATGAATTGTTCATAGTAGAAACACATGAAAACAATTCTATTGAAAGAACAGACCCCACAAAAGAGTGCATATTTTACATATTCATACAAATATATAATCAAAAATATTTATGTATGACAGACAGAGAATGGGTACACCAGGGCCTCTAGCCACTGCAGACAAACTCCAGACACATGTGCCACCTTGTGCATCTGGCTTACGTGGCTTCTGGGGAATTGAACCTGGATCCTTGGGCTTTGCAGACAAGTGTCTTAACTGCTAAGCCATCTCTCCAGCCCTAAATACATGCATATATTTTTTTCACAATAGGGTCTCACTTTGTCCAAGGCTAAAGGTTTAATTCCCTAGTACCCACATAAAGCAGATGTATATGTACAGCAGCAGAGGTTCTGGAGTACCCATACTCTCTCTCTCTTGCAAATAAATAAATAAATACTAAAATATTAAAGCAGCTGGGCGTGGTGGTGCACACTTTTAATCCTGGCATGGGAGGCTGAGACTACATAGTGAATTCCAGGTCAGCCTGGGCTAGAGTGAGACCCTACCTCGAATAAACAACAACAACAAAAACTTTTGAGCCAGTTGTGGTGGCACATGCCTTTAATCCCAGCACTCAGCAGTTAGGGTCTGGCTGTAGCCCAGGCTGACCTGGAATTCACTATGTAGTCTCAGGGTGGCCTTGAACTCATGGTGATCCTCCTACCTCTGCCTTTCAAATGCTGAGATTAAAGGCGTGCACCACCACATGCACGCTCGGCCCTAAAATATTTTTTTAAAGACAAAGATTGGGGCTGGAGAAATGGCGTAGTGGTTAAGGTGCTTGCCTGCAAAGCAAAGGACCACAATTTGATTCCCCAGATGCATGTAAGCCAGATGCATGAGGTGGTACATGCATCTGGAGTTTGTTTGCAGTGGTTGAAGGCCCTGGTGTGCCCATTCTCTCTCTCTATCTACCTTCTCTCTCTCTCTCAAATAAATAATAAAAATATGTTTTTAAAAGACAAAGATTGAGAAATATGGCAGCATAAAAATTGGCATGTTCAAGCACATGGAGCTGATATTAATCATGCTAGGGACAGTACCTGCAGTGACCTTACTGGAGGCACTTGTCATTGCTGGTAACAGCAAGCCTTTATAGAAAACTCAGTGTGGCTTAAATAGTAAGGAAATTTACAACCCAGAATAACTGGAAATGCAGAGTTGGGGCAAGTTCTTGCTGTTGGTGAGATCAGTGACTCACAGTTGTCCTTAAGGGGCCAGGATCTTGTGTGTCTTCTTTGCCATCATAATTATCACTGGCACACCTGGGTTCCTTTTTAGGCCACATGACTGCTGGTAACAGTTTAAGGCCATATGTTTTCTCATTCACGTTAGGTGAAGCTACGGAATATAAGAGCAGCTGAGTTGGGCTTGATGGCTCACACCTATAATCTTAGCACTTAGAGGCAGAAGGATCGCTGTGAGTTCAAGGCCACCCTGAGACTACAGAGTGAATTCCAGGACAGCCTGGGCTAGAGTGAGACCCTACCTTGAAAAACCAATAAATAAATAAATACATTTTAAAAAAAATTTATTAGAGAGACGAAGGAAGGGAGAGAGGAAGGGAGGGAGGGGAGGAAGGAAGGAGCAGAGAGAGAATTGGCACACCAGGGCCTCCAGCCACTGTGAATGAACTCCAGATGCACGCATTACCTTGTGCATGTGGTTTATGTAGGTCCTGGGGAATCAAACCTTGGTCCTTTGGCTTTGTAGGTAAGCGCCTTAACTGTTAAGCCCACATAAGTAAATATACAGAGCGGCTTAGGGTAGAATTCTCTCCCTCTATTCTGATTGAGATATGTCCTCACCCCAGACTTGCTCTTTGGGGATGGGCCTGTAGGGGCGCTGCTCCTGAGCACAAGGCGGTTAGGGTGGTACTGTGGGGTAGACACCCAGCTGTGTATGCTGTGTATGCATTAGATGGAGTGTGTCTGTGTGTCTGTGCGACATGGCATGCTTAGTGTATGCACATGCACAGAGCCGTGTGGAGGCCAGGAGAGGGTATCAGTGTCTTCCCCCATCACTCCTTTCCACTGACAGTCTTTTACTGAACCTGTTGCTCCAATTTTTTTTGTTGTTGTTGTTTGTTTGTTAGACTGGCTGATCAGGAATCTTTCTTCCCATATCTGTCTCCACCCCTCACCAGTGAGGTTAGCCGTGCCCAGCCTCTTACTTAGGTGCTGGGGAATCAAACTCAGGTGCTCAATGTTTGTGCAGCAAGCACCCACTGAGCCATCTCCTCAGTCTCTGTGTACAGGGTTTTATGTTTCACCGCTAAAATGTAAGTGAGTAAGTTTGAAGAATTTCCTGGGAGCAGTGGGAAACATAGCACAACGTAGTCAAAGCAGGCTCTTCGAAGGAACCTGGTTTTTTTTTAATTAATTATTTATTTATTTGAGAGTGACAGACACAGAGAGAAAGACAGATAGAGGGAGGGAGAGAGAATGGGCGCACCAGGGCTTCCAGCCTCTGCAAACGAACTCCAGACGCGTGCGCCCCCTTGTGCATCTGGCTAACGTGGGACCTGGGGAACCGAGCCTCGAACCAGGGTCCTTAGGCTTCACAGGCAAGCGCTTAACCGCTAAGCCATCTCTCCAGCCCGAAGGAACCTGTTTTATAACCACCTCCTGTGTTTTTACAGAGACTCCGGCGATGTCGCAGCTCTCAGAGGGTAAGTTCAGCCTCCATTTGTTGTTTAACCCCGCTGGACACTCTGGCCACTCCACAGTCATGTGCTTGGTTCTCTCCTGTGATTCAGATCCCGGAAGTTTAATATTCTGGGCACAAACACAAAAGTGATGAACATGGAAGAGTCCAACAATGGCAGCCTCTCTGCAGAATTTAAGCACTTGGTAGGTGAGAGGAGTTTGCACCCAGGGCATGGGGCAGAGGGAGGGTTTGGGACAGCCTCATATGACAAAATGCTTTTTCCTTCCCTTCTAGACACTGAGGGAGCAAAGGTGTGGGAACGGAGGTCGCGCCAACTGTGATGTAAGTTCTGTTGGGGATGAAAACCAGTTGGGAGTGTTTTCTTTGAGGGAGAGAGGGAGAGAGAGGGAGAGAGAGCGAGCTCTCTTATAAGCCCAGAATTAGAGACTTCAACTTGTTATTTCAGCTGTTGGCATTCAGAAAAAGTGCCTGGGCCAGCGTGACATGTGCAGAAGTCTCAGATGCCTTGGAGTTCTGTGGCTTGGATCAATTCCCTGAGTCAGGTTGCTGGCTGCCTGTTCAGAAGTGGAAAGTCCCTTGCTGAGTTTTTTACCCACACCCATTTGGTAGAAAAGAAGTTTCCACCTTGCCTGGGGCTTCCCAAAGTCCCCTGTCACCATCTGCCAGCTGGCTCCATTTTCAGTGTCTTGTTTTCCTCACAGAGATGGGGGTAGAGGGTGTAAATATAACAAATCCGAGTTAGTTAAAAAAAATAAATCCCAAGCTGGGCATGGTGGCGCACGCCTTTAATCCCAGCACTCGGGAGACAGAGGTAGGAGGATCGCTGTGAGGCCACCCTGAGACTCCATAGTGACTTCCAAAAACAAACAAACAAATAATAATAAAAATAAAATAAAATAATAAGTAATAAATAAGTAAATAAAAATAAATCCCACTACTCAGGGGTTGAAGCAAGAGGGTCATATGTATGAAGTCCTCAGGGTGTGCACATGCACACACAAGAATTGGAATTGGATTGTATTTTTGGGAAAAAATGCATGGATAACTTTTGTTCCGGGTTGATCTGTACTCTTGGTGGAGTGAAGGTTGTTTTGGCCCCTTCAGAAAACAGTTTGGCATCATACACGTGAACATAGCCCCGCAAGCCCCCTGTCTCAGTCCCAGAATTTTTAACAGTAAGGAAACCTTCACGGAGGTGTGCCAGGAGCCAGGCCCCAAATCACCGCAGCCAGGTTGCAACTGTGCACACAGCCCCAGTGCCCAGCAGTGCCTCCGTGGAGCAGACACTGTGGCTCTGAGGGAATGAATCAGTTGGAGCTGCACGGGACCGCAGGGATCCATTTCACACTGAGTGCAGAGTGAGTGGCAAGAGACCACCACAGGGAGCGCGACTGCAGCCGTGTGACATCGCACGACCAGAAGTGCGGCTGCTGAGAAAACGAGGCCTGCAGGGGGTAGAGAGAGAAGCTAGGGACTGACACAGCCCAGAGGCAGCAGTGCCCGAGAGGAGGGAAAGGCACCTGTAGGCTTTGAATAGAAGCTTGTCCTCAAACTGGCTGGTGACACTGGGCTTGTAGCTCAGTGGCAGAGTGTGCCCAGCCTGTGTGAGACCCCGAGTTTGCTCCCCAGCATGGATCGTGGGAGTGAGGGAAGGAAAGAAGCCCAAATCAGTGTAATTAAGCGAGTAAACTGGATAGTGTGTTCAGTGTTCTGTTATTCTTTGTGCCTTACACATTTCACAAATAACCTCTCAGCTCTGTGTGATACGATAACGAACACTGAGTATAAGATCAGGCCAAGGATCGTGGCACCAGAGGGGTTTTGTGTTGAAGAGCACGTGGTCAGAGTTACGTCCCTGGCAATTTCTCCATGGCCATCTCCGTAGTGTAGTGAGGCTGTGGTATGTCACTTGCCTTGGGTGCCACTGTGAGCTGTTCTCTGAGGAAGTGTCCTTATTATCGTAGGCCTCCTTGATTGTGACCGAGGAGCTGCACCTCATCACCTTTGAGACTGAAGTGTACCACCAGGGCCTCAAGATAGACCTGGAGGTGAGTGCTGCCCCACCTGGGCGACAGGCCAGAAATGTCTAGTGGGATTTTTGCTAGAGGAGGAGGGATGACAGCTTCACTAGGCACTGTATTTTTCATGGGAGTGGGGGAGCAAAACCTTGATATACCCTCTGAGAATACAGTGATGCTTGAGTAGCTTGATAAGAAAGCCTATTTATTTATTTATTATTTATTTATTTTTAAGCAGGCTAGCCCAGGCTGACCTGGAGCTCAGTCTCTAGTCCAGGCTGGTCTTGAGCTCATGACGATCCTCCTACCTCAGCCTCCTGAGTGCTGGAATTAAAGGTGTGTGCCACCATGCCCAGCTATTTTTAATATTTGTATACGTATAAATATTTTTATGAAGTTTGGGCAAAAGTCTTAGCAACCATACTCTCAGCAGGCAGAAAACTATGGCATGTGCACTGTTTTCCTGGCCTTCTCAATATTTCAGTTAAGGCAGACATGGAAAAGCAGGAATCCTAGACCTCAGTTCTTGGGAATATGCAGATTCTTTGAATCTTGGAGAATGTCTTCCAGCTGTTATTCATTGAGGTGTCAGGGGCCATGAGTCTGCTGGGAATTGATAAGTCAGTGGCATGTTCAGACAGAGCTCCAGTCCTAAGGCCAGATTCAGCATGTGTTGAGCTGCCTCAGTCACCCTCCTGTCTAGAGGTAGTAGCAGGTGTGTTGAAGCACAGCATGCTGTTTGATTTCAAACTCTGAGAGGTCTAGGTGAAGAGATTTTCCTGTTTTGTTTTTCGAGGTAGGGTCTCACTCTAGCCCAGGCTGACCTGTAGTCTGAGAGTGGCCTTGAACTCGCAAAGTGAAAAGATTTTAGAAGTTGTGAAAGCCTTACTTAACTCCTTTTCTACTTAACCCCATACTCCACAGACTCACTCCTTGCCAGTTGTGGTGATCTCCAATATCTGCCAGATGCCCAATGCCTGGGCATCAATCCTGTGGTATAACATGCTGACCAACAACCCCAAGGTAAGTGCCCCATCCGCTCTGAAATCCCTGAGCCTATTTCTCCTGTGGTTTCTCAGAACCAGGTCCAAGGTATCAGCAACCTCCAACTTGTGTGAGCCAATGTGTTCTTTCCAATAGAATGTGAACTTCTTCACCAAGCCCCCAATTGGAACCTGGGATCAAGTGGCTGAGGTGCTGAGCTGGCAGTTCTCCTCCACCACGAAGCGAGGGCTGAGCATCGAACAGCTGACCACACTGGCGGAGAAGCTCTTAGGTTCGCTAACCCTCCTCCTCACCCTCCTCAGACAGGGAGGCGGGCCTTTGGGGCTGCTCCGTCAGACAGTGTTTCCCAGCATCTATCTGGAACAGGGTACCATGCCAGACCTGGGAGTCAGGATGCATAAGGAGTTTGCATCCTGGTGGTCATTTCTATGAGGGGGAGGCAGAGTTCGCTTCTCTTGGGTACCTTCCAAGGCACTATGCTGTAACCTGTGCAGGCATTTTAAGTGTGTTAGAAGATAGAGCTGAACATTTGGCATTCCTTGCCCATTTAAGAAAACCTAGCCAGGGGCTGGAGAGATGGCTTAGCATGCCTAAGGACCCAGGTTTGATTCTCCAGGTCCCACATAAGCCAGATGCACATGGTGGTACATGCATCTGGAATTCGTTTGCAGTGGCTGGAGGCCCTGGCATGCCCATTCTCTCTCTCTCCCTCTCCTTCTCTCTAATAAATAAATAAATAAAAATATTTGAAAAAAGAACACCTAACCAGGTTTGGTAGTGCACACCTTTAATCACAGCACTCAGGAGGCTCGAGGTAGGAGGATCACTGTGAGCTTTTTGGCCATCCTGAGACTACATAGTGAATTCCAGGTCACCCTGGATTAAAGCAAGAAGACCCTGCCTCAAAACACCCCCCCCCCAAAAAAAAGAAAGAAAAAATCTAGGCCAGTTTAAAATTTTTCTCCCCTTAGGGGTGGGGGCTAGGGAGTAGGTCGGGGGGGGGGGGAATGGCTCGGCGGCTAGCGGGATTCATTTGCAGCAGCAAAAGGCCCTGGTGTGTCCACACTCCTTTGCAAATGACTAGTAAATATTTTCTGGGGCTGCAGAGATGGCACATCATTTAAAGGTGCTTGCTTGCAAAGCCTGATAGCCCCAATTCGATTCCCTAGTATCCACATAAAGCCAGATGCACGAAGTGGGACAAGCATCTGGAGATTGTTTGCAGTGGCAAGATGCCCTGGTGTGCCAGTTCTCTTGTTCTCTCCCCTGCTTCTCTCTGTTTGCAAATAGTAAAAATATATTTTTTTTAATTTAATTTATTAGTTTTCAGTAAATACAGGCAGTTTGGTACCATTATTTAGGCTCATCTGTGATCTACCCCCTCCCATTAGACCCTCCTTGTTATTGAAAATGGGTCGTGCATTGTGGAGTTAGCCCCCAGTTATTAGTATGATAAATGTCTCTGCAAATCATGACCCAACATGTGACTCTGACATTCTTTCCGCCCCCTCTTCCGCAAGATTTCCCTGAGCCATGTTGGGTTCATTTTTGGTCTGCTTCAGTGCTGAGGTGTTGGGGGCCTCTGAGGCTCTGGCTCTCTGATTTGGTAGGAGTTGATTTTTCTCTGCATTGATCTCCTTCCCCTTTGTGCTGGTATCCAGTTCACAGGAAAACATCACCCTTGCTTATTTCGCCAGTTGTCCTTAGTTTCAGTTGGGCCCCTTCTGAGGTATGTTGGGGCAGCTCTCTCCTTAGGATCTGCATCTATCTTTTTTTCCCTCGTTGTTTGTAGTGCAGCTAGGCGGTCGCCATCTTGACCGGAACCGCTAGTAAAAATATTTTTAAAAATTAACCTGGATTAAGAGTAGTTTTGTCTTCAGCTGCCACCCGCTCTCAGCTTGTGTGGTGATGCAGGTCCCCGGATGGCCACACAAGAGCTGGTGGTTGACTAAGAAGACTCAGGGCAGAGGGAGGACAGATGACGGGGTCCGGTGGGAGGTATGCCCATGCACACACAGTAGGGCACCCTGTAATTACATGGAAGCGCGCATACGGGTCACACGTGTGCATTCTGTTTGAGCTGAGGCTGAAATGTTTCTGCTTTGTTCTTTTCCTTCAGGACCTGGTGTGAACTACTCAGGCTGTCAGATCACCTGGGCTAAATTTTGCAAAGTAAGTGACCTTGGTGAGCCCTTGTGGTTGGGAGTGCTCACCTGCAGGTTGGTCTTGGAGGATCTGCCTGAGGGTTGAGGGGCCTAATGGCGTTAGCAGCACACTGAGCCCAGGAAGGAAAGAGCTGGGATGGTGGTGGACTTGGCTTTCCCGTTTCTCTTTTTTTCCAGGAAAACATGGCTGGCAAGGGCTTCTCCTTTTGGGTCTGGCTGGACAATATCATTGACCTTGTGAAAAAGTACATCCTGGCCCTTTGGAATGAAGGGTAGGTTGTGGCACAGAGTGAGCCTAGCATGACCAAGCCAGTGTCTCAGCAAGCCAGTGATGGGGACCCTCTGAGCCCAGCCTGGCCCTCTCTTGGTTCCAGGTACATCATGGGCTTCATCAGCAAGGAGCGGGAGAGGGCCATCCTGAGCACCAAGCCCCCAGGCACCTTCCTGCTGAGATTCAGCGAGAGCAGCAAAGAAGGAGGGGTCACTTTCACTTGGGTGGAGAAGGACATCAGTGGTAAGGCTGCCCACTTGCCCCACCTGGTGGCCAGTGCTGGCCCCGCATCTTGGCTGCTTCTGGTTCCAGACACGGCTGTCTCCTAGGGTCAGGGAGGGCCCAGGCCACACTAGCCAGGGCTCATACTTGCAGACAGCTGAGTGACTGACTTTCTCAGCCCAAGGGTTGGCTTTCCCCATCTCCTGTCTTACCCACTGTGACACATCTGAGACAAACATATCTCCTTGGACCTGGCTGTGCTATCAGAAATTAAAAAAAAAAAAAAGCCAGCCTGACCATTTCCACAGTGCCATGCTGTTGGGCAGGGCAGGGCATTCAAGAGCTGGTTCCACCGAGGAAAGAGGCATTGGGCGGTTTTCTCTGAGATTTCCTGGCTTTGGCTCCATTATCATTCCTTCCCATGTCCCATGACAGGCAAGACCCAGATCCAGTCAGTGGAACCATATACCAAGCAGCAGCTAAACAACATGTCATTTGCTGAAATCATCATGGGATATAAGATCATGGATGCCACCAACATCTTGGTGTCTCCGCTGGTTTATCTCTACCCTGACATTCCTAAGGAGGAGGCTTTTGGGAAGTATTGTCGGCCGGAGAGCCAGGAGCACCCTGAAGCCGACCCAGGTAGTTGTTGATTTTCCATGTTCTGCCCCTTCATTCTTGGGAAAGTCAGAAGCTTCAGGGGCGTTGGAGAAGAGACAGGGATGGCTGAATATCATGGTGGTGGTTATTTCTCCTTTTGGAAAGAAATGGGAGGCCAGGCGTGGTGGAACATGCCTTTAGTCCCAGCACTCAGGAGGCAGGTAGGAGGATCGCTGTGAGTGTGAGGCCAGCCTGGGCTAGAACAAGACTGTACCTCAAAAAACTAAAACACACACAAAGAAGCCGAGGTGGGGGGGGGCTGGAGAGATGGCTTAGTGGTTAAAGCACTTGCCTGCAAAGTCAAAGAACCTTGGTTCGATTCCCCCAAGACCCCCGTAAGCCAGATGCACAAGGTAGCACATGCATCTGTAGTTCATTTGCAGTGGCTGGAAGCCCTCACGTGCCCATTCTCTCTCTCTCTCTGTCTCTCTGCCTCTTTCCTTCTCTCAAATAAAAAAATAAAATATTAAAAAGAAAGAAGCCGATCATGGTGGCTCACGCCTTTAATCCCAACATTTGGGAGGCAGTGGTAGGAGGATTGCTGTGAGTTTGGGGCCACCCTGAGACTAGTGACTTCCAGGTCAGCCTGGGCTAGAGCGAGACCCTACTTCAAAAAACCAAAAAAAAAGGAAAGAAATGGGCACTTGGGAGTAACTGATGGCACTCGAGAAAAAGGCAGCATCAGTCACCATTGCCTGCCTCCTCACAGGGAATATGTGAGTGTGGTGACGGAAATAGTAGATGGCACACACTCACGTACACACACGCATATCCCCTAGAATGCTAAGAGGAGAAAGGCAGGGCTTCTCTGGTGCTTCTTACGTTCTTACATAGTGGATTCCAGAAAGCTTGAGACTCACACTGAAGTCCAGCATGCCCCCCCCGCCCCCCGTCATGAACCATGCCAGTGAGGTGGGCTGAACAAAGGCGTTCTGGAGGCCATGGTTGGTGGTGGTATCACAGCCCAGGTTATAGCAGAGTAGGGCATGTCCAGTTTGCAGATGTCAAAAACTGGAGGAGAGGTAGGAATGGTATTTAAAACCTGTAACTCCAGAAAATACTTTGTTAGGCCTGTCATCTCTGGGGCTGTCCCCATGGGGAGGGGTCAAGGCCCTCTGCTCTGTACCCACCCAGCACTTGCTGCTCGGTGTCTCTGTCCTCTCCACATCCTGATGGGGAGTCTGACTTGCCTGTCCGCGTGACTTTTCTTGATCATTATGCTGATGGTGGGCTCTTTTAAAGTGTTTTGTGAGGTTGGCCTCCTTCCCCTGGCTGCCTTTTACAAAATGCTTTTTTGGGGGGGGGGCTAGAGAGATGGCTTAGCAGTTAAGTGCTTGTCTGTGAAGCCTAAGGACCCTGGTTCGAGGCTCGATTCCCCAGGAATCATGTTAGCTAGATGCGCAAGGGGGAGCATGCGTCTGGAGTTCCTGTACGGTGGCTGGAGGCACTTGTGCGCGCGCTCTCTCTCTCTCTGCCTCTTTCTCTCTGTGTCACTCTTAAATAAATGAACAAAAAAAATTTAAAACATGCTTTTTTTGTCTACGTGCATAACCCCACCAGGACCCTCCTTCCCTGTCCTGCATAGGAACTGCCTATGGGGAGTTCACTGCAGCCCCTTTCTTCTTCCCTTTGTTCTGGTTTTGAGTTCTCATACTGTGGAAGAGTTCAGCTCTCACTTCCTGTCTGCCCTTATCTCTCCTTCCACCTTGTGCTTCAGTTGGGAGATCTGTTTATCAGCCCCTGTCACACTAGCCTTTGTTTCTTCAAAGAGGACGTTGAGACTGGTTTTGCTTTCAAGATGTGGCTCTTCCTCCATCACTGTCCTTCATGGGCTGTTGGGAGAAAATCCTCAAGGACAAGACAGTAATCATGAGAAAGGAACCAAGGACCTGAGGGATTTGCCTTTCTGGGGAGGGCTGAGGAGGATGAGTATGCTCTGGGGCTTGTGGTGAGCTCAGAGGGACTCTTGAGGGAGGTGGGCCTGCAAGCTTCCCCTCTGCTTCTTCTGAAAGAGCATTAGTGCGTGGACACCCCGCAGATCGAGCCTCTCCCCAGGACTCTTCCTTCCCTACCATAATTCCACAGGTGTCTGCTCTTGTGGGTTGGTGGAGGGATTCCAGGTGACTCATAAATTAGGTCAAGTTCACTTACAACCCCTACAGAGCCATGGAGGAGTTGGCTGTTTCTGTCTTGCTTTAGTTCTTAAGAGCAACACTTCCGGGCTGGAGAGATGGCTTAGCGGTTAAGCGCTTGCCTGTGAAGCCTAAGGACCCCGGTTCGAGGCTCGGTTCCCCAGGTCCCACGTTAGCCAGATGCACAAGGGGGCGCACGCGTCTGGAGTTCGTTTGCAGTGGCTGGAAGCCCTGGCGCGCCCATTCTCTCTCTTTCCCTCCATCTGTCTTTCTCTCTATGTCTGTCACTCTCAAATAAATAAATAAAAAATGAACAAAAAAAAAAAAAAAAAGAGCAACCCTTTATCATGGGCCCAAGCTGTTTTTCTCAGCTCCCTTGACCACTGGAGAATGAAACCTTGTCTGTCTAGGGGTGGCCGTTCCTGTCAGGTCTGGAATAAAGCAGTTGGATTTATAAGACACCAGTACCCTGACTTAGTAGTTCCATTGGGTCCTGAGCTGAGTTAATCCATTTCTTGGCCAAAAATTAACCTGGAGAGTCCTCTGTGCCGCTTCTCAACACCTTCTTCTAGACTGTGGTTGTGCACCCTGCTCCCTGTATCTCTGGAAGCCCTGGCGTTGTCTACGTTTCTCTCTGCCCACCCATCCTGCTCCAGACCTGCATGGTTTATTCTCAAGACCTGCATCCTGCTGCATGGTTTATTCTCAAGGTTCTGTGCCAGCATCCCCAGGGCTCCTTGACTTCTTGGTATAAGCATGTACTGTCTAAAATTCTCACACTTCTCATTTACACAAGTACTATAAATGATACAGATTGTGGGCAATTGGCACCTCCTTCTCGCTCCTTATCTCATGAATGAGGGGTGTGAGAGGTGGGCTTGTGTCCACTGTCCTGGAGTCGGATCGGATCACCTACTCTACCTCACATTTATTTGATGTATTATCTAACTGGGGAGTTATGCCCTCATCTAAATGTAGAGGCAGCTCAGTGCTAGTCAGAATAGAAGGGGCTCTGGAGCCTCAGCATTAGCATCCTTATCCCCCCACCTTTTATTTTATTTTAGTTTTTGGTATTTCAAGGTAGGGTCTCACTCTAGCCCAGGCTGACCTGGAATTCACTATGTAGTCTCCAGCTGGCCTTGAACTCACAGCAGTCTGCTTACCTCTGCTTCCTGAGTGCTAGGATTAAGGGCATGTGCCACCATGCCCGGCTTTCATCTTCATGCCCTTTTAAAAGGAGTCAGTCCCATTGGCATGTGGGCAGGTCATTTTGGCATTCACCGTCCCTGCAGACAGACATGTTACTAGAGATGTGACCAGGCCAGAATAGGAGCCGTGTACCTCATGGGGGTGGGTAACTGTTTGTATGAGGCGGAGAAGCTGGCACACAAGTTAGCAGGTGGGGCAGGGGTGGGTGTGCCACAGTCTCTGCAGCTAAGGACAGCTTTGTGGAGAGGATTAAACTTCAAACTGCAAGTGCCTGGACGTCAGGTAGCACATGACGAAAGGGGATGACCTGAAGGGGCAGGTAGAGGTTTCCAGATGACCTCTGTGTAAGGATGGAGTGAGTTTCAGATCCATCCCGGTGAGGCAGATGGCTTCCTCCTGCCCTGTTCTCATTGTAGCTCACCGTTAGTAAGCCCCGGTTTCTTCTCTGCAGGTGCTGCCCCATACCTGAAGACCAAGTTCATCTGTGTAACACCGTAAGTGGCTTCCCTTCCCAGGTTTGCATTCATTTCTAATGTCCTCAGTTATACCCCAGGAACGGGGGGGACACTGGTGAGAGTTACCCTGTGAAGGGTTGGAAGCTCTTGGGCTGTGTTTAGTGCTCAGAGTGACCTTGTGTGTTTAAAAGCTTGAGTTTTTATTTTTCTGTTGGAGACCAGAGTTTGATGGCTGTGTGTGTGTGTTTTGTTCTTTTTTTTTCCCCCTCCATTGTGTCTTGTCAACCTGGCCCTTTCCCCTCCTGCCGCTCCCCCTTTCCTACAGAACGACCTGCAGCAATACCATTGACCTGCCGATGTCCCCCCGCACTTTAGATTCATTGATGCAGTTTGGAAATAATGGTGAAGGCGCTGAACCCTCGGCAGGAGGGCAGTTTGGTGAGTTCTGGATGCTCAGGCCGTGTCCCTAGGAGGCAGGTGGTCATCTTTGTGTGGTGCTTAAATGTACAAAGCCAGAGCGGTCACGGTCACTAGCATTGGTAGGAGCCGCCTTTAGATCTGTGCTCTCAAGCAAAAACTAGAGCATACCCACACGCATAAGCATAAGCTTTTCAGTAGCTCCGCTAAAAACAGCAAAAAGAAACAAGCAGTGTGGCAAATAGAAGGATCTTTAAAAAGAGAAGGGGACTGGAGAGAAGAGCTTAGCAGTTAAGGCGCTTGCCCTGCAAAACCTAAGGACCCAGGTTCAATTCCCTAGTACTCATGTACACCAGATGCAAAAGGTGGCACATGTGAGTTCATTTGCAGTGGCTAGAGACTTTGGCTCACCCATTCTCTCTCTGCCTTCTCCCATCCCTAAAAAATATATAATAATTAATATATATTAATAATAGAGAGAGGGCTGAAGAAATGGCTTAGTGGTTAAGGCACTTGCTGGCAAAGTGCAAGGGCCATGTTCCACTCTCCAGATCCCATGTAAGCCAGATGCATAAAGATGAGGCAAACGCAAGGTTGCACATGCCCACTAGGTGGCACAAGTGTCTGGAGTTCAATTGCGGTTCAATTGCTGGGGCCCTGGTGCATCAATTCTCTCTCCCTTCCTCCCTTCCTTTCTCTTACCCTAAAATAAAATTTAAAAATAAATAAATAAATAAAAAAGGCAGAAACAATGGCTTAGCAGCTAAGGTACTTGCCTGCAAAGCCTAAGGACCCTGGTTCAATTTCCCAGTACACACATAAGCCAGATGTACAAGGTGGCACATGTGTTGGTAGTTCATTCCTTTGCAGTGGCTAGAGGCCTTCGTGTGCCCATTCTGTCAGCCTTTTTCATAAATAATTTTAACAAAAATGAGAAACAAGGGCAGAGGAGATGGCTCAGTGATGCTTGCTTACAAAGTTGTTGGCCTGAGTTCAATTTCCCAGTGCCCTTTTAAAACCAGGTAGACAATGTGGCATATGGGCCTGGAGTTCATTTGCATTGGTAAGTGGCCTTGGTGTGCCTGTACTCTCTCTCTTTTTGCTCTTTCTCTCTCACTAGTAAATAAGTAAGCAAGCTGGATGTGGTGGCATACTTTTTTAATCCCAGCACTTGGATGCTGAGGTAGGAGGATCATGAGTTTAAGGCTAGACCCTGCTTCAAAAAGAATCCCCACAAGGGCTGGAGAGATGGCTTAGCGGTTAAGCGCTTGCCTGTGAAGCTTAAGGACCCCGGTTCAAGGCTCGGTTCCCCAGGTCCCACATTAGCCAGATGCACAAGGGGGCGCACGCGTCTGGAGTTCGTTTGCAGAGGCTGGAAGCCCTGGCACGCCCATTCTCTCTCTCTCCCTCTATCTGTCTTTCTCTCTGTGTCTGTCGCTCTCAAATAAAAAATAAAATTAAATTTAAAAAAAAAAAAAAAAAGAATCCCCACAAGAGGGGAATAGAAACAAATGAAGCTAATTCCTTATTTAACCTAATAAATCCAGTACTGTCATTTCATCATTTAAGGAAAAATCATTGAGTTATTTTTCCATCTCCCCCTTTTTCCTCCCATACTATATCTTTGAATTGCAGTGAGCTTTTGACAATTACAGCACACCTTAATTTGGACTAGTCTCATTTTGGGACTCAGTAGTCACATATGGCTAAGGCTGTTGTACACAGACCAGCCTTAGATATTCTTGACATGTGCAGAACTAGGGCTTGAGCTAAGGTAGGGTGGGGCCTGTAGAGGTGGGGATGCCTGACTTTTCAGACCATGCTTTGTTGGAGGGGCAGAAACTGACTAGCCCTGGGGGCCCAGCCCTGTCTCCTGACGGGCGGGAGCTGTGCCCTGCCAGCCGCAGGGCCAGGGAGTTGAACTAGCGCTCTCTGTCTCTGCAGAGTCCCTCACGTTCGACATGGAGCTGACCTCGGAGTGTGCTACCTCCCCCATGTGAGGAGCTGAGAACGGAAGCCGCAGAGAAGGAGCTGAGGCGCCTGCTCGTGTTCCACCCCTTCAGCAGCCAAACCCCAGAACATCTGAAACTCCTAACTTTGTGGTTCCAGATTTTTTTTTAATCTCGTTCTTATGCTATCTTTGAGCAATCTGGGCACTTTTTTTCAAAATAGACAAATGAGTGAATGTGGGTGATGTGCTTTTGTGCAAAGAAGAAAGTATTCTCTGAGCCCATGATGGGACTTGCGAGCGAGCGGAGGCCGGAGGGAGAAAAAGGAAACGTCTGTGTTCTCTTGTTCCCCTGCCCTCCTTTCTCTGCCGTCTGCTGTTTGTTGTTAGACAAGTGCCTCCTGGTGCCTGCAGCATCCTTCTGCCCATGTCTGTGAGCTGATGCCTCAGGCTGCTGGAAGCTCTGGGCTTCTGGCATTGCACTTTGAAACTTGCTAACATCCAAATAGAGGATAGGACTAGCTAAGCCCCTAGGCTTCTTTTTAAATTAAAATAACAATGATGATAATAATTAAAGGGCAAAACACACGGTAACTGCATAGCCTTTCTGTATGCAAGAGAACTCAGTTAACACCTCTTTGGTGCTTTAAGCATTCAGCTGTCTTCAGGCTGATAATTTATATAGATCTGAAAGGGCTTCAGGTCAGACCCTTACAAGACATCTAAAGCTGTGGTTTGGCCTCTCTGGTTTGAACCTAGACATCCCAGGCTCTTTTTGTAAACAGTTTTATTTGTCCTGGAGTGTACTGGTCTGCTGGAGGGCAAGGCTGGACACTGAAAACCTTTGCTCCCTTTCTCCTGGACTCTGGCCCCTGTTTCGGGACCGGCTTGTCCTGTGGGTGCCTTACTGGGCCTAGGATCAACCTGGCTTCCTTTCCCACCTGCCCCTGCTAATGGTATGTCTCCTTCCCATGCCAAAGGGGCTCCTGTCCTGTTTACTTTTAGAAATCTTGGTCTTGAGACCTCCTGTGAGGAGAGGGAAGGGTTTTCAGCTTGAATGGGCCTCAGACCGCAGGGTCTCGGTGAAGTGTGTCACGAGCTCAGGGAGTAGGACATTTGTGATTGGTAGAGGCATCTGCAGTCCTCCTTCACTTGCCAGTGTAGAATCTCCAGGCTGCCCGTCCTGTGAGAGGTGCACTCCCAGCCTCTCCGGAGTGACTTTCTGCTCCCGCTGGGGATGTAGGAGAGGCAGAACAAGCAGAGTGTCTGCTCCTGGTCCGGCCTTCATGTCACCCGCCTGCTTCAGCCATTCAGCTCACCTGCACACTTGCCAGTGGGCCAGGCAGGTCTCCTTTCACCCCGAGGCATGGCTGGGTTTGATGACTCAAGACCATCTTCACCAAGAGTGTCTGTGGAATTCTGTTTGCTCCTCCCATATTAGCTTGAGTCTGAGTTAAGGGACAAGGGCCACCGTGAGACACTTGTTGCTTTGAGGTGGTTATTGGACCTCCCCTTTCTCCACAACACTTGATTATACAGTAAGCTGAACTCATACACTGAAAGGGTATTTAGAAAGGTGAACCTTGGGCTTACCATTGGGTTTGAACCTAGGAATCTGGCATCAAGGGCTTGGGCTTCTCTGCAGCAGGTGTTGTAAAGTTCATGGCTTTAAGAAGTCTGTGGGTCTGGGTTTAACCCATAGTAGCAGCAGTTCTGAGGGGAGCTTTCTCTGCAGGGTCCCAGAGCTCTCGGAACCTTCCTGCTTGGCGCCCCTGCCCCTGCCCGTAGCCCAGCCGTGCCTGTAGCTTGCTTAGCCTCTCAGTGCGGTGGCTTGTACACTGCTGTCCTGGCCACTGCATTCAAATTTCAGTGTATACTTCCTAGTGTAAAAATTTATATTATTGTGGGATTTTTTTTTTTTTTGTATATTGCTGTATCTACTTTAACTTCCAGAAATAAAAGTTATATAGGAACAGTCTGATAGTGTGGCAGTGGCTGTCTTGTTTGGTGGAGGTTCCCTCCGCTCTGCTTAGGAGGAGGCTTCCAGAAAGACCGAGCTGGGATCTGAGCATGAGTGTCAGGGGGAGGTGCCTCTGGGGCTGAGGTTCCATTGGCTTCTAATTTTTGAGATGATGTAGTCCCCCTGCCAATTTACATCAGCTGCCAGCCTCCAGGTGAGAGCAAGGGGTCACAGTTCAGTGACATGAAAGTGTCAGAGTGGCCTCCCCCCTCCCAGAGCTGCTGCATCTGGTCTGGAGTCAGATAAGCTGTGGAATTGGGGGTAGGGTGAGGTGTAGATCCCAGTCCCCAGGCCGTTCCTTCCACAGTTGGCCCATTATCACTTTCCAGTTCACTCAGTGGGGACAACTGGCCACACTGCACTGACTGGTCTGCTGAGGGCAGTCAGTAAGATAACTGAGGGAAAGGCCGCCAGCGCAGCGCTGGGCCTCAGCATCCCCCCCCCCCCCCAGTACCTTGGAGCCCAGCCCAACCCCAGCAAAGATCCTTGAGAGCAGAGCTTGAGCGGGGCGGGCACATTAGATACCATTGCTCCCCTGCCGAGATGGAAGTGGAGATTAGTGTTTTGAGTGTGGCTGGCTGAGGCGGTGGCAGAGCCTGCTTCCCTCCGCCTCCACCGCCCCCACCAGTGTGCCCTGGGCCCCTGCACCTTCCAGGGGCAGGCAGCAAATTCCTGCACCACCCCCTCCATACACACACCTACCTCACTTTGAACTCTGAAGTAACCCACACACCACAGTTACTTTTTCCGCAGTCCAAAGGAGTACATGCTACAGAGTCCAAGGCCTCACGTCCAGGCCCAAGGCTGTCCACAGCTGGGACCAGGGAAAAAGCTGGTTCTCTCTGCCCTGGCCAGCTTCTCTCACAGTCTCAGGCCGTAGCGGCAGTTGGATGGTGCCACCTGCTGGTCTTTGGGAAGAGACCAGAGGAGCATTGACGTCCAGGCTCTTGATTGCACCTGGTCCCAGGAGGATTGACGGTCTCTTAAGTCCTGGCCCTCAGTGGTTGCTCATTAGTGGCAGCTGAGGAGTGGCCATCTGGACTTGAGCCTGTCCCTCTCCTCGCGCCCTCCCCTCCTTGTTCCCGTATCTGCTTTCCTAGACATGCATGCCTCCACACCTAGCTATAGGATGGCAGTGCCCTTCAGACCACAGCAAAGGGAGAATTGTGACTCCAACCTAAAACCACATGGGCCACACAGGGACGAAACAACTGCTTTAGTGACCCTCAACATCTCCCAGCCCATCATCAGCCAGAAGGCAGGACAACACATTTATGAAAAAAAAATACTTTATTCAAAAACACTGTTTACACAAAGGTGTGGTCTGTACAAAGTACAAAAGAATTCCTCTGCTCAAATCTCCCCACCAAGGTTTAAACGTGGAACTCCCAATCTCCTGCAGTCAGCTGACCCGGGGTACCTGTCACAGTCTCAGGGGGCAGGAACTGCTGAGGTTGGAAGGAGGCCTTCCCAGGCTACAGGCCTTTATGCAACAGCGGGAGGTCTGTTCCAGATTCTACCTCCCAGCCAAGTGGATGGAGAGCTCCAAACCTCCCTCAGATTCCATCGCCAGCAGCTCGTGGCTGGTCGGTTGCTTGTCTCTTGCTACACTCACTTTCTGGAGGAAAACCCTCGACCTGGCAGGTCACAGGCCTCCAATTCCTAGATCAGAGTGGTCTGTCTAAGCAAGGCTGCAGACAGGGGCAAAAAGGAAAGAAGGCTGAAGCCTGGAGGAGCGGCACACGTGCCTGTGATAGCGGCCCTCTGGAGGCCCAGCCTAGCTTGCCTATATAGGAGTGCCCTGTCTCGAAGAGAAATCTTAGAGAATGGAGGGGAAGGGACACCGGGTGGAAAAGACAGATGGTGGGTGGAATATGGGCAAAAGGACAGCGCAGACTCAAGGCCAAGGACCCTATATACTCAGACACTCAGCTGTGACAACCTGACTCGACCCAGATCTGCTGTGTTGATGGCTACAGCCTAGACCACGCTTGTGGTCCGAAGCGCACGTTCACATTACTCAAGAATGAGGCCCAACCTCCCTCCAGAGGGAGGACATCCACGTGACCACCGCGTGTGCATGAGGACAAGGGCACACCCATACAGGTGTACGCGTGCAGAGCAGGAAGGTGAAACCTCTAGCTCAGGAGTGTTACCTCAACTTAACCTGTCTCCCCAGAGCGGACAAGCCACGCAGGCAGAACAGGTGCCCGCAGTGACAGAAGCTCTGGCTCTTCTGTGGCACGTGGACCACGCAGGCTCTGGGGGGGGGGGTCCCTTGATCTGAACACAAGAAGTGTCACCGTTGCTGCCACAGACGAGGACCATGAAGTCAAGGCAGCACCTCACCCACGTGCACGCACGCGCAAACACGTCCTATCTACAAAGCCATCGGCGTATACAGGTGCTATATCACAATTAACACGGACAGACTCTTCACATTGAAGACGATCTCCCAGGAGAAATCTGGAGTTTGAACGTTCACGACAGGGAGCCTCTGGCGGAGGTGAAGAGGCCGGGAGGCGGGGAGAGACGGGGGTCCAGACCGTCCATGGGCCGGCGTAGAAGCTCTTCCACATGCCGGGCCACGTCCATGGTCTCATCCAGGTCAAATTCTCCATCCTGGTCGAGGACAGGGTCAGGGCTGGGAGAGAGAGGGGTGTCAGGGAAGTGTGTCTCATGGCCCCAAGCTCCTGGGACAGCACCCAGACTACTCATAACAGACCAGAGTCCTGTGAGCATAGAACCAATGCTGACTAGAACCCCCAGCAGGCTGGTTCTCGGGGAGACATCCCGCGTCTACTCCTATCTCTTCTTTGTTACGGGATGATTTGGGGGAGCCTGTTTCCCCTCTTCTGTCCTCATCTGCATGGTGAAGTGATGGCCAGTGAGCCACACCCACCTTTAATGCCATCCAGTGGCACATGGCACCACATCACTCACCAAGCAGCCACTTAAGCTAACCTCAAGCTACCTTAAGATATTTTACCCCGTTCTACAGAAGGCAAACTGAGGCTTGACCTTGTAAGGAAACTTGTTCTGGAACCTTATGTTCAGAATTTGAATCTGTGTCTTGAATGATAATACCATTACAAAACTCTCCCCTTATACTATGAATATGTGCTAATATTATTTAAGCCAGGCATGGTGGTACACGCCTTTAATCCCAGCACTTGGGAGGCAGAGGTAGGAGGATCACCATGAGTTTGAGGCCACCCTTGAGACTGCATAGTGAATTCTAGGTTAGCCTGAGTTAGAGTGAAACCCTACGTTCAAAAAAAAAAAAAAAAAAAGGAGGGGCTGGAGAGATGGTTCTGCAGTTAAGGTGTTTGCTTGCAAAGCCTGCTGCCCCCAGGTTCAATTCCCCAGTACCCACGGGAAGCCAGAGGCACAAAGTGGTGCTTGCATCTGAAGTTCATCTACAGTAGCAAGAAGCCCTGATATGCCCAGTCCCTATTTCCCCTCTCTCCTTGCAAAATAAGTAAATTTTATAAAAAGATTCTGAGTCTTGGTGACTCCCAAACCTGTGGTGGCCCCACTGCAGCTTAATGCGTCCCAGTCGTCCAGCTCCAGCCACCCACAGCTCAGAAGCAAATGAATTCTTCACTTTCTCCTGCCTTACCACTACGACATTAATTGTGACCCTGTTTCAAGTACTTCTGACAAGCTCGTGTGTAAAACAAAGCTTGACTGTTACTAGTTCATTTAAGCCTCATGCCAGTTCCACGAGTTGTTCTCGTCCCCATTTTGCAGATGAGCAAACAGCATCAGGGAAACTCAATTTTCTCAAGGTCACACAGTCTACACCAGTATGAGGATGGGGCCCGGTTAGACCCACTGGAGTTGTGATTCCTTTGTCTCCAAGTCCTCCAAGGTTCCAGCCTGAGGCCAGGGTCCCATCCCTCCCCGCAGGCCCCCATGAGAGCACAACCTACTTCTGTGGGTATATGTTGTAATGAGTCTGGGGGCACACTGCTGGGGAGGGGGCCTGGTCCATGTAGGTGGCATTGGCCCCGGCATCAGCAGACGCATTTACGAACCTGGGGAGGGAAGCAGAGTGCAGCCTTAGTCACCAGGGAGGCCAGCGGAGGAGACTGGAAAGGGACTCCGAGGAATCTGTGTGTGTTTGGGGTGTGGGAAGTCCTGGGGCTCTGGCTATAAGCATGGGGCTCTAGGTATTGGCTACAGCATGCCCAAGTCCATTTCCTTCTGATGGACTAAGCAAGCTTTGGGAGGCCAGCAGAATAGGATGCTGGGAAAGAGGAAGCAGGGGTGAAGGGGGCACCTGGAGCCGCAGAGCTGGGCCCGGGACACTTACTCAGGGACCACTTGCTTGATCTGCGGTTTCACGTATCCGTCAGCTGCTTTAGCTGTTGAGGGGAGAGTCGTGGTGAGAAACCAAGTCTGGGAGCTCCAGGGGTACGAGATGAAGCCTTCTCAAGGGCTGCCAGTAACCCCCCGCTGAGGGACCCAGCCTGAGGGTCACAGGTACCCCTGGCTTCAGTCCCATCTTTTCTGGCCATTTTCTTTCCCACTCCCTGCCACCACCCTTGCCAAGGAAACAGCATCACCTCGAAATTTCAACCCCCATCTATGGACTGGACAGGTAGGAGAGGAAAACCTGACCATTCTGTTCCTTCACGTAACTTGGGGCAGGTTAGTGGGATTGGAGGAGTGTTGAGAATTGCTGGTTAGGAGGGCAGAGCTATCTGCGGGTGGGAGTGACCCCAGCTCCCCACCCCAGTTCTGTGTGTGCAGAAGTGAGAACCCAGGGCTAGAGGGATGGCTTAGTGGTTAAGGCGCTTGCCTGCAAAGCCAAAGGACTCAGGTTCAATTCCCCAGGACCCATGTAAACCAGATACACAAGCTGGTGCATGCGTCTGGTGTTTGTTTGCAGTGGCTGAAGGCCCTGGCATGCCCATTCTCTACCTGCCTCTCTCTCTCAAATAAAACAATATAAATATTTTTTAAATTTAATTTATTTATTTGAGAGAGCAAGAGAGAAAGAGGCATAGAGAGAGAGAGAGAGAATGGGCATGCCAGGGCCTCCAGCCACTGCAAACGAGCTACACATGTGCCACCTTGTGCATCTGGCTTACGTGGGTCTTGGGGAATCGAACTGAGGTCCTTTGGCTTTGCAGGCAAGTGCCTTAACCACTAAGCTATCTCTCCAGACCACTATAACTCTGTTCAGCAGAGAAGCAAGCCTGGGGAGGTGTCATGTTCCCTCTCCTCCAGGGTGAGCCCTGAAATCCTGTTCTTCCATGCCACGGAGCAGGAGCCCTAGGAGACAGAGGTGCTCCTGGGCTGTCCTTGGGGCAAGCCCCCACGTCCGGCCCTCCCAGCACCAGCACGCACCCAGCACGGGTGTGTAGTACTTGGAGAAGACCTCGTCCTTGGGGCGGTCGGGGAACACATAGATGAGGTAGTTGAGGTCCCCCAGGCGGTCAGCCAGAGAGCGGATGGAGAAATCCCGCGTGGTAAACGGCTTCAGGTTCCACAGGTTGCGGTCCGCTGTGACAGGGACAACTCATTCCCACAAGCCGTCCTCGCAGGAGGGTCACGGCTGTGGGGTTTTCAGGAAGGCTTCCTGTGAAATCAGGGCTTTTCCCAGCCTGCGCTGCAACCCTAGCCCACGTGCTCCTCTTGTTGAGGGGAGCTGATGCTGGAACATTCTACTTAGTGTCCTGGGCGAGGCAGGGGAGGGACCCCATGGAATTGTGGGGGACTCGCATAGGAGTTCCATAGTCTGTGACCCCAGTGATGTTAGGATTTCTGGGATGGAAAATGGTAGGAAGGGAACATGTTTCTCCACAATACTCCTCTCCCACTCCGGGCTCAGTTCTTGTCTTCCCAGGTGGATGCCTTTGAAGGACAGGAGGCCTGATGGGCATTGGGAGTGAGGAAATGGGGGAGAGAGAGAGAGAGAGAAAGATCCTGGGGGACTGCAGTTTGGGGAAGACTGGCACTTACGAGAGTCAAACTTCCAGGCAATGGTGATTCCCCCGATTTCCGAGTCGCTGAATCTCAGCAGGAAGGTCCCATCCGGCTTGTTGATGAGCAGGTCGTGGGCCTGTTGCTTGTTCACGAAACCTAGGATGGCCCTGGGCGCGTGGAGCATTCGGCGTCACCGTGGGGCGGGCAGTCGCCATCCTGAGCCCTCCATTAGCCTCCTGACCCTGGGCCCGGCTCCTCACCCGTCGTTCCAGTGGGGCTTGTGGTGCTTTCTCAGGACCTCCATCACGCCGTCGAACCACTGCCAGAAGGTGTAGTTCCAGCCTGGCAGATTCTCCTGTGAGGCCCCCGGCGACCCCGAGTTAATTTCCCCACCTACTCCTCAGCAGTCCACAAAATGACACCCCCTACTTATGTTTCTGGACACGAGGGAACCCCGCAGGCAGGGGTGCAAGCTGCAAAGGGTTTAGGGAGGTCATTCCTGTCCCATCTCCTCATTAATAGGTGGGGAAGCTGAGACCCAGAGAAGAGGCCTGCGGATTAGTAACACACCTAGAACTGACGCCCCCCCACCGCCCCCGGCTTGGGGTTCATCCCATCACCGTGTCTTGGCTCACACACAGCTGAGCATAATGCCTTGTGACCTCTGCCTACAATTTCTTTTTCTGTGTGTGTGGGGGGGGTCTAAGATGCCACCTATTATTCCTGATCATAGGAAAAAGTGGTTGACCGTGGGACTTAGCCTGTGCAAGGTTAGAGGAGGTATGACAGGAGCCTGATGGTCCCCGGCAGGCCGGTCACAGGTAACTGGGCTGCTCACCCTGTTGAACTGGGACCAGGACACGGACATGCTGTTGTAGTCCTCGAGGTGGGTGCTGCTGCTGCTGAACAGCTTCTGTGCCAGGAACACCAGGTTCTCCTTGGTCAGGCCCCGGTTGCTCTGCACCTCGGCCTTGAATTTCATGTTGAGAGCTTCGCACAGCTGCGGCCACAGCACTTTGTCCGGCACGGCAAATGGCACCCTGCCCTGGGAGGGAGAGAAAAAAGGGGGAGGAAAGAGGCAATTGAGGGAGCTGGAAATGTTCTACACGCATGCACGCACGCACACACACACATGCGCGTGTGCGCACAATATACAGAGATCAAGGGACAGAGAGGACACAGCACTATCCAGAAAGGAGACACAAACATAAGGAGGAAAGGAAAGAAAAGAGGGATGTGGAGGTGGGGAGGCAGGCAGGAAGAACTGAGGACAGGGGTCGGGGTCCATCCATAAGGAAAAAGGACATCAGATAGCAAACCCAAAGACCAGCCCCATACCCTGAGAACCCATTCTTCCTGGAACCTAGCCAGGGCCCAGGCCAGGCCAGTGGACACTCACTTATCAGTCCTCCTGCCCACCTCACTGCCCAGTTCTGTTCCAGAACCCAGTAGGGATCCAAGGAGTTGGGGCTAACCAGAGGACAGTTCTAGGGCCCGATGGCAGGCGGGGGGGTCCGTGGGGGGCTCACCGGCTCAGCGAAGGCATTGTCCCATAGCACAGTGGCCGTGGCATTGTGGTCCTGGCTGCCATGAACAATGACCACCACAGGGAGGGATAGTGTCTGTGGAAGTCGGAGAAGCAGGAGTTGAACATGAACACTGTCTTGCCCTCTGCTTAGGCAAGATACCTGACCCTCACCCCTCCCCTCCTCACCCACCATTCTAGCTACAAGTCCTTCCCAATAATTCTAAGCATGAGAAAATCAAAACCACCTAAACCAGGTGTGATGCTTTGTGCCTATAATCCCAACACTTGGAGAATAGAGGCAAAACAAACAGAAGAAAAAAAAAAAAACATATTTCTTATTGGCCCATTGCCTAAGCCACACTGACCAGTGCTGGGTGGTAATGCAGTAAACAGCTGCCTACAGAATCACAAGGGGTTCTCAGAATTGTGGGGTAGCTGGGCTGAGGCAAGGACGATTTAGAATTCTCTGGCATTTTGTTTGGTCTGTTTTTGATTGTTGTTTGTGTTTTGACACAGGATCTCCGGTAGCCCAGGCTGTCCTTGAACTGACAATACAGTCAAAGATGAACTTGAACTTACCATCCTCCTACCTCTACTTTCCAAGTGCTGAGACTGAAGGTATGTGCCAACACGCCTGGCTTTATGTGGTGCTGCAGGATCAAACCCAGAGCTTTGGGTATGCTAAGCAAGCACTCTGCCAACTGAGCTACACCCCAGTCTTTGTGTGTGTGTGTGTGTTTTAGTTTTTTCTTTTTCTTTTCTTTTATTTATTTATTTATTTTTTTAATTTATTTATTTTTGGTTTTTCAAGGTAGGGTCTCACTCTAGCCCAGGCTGACCTGGAATTCACTATGTAGTCTCAGGATGGCCTCGAACTCACGGCGATCCTCCACCCACCTCTGCCTCTCGAGTTCTGGGATTAAAGGTGTGCGCCACCACGCCTGGCTGTTTTAGTTTTTTCTAAGTAGGGTTTCACTGTAGTCCAGGCTGACCTGGAACTCACTCTGTATTTCCAAGCTGGCCTTGAACTGACAGCGATCCTCCTCCCTCTGCCTCCCAAGTGGTGAGATTAAAGGCGTGTGCCAGTACGCCTGGCCCTTTTTTTGTGTTTTTGAGGCATTATTTTGCTTCGGAGCTCATGCTAGCCTGGAACTTACCACATAGCACATATTGGCCCTGAGCTTACGATCCTCCTGCCTCAGATTCCTGACTGCCGGGGTTACAGATGTGCACCAGCACAGGCACTTCACTTTGGCTCTCCTAGTCTCTCACCTGTGTGGCTGCCCCTCAGGGATTGGGGGGTGGGGGCACGGGCTCACCTTCACCTGGAACACAAGCTCGTTGCTACCGACGCTGAACTGAGACTCGAACAGGACTGTAAACTTCTCCTCTGTCACTGACTCGGCTCCCCGCCGGTCAGCACGCTTGATTCTCTTCAGTGACTGCAGGGCAGAAGGCCGGGGGAGGTGTGGGGGGGGGAGTGTGGCTGGTTACCGAGACCCCAGCCTTGGGCAGCCCTTCCCTCCAAGGCTGGGCCCTGTGCTCACCATGTTTCTGAAGTGGGCGCTGAGGGTGCCCGTGGCCTGGTGATACTCCATGACGCAGCAGTTGTTCAGGATCTCCCCACTGCACTCGCTGCCAAGGAGGGAGGCCAGCCCCTCGTGAGCGCCAGGCCGTGGAGCAAGGGTCTGCTCCCACCCAGGCTGGGGACTCCCCTCTGGCTGGCCCTGCCGGCAGCCCCGTGGGAATACCTCACCCCATAGGAGGAGTCCTAGATCTCTTGGGTTACTGTCTTCCCCATCGAATGGACTACTCCCAAGGTCTCCAAGGACAAAGTCTGGGTTTCTACCATTAGGTTAGAAATTCTTTGGGCACTTAAGATTGAGGTGGGGGACTTCAAGGCTCCTGGAAGCTTCTAGTACACTTGAAGTAGTCTACAAGGACCTCCATCATCAACACTTGCCCCACTCCTTGGATTCACTGAGTTCCCTGCCTATTAGGACTTGCAGGCCGTACTTAACCATCTGTTAAACATGCCAACCAAGCCAGGCATGGTGGCGCACGTCTTTAGTCCCAGCACTTGGGAGGCAGAGGGAGGAGGATCGCTGTGAGTTCGAGGCCACCCTGAGACTACATAATGAATTCCAGGCCAGCCTGACCTATAGCGAAACCCTACTGTGAACCCTCCACCCCCCCAAAAAAAAACACACACACACATGCTAACCTTGGTCCCTCCCTCAGATCTCTCGTACTTGCTTTTCCTGCCAAACTTCTGGCTTGGTCACATTCAGGATGGGGCTCCAATAAGGAAAGGCCATCCTCAGCCCTGCCTGGTGTTGCTTACCCCCTCACCCTGTCCCCACTCCACATCCAGATATATGTTCAAGTTTTCTTAGAAAGAGACAGACAATGGGCACACCAGGGCCTTTTGCCACTGCAAAGGAACTGCAGATGCATGCACCACTTTGTGCATCAGGCTTTATGTGGGTACTGGGGAATCAAATCCAGCCCAATCCAGGCTGGCAGGCTTTGCAAGCAAGTGCCTATAACCACTGCACCATCTCCCCAGCTCCTATGTATTATTATTTTGGGGAGGGGTATTTATTTGCAAGCAGAGACAGAAATGGCCTTGACAGGGCCTCTAGCCACTGCAAACAAACTCCAGATGCATGTGCCCCCTCGTGTATCTGGCTCACATGCAGGTCCTTAGGCTTCATAGGCAAGTGCCTTAACCACTAACTCATCTCTCCAGCCCCCCCCCAATTTTATTTTACTTTTTTTTTTTTAATTCACTATGTAGTCCCAGGGTGGCCTTGAACTCATGGCAATCCTCCTACCTCTGCCTCCTGAGTGCCAGGATTAAAGGCATGCACCACCACACCTAGTCTGGCTTTTATTTTTAATATATATTATTATTTTATTTTTACTTATTTGCAAGCAGAGAGAAAAAGGAAATGAATGGACATACCAGTGGGCCTGGCCTGTTGCTGCTGCAAATGAATTCCAGACACATGTTCCATTTTGTGCATCTAGCTGTATGTGGGTACTGGGGAATCAAACCCAGTCCAATGCAGGATGACCAGCTTTGCAAGCAAGTGCCTTTAACCACTGAGCAATCTCCTCAGCTCCTCTTACTATTTTTTTAATGTGTTATTCTTTCATGCCCCAGCTGAGAGCTTCCAGAGAGTGACAACTAGGTTCTTGCCCTTCTTCCTACTATACCTACACCACATGGAAATCATCACCAGGGAGATATTTATTTACTTATTCTTTTTTTTTTCTTACCTTCCTTGCTGGAGCTCTTCACCCTCCCACACCCAACCTGGCTCCCCTCTTTCCATCCCAGTTTGATTTTTGAAAGAGAGAGAGAGAGAGAATTGGCACACCAGGGCCTCAGCCACTGCACTCGAACTCCAGATGCTTGCACCGCCTAGTGGGCATGTGTGACCTTGCACTTTTCTCACCTTTGTGTGTCTGGCTTATTTGGGATCTGGAGAGTGTAACATGGGTCCTTAGGCATGCAGGCAAGCACCTTAACTGCTAAGCTATTTCTCCAGCCTTGTTTGTTTGTTTGTTTGTTTTGTTTTTCGAGGTAGGGTCTCACTCTGAGCCAGGCTGACCTGGAATTCACTATGTAGTCTCAGGGTGGCCTCAAACTCTCACTGATCCTCCTACCTCTGCCTCCCACGTGCTGGGGTTAAAGACATGCGCCACCATACCCGGCTTATTTGTTTATTTTGATGATACCAGGGACTGAACCCAGGGCCTTATGCATGCTAGGGAAGCCTACTACCTAGTAACATCCCGGGGCTTCAGAAAAAGGTTTTATTTATTTATTTATTTATTTATTTATTTATTTATTTATTTACTTACTTACTTATTTGAGAGAGTGGGGGGCAGATAGAGAATGGGCATACCAGGGCCTCTAGCCACTGCAAATACACTCCAGATGCATGTGCCACCCTGTGCATCCAGCGTACCTGAGTCCTGAGGAATCAAATCTGGGTCATTTGGCTTTGTAGGCAAGCAATCTAACTGCTCAGCCATCTCTCCAGCCCCACAGTAAAAGGGTGTATTTGTGTCATGTACTCAATCACTCACCTGCCTCACACGGGGCGGGTGACTTGCCCTGAGCTCCAGGTCCTCAGGCTACCTTCTGTGCACTCTTTCCTCAGGACGCCACAGGTACCTCTGCCTGAAAAAGCCCTCCCTCGCCAAGCTCTGGCCCTACCAACCTCCTACCCAGCTGCTGACCTAGCACTAAACATCAACTTTGTTGTTGTTGTTGTTTTGTTTTGTTTTGTTTTGTTTTTGAGGTAGGGTCTCACTCTGGTCCAGGCTGACCTGGAATTCACTATGTCGTCTCAGGCTGGCCTTGAACTAACAGCGATCCTACCTCTGCTTCCCAAGTGCTGAGATGAAAGGTGTGAGCCACCATGCCCAGCTTATTTATTTATTTATTTATTTATGTATTTGAGAGACAGAAAAAGAGGCAGAGAGAGAGAGAGAATGGGCACACCAAGGCCTCCACCAACTGCAACTGAACTCCAGACACATGCACCACCTTGTGCTCCTGGCTTTACGTGGGTACTGGGGAATTGAACCTGGATCCTTTGGCTTTGCAGGTAAGTGCTTTAACCACTAAGCGCCATCTCTCCAGCCCCAATTTTTTTTTTTTTGAGGTGGGGTCTCACTGTAGCCCACGCTGTCCTGGAATTCACTATATCGTCTCAGGCTGGCCTCGAACCCACAGCCATCCTCCTACCTCTGCCTCCCGAGTGCTGGGATTAAAGGCGTGCGTGGGCTCAGCCCCAACTTTTTAGTTTTTGACACAAGATCTCATGCAGCCCAGGCGGGCCTCAAACTTGTTATGTAGTCAAGGATGACATGAACTCCTGAAGCTCTTTCCCCCCTCTCCCAAGTGCTGAGAATGCTGGCTCGTGCCGCCACTCCAGTCTTAACTGTCAACTCTTCACCAGCAACATGACTCCCTCATGCAACCCTGCGTGTCCCCCAATGACACCAGAAACACTTTTTGGTGACTGCAGCCTGCACTGCCAGCCAGATGACTGAGTGAGCAGAGAGGCCATTTCTGTTTATGTACCAGCGGTGTCCTCACTGGTCAGTGAGCGCTGTAACAGGACCACAGGGCAGTATACCATGCCTACTAGGTGCTAGCCTGGGCTAGTGCAGGACTATGGAACCCATGACTGAGTGGAAGGTAAGGAGAACACGCCGCCCTCCTCACTGGCCCCTGCTAGGGGCTGGGCGGGCACACTCACTTGCGGGTGTTCTCGTTCTTGAGCAGGGACTTGGCCTGCTGCTCACTGATGATGGTGGCCTTCACCTGCGGGGGGTTCATGTGCACGTTCAGCTTCCCGCCCACCAGCAGGCGCACGGTGGCAGCGAACTTGGTCTGCGTCTTCAGGACCTGAGGGGGCTGCTTCTCGATGATGAATGTGCTGTGGGGGACACGAGTGACCAGACAGGTGACCGTGCGGCTGGCACGGGAAAGGGCAGCGGGTCACGCTGGGGGGAGACCTTCCCATGGGGAAGACCTAGTGGGGGTGAAGAGGCCCCAGGCTGTGTTCCTGGGGAGGCCGGGCAGGAGACACTGGGCAGAGGAGCCCCTCTAAGAGCCAGAGCAACTGCAGCTTCAGAGGGCCTGGGCGGGGACAGAGAGGCAGGACGGGGGCCAAACTCGGGGTCTGCACAGCACCTGGGCCTCGACAGACCTGCACCTGGGAGCCACCTGCCCCACTGAGCACGGCCAGGAGCAGTGCTTACCTGGTGACCAGGGCGGAGATGATGTCCGTGATGGTGGCATTGACCTCGGCCAGCATCTCCTGCACGGGGCCGGGGATGGGCAGCTGCTGGCACAGGTGCTCAGCCCGGCGGATCTGCTGCCGGTTCTGCCAGATGATCTCGGCCAACTTTTCACACCTGCAGGCAGCCCAGGGCCCTTAGGGGACAGCGGCTTCTGTGCCAGCCCAGGCAGGAGGGCCCGCAGTGCGGTCCGCCCGCTCCCCTGGGCAAGGCCGCTCAGGAAGGTGCTGGCACTCCCCGCCCCACCCGTCCAGTTACAGAGTGGGGCTCCCGCCTTCCACAAACGCAGGACACGGCGCAGCCTTGGTTTGGAACCACCCAGCCAAGGGGTCACCGCACACCTAAATCCTGACCCATTCATTCCCTAGGACACCACTGCCTCCCTGGGGAGAGTGGCGCGGGACGGAGGGCCCAAGTCCTCTCAGGAATGGGACAGTGGATCACAGGACCCTTCCGCCCAGACCAATGCAGGGAGGAAAGAGGAAGGGGCACTGCCACCCAAGGCCCTGCCCGCCCTGTTACCAGGACTGCAGCACATCCAGGCTGCCCTCAGGGGGTCCCCCGTTCCCGGCCAGCTGCTGCCGCCTCTTCCACTGGATCAGCTCGTCGTCCAGGATGATGGTCTGTTGCTTGCGCAGCAGCTGCAGCGTCTTCTGGTGCTTCTCGGCCAGCTCCTGCGGGCACACGGCGCGCCGCGCTCCAGACAGCAGCCCTGCCGGGCGCCTAGGTCCCCGGGCCCCGCCCTGTCCCTCTGCTCTGCCTCCCGGGGAAGAGAGGGCGCCTGCGCCCATCCTGGCTCTGGCCCTCCACCTGGGGCCTGTCTCGGGTGGCCAGCTCCCTCCTGGGAGCAGAGGGACCCAGGGCCACTCACCACGCGGTACTGCTGCAGGGTCTGGGCCTCGCGCTGCAGCCAGGCCTCCAGGGACACCTGCTTCTGCTGCAGGGCCGTCTCCCGGCTCAGGCGCTCTTGGGGGTTCAGCTGGGCCAGCTGGGCAAACTGAGCTGGAGGAGGGGACAGGACACCCACCACCATCATCTCCTGTGTCCTGCAGGAAGCCCAGAGGACCCGCACTAACCTGCTGGGGGGGGGGGGTGAGGCCCTCAGGGTCTGGCGCCCCGTCAATGGCAAGTAGGGCTCCTATGGGCCATGGGGGCCCAAAGATGGAGAGACTCCCTCGGAGGCAGCCTTTGGGCTCTGCTCACCTGCCATTGCCTTCTCTGGGCAGTGTGAGGGCAGCTGAGGAGACCGTGCCCAGCTGCCCCCGCTCACTCCATACCACACAGCCAAGCCTCGCCTCAGGGCCTCAGGCTTGGAGATGGGCTGTGGAGACAAGCGACCCCACCATTCACTAGCTCAGGGAGGTTGGGACAATGGCTTTCTTTGCTGCGCCCCAATTTACCAATCTGTAAAAGGGAAGAATTCTGACACCAAGTAACTGGCCTGCTGTGGTTATTAAGTATATGACAATACAAGCCAGGTGTGGTGGTGGCACATGCCTTTCATGCCAGCATTCAGCAAGCTGAGGTAGGAGAATCGCATAAGTTCGAGGCCAGCCTGGGCTACAGAGTGAGTTCCAGGTCAGTCTTTGCTATAGTGATTCCCTAATTCAGAAAAATAAATGCATGCATCATTAAGTAACTAATGATACAGAAAATGTCTGGTTCATGTGAGTTCTTTGTCTTTCTTTATTTTTATTTTTGAGAGAGTGAGAGGCAGAATTGTCACGCCAGGGCCTCAGCCCCTGTAATTGAACTCCAGATGCTTTTGCCACCTAGTGGGCATGCACAACCTTGTGCTTGCCTCACCCTGTGTGTCTGGCTAACGTGGGATCTGGAGAATAGATAATGGGTCCTCAGGCTTTGCAGGCAAATGTCTTAACTGCTAAGCCATCTCTTCAGCCCTTTCTTTTTTAAAAAAGTTTTATTTACTTATTTGCAAGAAGAGAGATACAGAGAGACAGAAAGAAAGACACAGAGAGAGAGAAAAAAAAAGTGGAAATACCAGGGTCTGTAGCCACTGCAAATGAACTCCAGATGCATATACCACTTTGAGCATCTGGCTTTACATGGGTACTAGGGAACTGAACCCAGGTTGTTAGGCTTTACAGGCAAATGCCTTGACCCTCTGAGCAATCTTTCCAGCCTCTCGTGTAAGTTTTATGCAGATTTGTCCTGGTTGACAGATGAAAAGGCAAGAATGAAGGGTGACATAGAGGAGCGCTCCTGGGAGCCCGCCCGAACATGAGGACCCTCTTCCGGAGGCCCCTGCTCCTCAGGCTCCATCTCATTGCCTGAGTTCAGCGGTGTCTCTTTGTTCAGCAGTGACTCTGGTGGGCTGCAGGTGCCTAGGACTCCTAGCCAGGATGGGCTATCATGAACTCCACTGTGCACCAACAAAGAGGCGGGCAAATAAGCAGAACAGGAGCATGTCCTGCCTTTCCTGGGGACACCACTTGGCCAGCTTCCCTTGGTTTTCCCACCAGCTGTTGGGAATTCCATGGATGACAAGAACAGTGTATGTGAGACGTCGGTACCTTTTGTACATGTGTGAAGAAATCCTGAGACAGGGGCTGGAGGGATGGCTTAGAGGTTAAGGCACTTGCCTAGAAAGCCAAAGGACCCAGGTTTGATTCCCCAGGACCCACGTAAGCCAGATGCACAAGGTGGTGCATGTGTCTGGAATTCATTTGCAGTGGCTAGAGGTCCTGGTGCACCCATTCTCTCTGTCTCTCTCTCTCTCATAAATAACAGTTTAAAAAAGAAATCTTGGGGCTGGAGAGATGGCTTAGCGGTTAAGCGCTTGCCTGTGAAGCCTAAGGACCCCAGTTTGAGGCTCAATTCCCCAGGACCCACGTTAGCCAGATGCACAAGGGGGCGCATGCGTCTGGAGTTCGTTTGCTGTGGCTGGAGGCCCTGGCGCGCCCATTCTCTCTCTCTCCGCCTCTTTCTCTGTCACTTTCAAATAAATAAATAAACATAAAACAAAAAAAGAAATAAATAAAAAAGAAATCTTGAGGCACAGACAAGGTAGAGTCATGCAAGGAGTAGCCATCAGAAACCCTTCTCAGTAATTCAACATATCCACAGTTGGCACCCCTGTCTACCCCTTCCACTTCCTCTACCCCACTCCCTCCCTCACTTCCTTCTCTTCTTGCCCCTGGGTTATTAAAGACCCTGGGTGCTGCTACCATCACTCTCTCCAATAACCCATGAATGGCACGCCATTCTTACTTGCCCTGAATCAAGAAAATAAGCACCCTAGCATGTCTTGTTCAAATGCCTGGCTGGTCTCTGAGAACCGTGTCACACTGACCTTGTGCCTGTCCCAGGGACATACAAGCTGGGAAAGACAAAAGCAACGCGAAACAGCCAGGAAAAGCTCAGCACTGGAACTTGGAAATGCAGTTCCCACCTCACTGTCATGTTCTGAGTGGAGGAGTGCTGTTCAGTTTGGAACCCAGCAGAGAACCCTGGTGGCACCTGTGGGATCCTGCTGGCCCGCAGAAGAGTAGCGGTGACCCCAATAACTGAGCCCAGCCTTCTTTGTAAGGACCGCTTTGCAAGTGTTTCCAGGGAAGAGATCAGGGGGACTCAAGGCAACTGCTTATTCAGACTTGAGCCTTACCTTCCACGTGGAGATTGATACTCTGTGCATTTTGTTTGGTTCTGCTATGCTGGAGATGGAATTCGGGGCCCTGTGCATGGCAGGCAGGCTCCCTACCAGTGAGCTATGTCCCCAGCCCTAGTCTGTGTTTACAGTGATGAGCAGGATAAACATATTGATAGGTGCAAACCCCAAGCAGAATCCAAACCTAGGGCTGGGGAGATGGCTCAGCAGTTAAGGCATTTGTTTGAAAAGCCTGCCGGCCCAGGTTCTAGTCCCTAGGACCCACGTAAAGCCAGATGCACAGAATGGTGTATGCATCTGGAATTCATGTACAGAACCCAAACCTATGGCTGCAGAGATGGCCCTAGAGGTTAAGGCACTTGGCTGCAAAGCCAAAGGACCCAGTACCCATGTAGAGCTAGTTACACAGGTGGCACATGCGTCTGGAATTTGTTTGCAGTAGCTACAGGCCCTGGTGTGCCCATTTTCTCTCTCTCTCTCTCTCTCTCTCTCTCTCTCTCTCTCTCTCTCTCTCTCTCTCTGTCTCCCTCTTTCTCTCTTATTCCCAAATAAATAAATAAATAAATAAAATATTTAAAAAGAATCCAGGGGCTGGAGATATGGCTTAGCGGTTAAGGCATTTGCCTGCAAAGCCAAAGGACCCAGGTTTGATCCCCCAGGACCTATTATAAGCCAGATGTACAAGGTGGCACATGCTTCTGGAATATGTTTGCAATGGCTGGAGGCCCTGATGTGCCCATTCTCTCTCTCTCTTTCAACTAACTAAATAAATAAATAAAAAGAATCAACACCTATACCCATACATGGATATGGACGACAGAAACCTACACTGGGTACTTAGGGAGAAGTCAGAGATAAAGTTTTTGTTCCCTCCACCGGAAGGGTCAGTCTGGGATGGAGACGGGTGTAGGGAGGACGTCCTGCGAGCAGTCACTAGCACCCTGACCTGTGACATTGTTCCACCTCGCTGTGTGTGCACAAAACATGGATTAAGGCTTGGAAAGAACATATGGTTAAATTCAAATGGAATTCTAGAAAAATAGTAAATAATAAAAAGGGCCAAATGGAGGAACAGAATGACAAATACTACCAAAAAAAGCAGCAGAAAATAAATATTAAGATGTCAGCTCACCATAGAAATATATTATTACATTAAATATTATTAGACAAACCAGCTTAACTAAAAATGGACTGCAGGAATAAAGAGAAAGTAAAATTCAACAACCTCTTGATATTATACATTTAAAAATTGGGTTTTTGTTTGTTTGTTTGTTTAACGTAGGGTCTCGCACTAGCCCAGACTGACATGGAATTCACTATGTAGGTTGAAGCTGGCCTTGAACTCACAATGATCCTCTACTTCTGCCTCCCAAGTGCTGGGATTAAAGGTATGTGCCACCACACCCAGCTAAAATAATTTTTTTAAGTATTTTATTTGTTTATTTGAGAGAAAGAAAATGAGAACAGGTACACTGGAGCCTCTGCCTCTGCAAATGAACCCAAGACACATGTACCCTTTTGTGTGTCTGCCTTTACATGGGGACTGGGAAATCGAACCCAAGCCATCAGGCCTTGCAACCAAGTACCTTTAACTGCTGAGCTATATCTCCAGCCTCTATACATTTTTGTTTGTTTGTTTTATTGAGGTAGGATTTTGCTCTTGCCCAAGCTGACTTGGAATTCACTATGTAGTCTCAGGCTGGCCTTGAACTCAGAGTGATCCTCCTACCTCTGCCTCCCAAGCGCTAGGATTAAAGGTGTATATGTGTGTGGTGGCCAGCCAGAGACTACATAGTAAGTTCCAAGTCTGCCTAGGCTAGAGGGGTGTTCACCACCATGCTTACCCCCTCCCTTTTTTTTTTTTTTTTTTTGTTTTCCAGGTAGGGTCTCACTCTAGCTTAGGCTGACCTCGAATTCACTATGGAGTCTCAGGGTGACCTTGAACTCATGGTGATTCTCCTACCTCTGCCTCCTGAGTCGGATTAAAGGCATGTACCACCATGGCTGGCTCCATACATTTTTTAAAATGTATATTTTTATTTATGAGAAAGAAGTATAGAAAGAGAATGGATGTACCAGGGCCTCTTGCCACTGTAAATGAAGTCCAGATGCAGGAATAGCTTTGTGAATCTGGCTTACACAAGGCCTGGGGAATCCAACCTGGGTTCTTTGGCTTCACCGGCAAATGTCTTAACCACTAAGCCAACCCTCAAACCCCCCTATACATTTTTTAAAAGCATGAATAAAGTTATGCTAAGGGAAATTCAGAATAAGATTGAAATAGTATATTAGCATCTAAGTAAGAAGACTTTAAGACAGAGATTATAAGACGGTAAGAAAGATACTTGAATTTGGTTATGGTAGTACCTGCCAGTAATCTTGGCAGTCAGAAAGTTGAGGCAGGAGAATCATGTGTTTGAACTCAACTTGGGCTACATAGTGAGACCTGTCACAAAAAAAGAAAACAGTGGGCTGGGGAAATGGTTTAGTGGTTAAGGCATTTTCCTACTAAACCTAAGGACTCCGGTTCCATTCCCCAAGTCCCACGTAAACAAGGTGGCACATGCGTCTGGAGTTCATTTGCAGCGGCTTGAGGCCCTAGTGTGACCATTCTCTCTTTCTCTCTGTCTGCCTCTTCCTCTCTCTCTCTCTCAAATAAATAAATACAATATTAAAAAAAAGAAAGAAAACAAAGGGCCAAAGAGATAGCTTAGCAAAAGAAATTAAAAAAACAAATCAAAATAAGGGCTGGAAAAATGGCTTAGTGATTAAGGAGCTTGCCTTTGAAGCCTAAAGACCCAGGTTCGATTCTCCAGTACCCATGTAAGCCAGATGCACAAACTGGCGCATGCGTCTGGAGTTTGTTTGCAGCAGTTAGTGGCCCTGGTGTGTCCATTCACTTTCTCCTCTCCTCTCTCTCTTTCTGTATGTTTCAAACAAATAAAAAAAAATATATTTTTTTTAAGTAGACAATTTCAGCTGGGTGTGGTGGTGCACATCTTTAATCCTAGCACTCGTGAAGGCAGAGGTAGGAGGATTGCCATGATTTCGAGGCCACCCTGAGACTCCATAGTGAATTCCAGGTCAGCCTGGGCTAGAGCGGGGAGTGAGACCCTACCTTGAAAGGCCAGAAAAAAAAAAAAAAAAGACAATTTCATCATCACAGAGGAGTTCTGGAGGGTCACAAGTGTGTGTGTACAGTGAGGACCCACGCATGTGGGAACCCCAGGCGAACACTGGGTGACCTCTGCTGCTCCTCCACCTTACTTCCCTGACAGGGAGTCTCTCACTGAATATGGAGCCCCCAGTTTGTCAGCTAGACCGTTTGACCAGTGGGCCCCAGCAAGTCCCCTGTCTCTGCCCCACTCAACACTGGGGTGACAGGAATGTGTGGCCATGCCTGGCTTGTCAAGTGTCAAAGCCAGGTCATCGTGCTTGCACAGCCAACACTCTTCTTCCCCACTGGGCCATGTCCCCAGGCCCCGGAGTAGGGGATTTTAATATCTCTCTTTCAGCAACTGATGAAGAAATGAGCTAAAAATGTGAAGATAGCCAATAAAGACAAGATCAATGATTCTGAAAGTATAGTCTAAGAGTCCCTGGGGTGGGCGGCAGAGGGGTGTCCTGAGGCTCTGTTCTCTCTGTGTGTTTGGGTTTTTTTAGGGGGGTTGTTATTGCTATGGTTTTTGCTTGGTGTTTTGAGGTGGGAGCTTGCTCTAGCACAGGCTGACCTGGAATTAGTGTCAAGCTGGCCTGGAGCTCACAGCTATCCTTCCTCCTCAGCCTCCCAAGTGCTGGGATTAAAGGTATGCACCATTACACCCACCCTTTTTTTTCTTCTTCTGGTTTTGGTTTTTCAAGATAGGGTCTCACTAACCCAGGCTGACCTGGAATTCAGTAGTCTCAGGCTGGCCTTGAACTCATGGAGATCTTCCTACCTTTGCCTCCAAGTGCTGGGATTAAAGGCGTGCGCCACCACACCCGGTTTATCTTTTTGCTTTTAACCTCTCTCCACAGCCCAGTGCGGGGTTACAGATATGTGTCACCATGCACTGCTATTCACTCTTGATATTTAACAAGTACACAGTGGAATTTTCTTGAGGCTACAAGATATTACCAACAATTGAAAACAAGATCCTGCTATCTTTTATCAGACATAAGGCTAAATAAGTTTGCAAATACAGCAATGCATTGCTGAGGCATATGAATGCATTCTGAGAAATGCATCACTAGATGATTTCGTCACTGTGCAAACGTGCTTCACAATGATGTGCTTCCCAGACCTACATGGTATGGCCCACTACACACCTAGGCTAGGTGGTAAATAAAGTTTTGTGGGGTTTTTTACTATTTATTTTTATTTTTTTTCTCAATTTTATTAACATTTTCCATGATTATTAAAAAATATGCCATGGTAGTACCCTCCCTCCCCCCACTTTCATAAATAAAATCTTTTTTTTTTTTTTTTAATTTATCTGCCGGGTGTGGTGGCGCACACCTTTTTTTTTTTTTTTTAATTTTTATTTATTTATTTGAGAGCGACAGACAGAGAGAAAGACCGATAGAGGGAGAGAGAGAGAATGGGCGCGCCAGGGCTTCCAGCCTCTGCAAATGACCTCCAGACGCGTGCACCCCCTTGTGCATCTGGCTAACGTGGGACCTGGGGAATCGAGCCTCGAACCGGGGGTCCTTAGGCTTCACAGGCGAGCGCTTAACCGCTAAGCCATCTCTCCAGCCCAAATAAAATCTTAAAGGTGCTCATTGTGGTCGAGAACACTGGATTGCAGCACATTGCTGTATGGACAATAGTTGTTTTCTACTCACTATATTCTGTTTTGGAAAATATAGATTTTTTTTTTAAATTTTTATTTATTTATTTGAGAGCGACAGACACAGAGAGAAGGACAGAGAGAGAGAGAGAGAGAGAATGGGCGCGCCAGGGCTTCCAGCCTCTGCAAACGAACTCCAGACCCGTGCGCCCCCTTGTGCATCTGGCTAACGTGGGACCTGGGGAACCGAGCCTTGAACCGGGGTCCTTAGGCTTCACAGGCAAGCGCTTAACCGCTAAGCCATCTCTCCAGCCCAAAAAATATAGATATTTTTAATAAAACTTTTACTTTTTATGTTAACATGACTGAATTTATTGTTTATTTTATTTTTATTTATTTATTTGCAAGCATACAGCAAGAATGAGAGCTAGAGCAAGAGAGAGAGAGAGAAAAAAAAAAAGAGAAAATGGGTGTACCAGGGCCTCTAGTCACTATAAATGAATGCCAGATGCATGTGCCACTGTGTGCATCTGGCTTTACATGGGAACTGGGGATCAAACTCAGGTTGTTATGCTTTGTAGGCAAGTGCCTTAACTGCTGAGCTCATCTCCTCAGCCCTATTATCATGTTTAAAAAAAAAATATTTTTATGGGCTGGAGAGATAGGCTTAGCAATTAAGGCACTTGCCTGCAAAGCCAAGGACCCAGGTTTGATTTCCCCAAGACCCACGTAAGCCAGATGCACAAGGTGGCCCATGCATCTAGAATTCATTTGCAGTGGCTGGATGCTCTGGCAGGCCCATTCTCTCTCTTTCTCTCTACCTGCCTCTTTCCCTGCCCCTTCCCCCCACCCCCAATAAGCAGGGAAAGAGTGAGGAAGAATGTATGAGCGCACTTGGGTCTCCTGCCTCTGCAAAGGAACTCCAGATGCTTGTACCACTTTGTGTATCTGGCTTTCTGTGGGTATTGGGGAACTGAACCCTGGGTGTTAGGCTTTACATGCAAGTGCCTTTTATGGCTGAGCCATTTCCCAGTCCCTTGTGTTGTTATTTTTTAATTTTTATTTATATATTTATTTGACAGAGAAAGAGGGAGAGAGGGTGGAGAAATGGGTGCACCAGGGCCTCCAGCCACTACAAACAAACTCCATATGCTTGTGCCCTTTGTGCATCTGGCTAATGTGGGTCCTGGGGAATTGAACCTGGGTCCTTTGGACTATTTTTTGTTTTTGTTTTTCGAGGTAGGGTTTCACTCTAGCTCAGGCTGACCTGAAATTCACTGTGTAGTCTTAGAGTGGCCTTGAACTTGTGGTGATCCTCCTACCTCTGCCTCCCAAGTGCTAGGATTAAAGGCATATGCCACCATGCCAGGCTTTGAACCTGGGTCCTTTGGCTTTGCAGGCAAATGCCTTAACCACTAATCCATCCCTCCAGCCCAGTGTTTTTTGTTTGTTTTTTTTTTAATGTTTATTTATTTCTTTGACAGAGAGAAGGAGAGAGCGAATGCACCAGGGCCTCCAGCCACTGCAAAGGAACTCCAGGTGTGTGCGCCCCCTTGTGTGTCTGGCTGGAGAATGGCTCAATGGTTAAAAGCATTTGCTCTGCAAAGCCTACTGGCCTGGGTTCAATCCCTCAGCACCCACATCAAGCTAGATGCAAAGTGATGTGTACATGTATCTGAACATCATCTCAGTGGCAAGAAACCATGGTGCCCCTCCACAGGTATGTGCAAAATAATAAGTAATAAACAATTTTAAAAAGACAACATTGAAAACAATGAAAGTACAATGTCTAGAAAGTAATGAACAGCCAGGTGTAGTGGCGCACTCCTTTAATCCCTACACTTGGGAGACAGAGAAAGGAGGATCTCTGTGAGCTCCAAGCCAGCCTGAGACTACACAGTGAATTCTAGGATAGCCTGGGCTAGAGTGAGACCCCACCATGAAAAACAAACAAACAAAAAGAAGAAGAGGAGGAGGAGGAAGAAAATAATAAATAGGTGGAAAATAAACTATGTACTTCTAAACAACATATGAATAAAAGGATGAATCACAGACAAAATTAGACCTATTTCAAAGTGGATCGCATGAATACATAGCATGTCCAGAAGAATGGAGTGCAGTTAAAGCAGTATTTACAGGAAAATTTATATCCTTGGGGGAAAAAAGGGGCTCATTCTTTTTTTTTTTTTTTTTTAATAGGAAAAATTTCCACTATCATCCCTAGCCCCAAGTCCACATTCCCTCTATGATGAGGCTCAAATAGGGGTACGTCCTGGCCTGGTTCAACCTAGGGGACTCCATCCCAAGTCCTCCCTCTGGCTAGGGAGCACTCACTCATATCCTTTCATGTATTCTTATCTCATTGACTACTCACAACCAGAGGGAGCCTCTTAGGAAACTATGGAGACTTTCTGATTTATCTGGTGGAGATATGATCCAGCCACTTATAGGCAATCTAGGTTCATTCATGTTCCCTTTGAACCTCCCTGGTACCATCTGAAAAAAATAGGGCCAGCAAACTATATACTCCACAAGCTTCTTGTGACAGTTTCCTTGAATAATGCATGCAAAGGACTCAGCCCAGAGTCTGGCCCACCACAGAGGCCCGAAGTCCCTGGAAGCCATGACTCCTACTGGGCTTTTGGGCAACTTGGAGGATAGACACTGGCCCAGCTCCCTCATCCGGTGGAGATGCCAGGTTTCCACGTACACAACTCGGCGTCCTCACCTTGGATGCGCAGGCTCTCCTGGTACTGGATGATGAAGTACTCCTGGGTCTGCTGCAGCTTCTTCAGCTCGTTCTCCGTGTCCTGCGTGACCAGGCGCAGCTCCTCGAACGTCTGGTTGATCTGAACGTGCTTCTGGGACATGGCATCCACCAGGACACCAGCAGGCGAGCTGCACTGGAGACACAAGAGATTGAGTAGGGCTTGGGGAGATGTCTCAGCGGGCGAAGGGCTTGCCTTGCAAGCATGAGGACCTGAGTTCTACTGGCTTGGTGTCCCAGCACCAGGGAGGCAGACAGAAGGATCCCTAGGGATCACTGGCTGGCCAGTCTAGCCTAACTGGCAAGCTGCAGGCCAATGAGAGACCTTGTCCCCTACTGCCCCCCACCCAAAAAAAGATGGAGGCTGGGTGCGGTGGCTTACATCTTTTAAAAAAATTTTTTTGTTGTTGTCCATTTTTATTTGTTTAGTTGAGAGCAACAGAGAAAGAAAGAGGCAGATAAAGAGAGAGAGAGAGAGAATGGGTGTGCCAGGACCTCCAGCCACTGCAACCGAACTCCAGATGCATGTGCTCCCTTGTGCATCTGGCTAACATGGGTCCTGTGGAATCGAGCCTCAAACCAGGGTCCTTAGGCTTCACAGGCAAGTGCTTAACCATTAAGCCATCTCTCCAGTCCGGTGGCTCACATCTTGAATCCCAGCACTCAGGAGGCAGAGGTAGGAAGATCACTGTGAGTTCGAGGCCAGCCTGAGATTACATTGTGAATTCCAGATCAGTCTGGGCCAGAACAAGAGCCTACCTTGAAATATCAAAAACCAAGATGGACACATTCCTGAGATCCAACACCCCAGGTTGTCCTCTGGCTTCTGTGTGCATGCACACCCCACACACATGCATTTAAAGAGGGTGTGGGGAATTGGTTTGGTAGGTCAAGTACTTGCCACCCAGACATGAGCACCTGTGTAAATGCCAAGGCACGGTGGTATGTGCCAGGAAATCCAGCACTCCGGAGCTAGAAACAGGACATCCCCGGGGCTCACTGGCTGGCTAGTCTACACAACCATTGAGCTCTAGGTACAGTAAGAGATCCGGCCTCAAAAGAATAAAGCAGAAGGCTGGAGAGATGGCTTAGTGGTTAAGGAACCTGCCTGCGAAGCCAAAGGATCCAGCTTCGATTCCCCAGACCACATGTAAGCCAGATGCATAAGGTGGAGCACGCATCTGGAGTTCGTTTGCAGTGGCTAGAGGCCCTGGCATGCCTGTTCTCTCTCAAATAAATAAACAAATACTGGAGAGATGGTTTAGCAGTTAAGGCACTTGCCTGTGAAGCCAAAGGACCCAGGTAAGCCAGAAGCACAAGGTGGTATATGCATCTGGAGTTCATTTGCAGAGGCTAAAGGCCCCTGGTGTGCCCATTCTCTCTCTATCTGCCTGTTATTTGAGAAAGAGAGAGAGACAGAGACAGAATGGGTGCTCCAGGGCCTCCAGCCACTGCAAACAAACTCCAGACATATGCACCCTCATGTGCATCTGGCTTATGTGGGTCCTGGGGAATCAAACTTGGACCCTTAGGCTTCACAGCCAAGTGCCTTAACCACTAAGTCATATCTCTAGCCCCAATAATGGCATCGTTTGTTTTTTTTTTAGAAAGTTTTTTGTTGTTGTTTTGTTTTACTTTTTATTTATTTGTTTACTTGAGAACAACAGAGACAGAGCCTCTAGCCACTGCAAACAAACTCCAGATCCATGTGCCACCTTGCACATCTGGCTTACATGGGTACTGGGGAAATGAGCCTCGAACCAGGGTCCTTAGGCTTCACAGACAAGCACTTAACCACTAAACCATCTCTCCAGCCCAATGGCATCTTTTTTTTTTCTTTTCAAATTTTTTTTTATTAACAACTTCCATGATTATAAAAAATATCCCATAGTAATGCCCTCCCCCCCCCCCACTTTCCCCTTTGACACTCCCTTCTCCCAATGGCATCTTAATAGCAGAAATTTCTATTTCAGATCTGGCGTCCACCTGGTTGTTTCAAAAAGGGCCCACTGAAATTCCTCTGGAGAAAGTAGAACCGAACACATGCCAGGTCTTCTTATAACACCGAAGGCCCACATCCCACACTTATCCAGCGCCGCAAACTGTGCGGGCTGCTGGGGATAGAGCGGGACACAAGCCTGTGGACACACATCCTCTGTGTTCTCATTCAAGACCTTCTTGGGACTGAAAGGAGAGGGGAGAAGGCAAAGCTCTCACAGGTGGCATATTGGGGACCCTCCAAAATGAAATATCAGGAGAACATCAAGAGGCCTATTTGAATCTTTCCATTCCTCCAAACACCTGGCTGAGAGAGGACCAGGGACTTTCCAACCAAATGTTCTTAAAACCCAAACCATTTTGCACAACTTTGATGATCAGCCTGGTACACAGCCTTCATCTGTCACCCCTAGCCACACAGCCCCCGCCCCATTGTTGGAGCACAGTGACTATTGTGCTTTTTGCCTCTGCTCCCTCAACACACAAGTATATACCTGCCCCAGGGCCTTTCCACCTGCTCATCAATCAGTCTAGAGCATTTGGACACCAGATCCTCCCGAGTAAGAATTTCAACCCCATGTTATACTCAGGTGTTTCTCAATCAGGCTGAATTCCTTTGTACATTTACAGGTCATGCCGTGATTGCTACAAGTCAGGGACACAGGGGTTGTGTCATGTTGAAGACAACATGACCTGGATCTTGGATCGTTTTCCAACTGGGCCCATTGTGACTCCCCAATTGGCTCTTTGCTCCCAATGAAACTGACCACTTGAAAGCCTTCAACTGCGAGGGCAGGGCTGACATTCTTGCACATGCCGCTACTATTCTGAGCTACAAAACTCATCCTTTGGGCTGGAGAGATGGCTTAGTGGTTAAGGCGCTGCAAAGCCAAAGGACCCAGGTTCAATTCCCCAGGACCCACGTAAGTGGGATGCATAAAGTGGCACATATGTCTGGAATTCATTTGCAGTGGCTGAAGGACTTGGCATGCCCATTTTCTCCCTACCTCTGTCTCTTTGTCTCTCAAATAATTTAAGGGCTGGAGAGATGGCTCAGCAGTTAAGGTACTTGCCTACAAAGACTAACGACCTGGGTTCAGTACCTCAGTGCCCACATTAAGCCAGATGCACAAGGTGGTACATGCATCTGGAGTTCGTTTTCAGTGGCTAGAGACTCTGGTGTGCACATTCTCTCTCTCTCTCTCCTTGCAAATAAATAAATAAATAAAAATTTGAGGCCGGGTATGGTGGTCCATGCCTTTAATCCCAGCACTCGGAAAACAGAGGTAGGAGGATCCCTGTGAGTTTGAGGCTATCCTGAGACTACATAGTGAATTCCAGGTCAGCCTGGGCTAGAGCAAGACCCTACCTGGAAAAACAAAACAAAACAAAAAAAAAATGAAAAATTGAAAAAAAAAAAAAGCTCATCTCATCCTTCTTCCTTCTTTCTCTCTCTCTCCTTACCACTGTAGTTTAAGCCATCCTTCCCTCAGGACCTCTCTGCCAGCTGGTAGTCTGTGGTGGTGGTATTCCTACATCTGCCCCCTTAGCACTCAGCTCACCCTACAGCATCCTGCCTCCTGGGAATCCTTCTAGGTGGGGACCAATCTGTTTCTATAGTTCTAGCCCAGCATCAGACATTCAGGAGGGCCTCCCAATGTGTTCTGAATGAACCGTAAAATTCTTGTAATCAGCTGGGTGTGGTGGCGCACGCCTTTAATCCCAGCACTTGGGAGGCAGAGGTTGGAGGATTGCTGTGAGTTCGAGGCCACCCTGTATCTCCACAGTGAATTCCAGGTTAGCCTGGGCTAGAGTGAGACCCTACCTCGGAAAAACAAACAAAAATTCTTGCAATCAGGGCTGGAGAGATGGCTCAATGGTTAAAGGCACCTGCTTACAAAGCCTGATGGCTCAAGTTTCGATTCACCAGTACTAGATGTGCTGGGCATGGTGGTGCATGCCTTTAATTCCAGCACTTGGGAGGCAGAGGTAGGTGGATCGCTGTGAGTTCAAGGCTACCCTGTGACCCTGAGACTACATAGTAAATTCCAGATCAGCCTGGCCTAGAGTGAGACCCTACCCCCAAAAAAACAAAGAAACAGGGCTGGAGAGATGGCTTAGTGGTTAAGCGCTTGCCTATGAAGCCTAAGGACCCCGGTTTGAGGCTGGATTCCCCAGGACCCACGTTAGCCAGATGCACAAGGGGGTGCATGCGTCTAGAGTTCGTTTGCAGTGGCTGGAGGCCTTGGTGTGCCCATTCTCTCTCTCTCTTTCTCTCTCTGTCACTCTCAAATAAATAAATAAAAATAAAACAACAACAAAAAAAACAGCTGGGGGTGGTGGTGCACACCTTTAATCCCAGCACTAGGGAGGCAGAGGTAGGAGGATCACTGTGAGTTCGAGGCCACTCTGAGAGTACATAGAGAATTCCAGGTCAGCCTGAGCTAGAGTGAGACCCTACCTCGAAAAACCAAAAACCGAAAAACAAAAAAACAAACAACAAAAAGGCAGATGCACAAAGTGCAGTGGCACCTGCGTCTGGATGTTGCTTGCAACGGCAGGAGCGCCTGACACATCTAAGCTTTCTCTCTTTCCTTCTTGCCCCTCTCTCACATCGCCAAATAAAATATTTTAACATTCCCTGCAATCGGTGTCTGAACAATGAAAAAATAAAATCAGCTGTACATTGAGCACTATTTTTACTTTTACCTTTTTTTTTTTTTTTTTTTTGAACAAGGTAGGGTCTCAGTCTAGCCCAGGCTGACCTGGAACTCACTCTGTAGACCCAGGCTGGACTTGAACCCATAGTGAACCTCCTACCTCTGCCTTTTCAAGCACTATTCTAAGGCTTCTCACCTGACCACTTACAAAGCTCACTGCTCAGCCGGGTGTGGGGACACACACTTTTAATCCCAGCACTCAGGAGGCAGAGATAGGAGGATCGCCATGAGTTCAAGGCCACCCTGAGACTACATAGTGAATTCCAGGTCAGCCTGAGCTAGAGTGAGACCTTACCTCAAAATACCAAAAAATAAAAAACCAAAGCTCACTGCTCCATTGCACGGAGCACAGCGCTTGCACCAGAATCTTAGCAGGTGCTCAAGGCCCTTATGATTTCAGAAGTTGAGGCTAAAGTGCCTGCTCCCTCTCCTTGGGCCTCACTTCTCTGAGCCTGCCTGCTTTTGTTCTTCCCACACACATCTCAGCTCTATGTCTCCTCACAGACACCAACAGACTTTGTTTCTTATTTAGCCCCCAGCTCCATTTATTGAATGCTAGATTTTTTTTCTTTCGGTGAATTATAGTGCATCTCTAACACAAATGGAGTTTTCATGTGTGTGTGTATATGTGCGTTTAAGACATCCTCTTCTGTCCCATGGGCCTGTTTGTCTATCCTTGGCTCAAATAATACTTCATTTATCCCTCATGATAACCCTATAAGATAAGAACTATTACTATACCCATTTCACAACAGACGAAACGGAGCATTTGCCTAGCATGGGCAAGGCCCTGGGTTCCATAGCCAGAAGCAAGCAAGCAAACAAGAAAGAAAGAAAGAGAGAGAAAGGAAGGAAGGAAGGAAGAAAGGGAGAAGAAAGTGTGTGAGAGAGAAAAAAAACAGAAAAAAGCAGGGCGTGGTGACACCCACCTTCAGTCCCAGCACTCAGGAAGCAGAGGTAGGAGGAGTTCTGTTAGTTCGAGGCCAGCCTGAGAGTACATAGTGAATTCCAGGTCAGCCTAGGCTAGAGCGAGACCCTATTGCAAACAAATAAACGAGAGAGACAGAGAGAGAACTAGAGGCTCAAGGAGGTTAAGTAACTTACTCAAGTTATGCAGCAGCAGAGCAACAGCCAGGTACTAGCCACCGCCTCTCACACCTGCCCTGTTTTTATTTCTGTTGTGCCCTCATGCCAGTGTTACATAAATGTAGTTGGGTTCAGATAGAACGTCATACGGCAGGAGTCCCCAGCCGCTCTCCCGTGCCTAGGGACACTCACGTTGTTGGCTTCCCGGACCAGCCTCTGTTCATTGTACAGAATGTGCCGGATGCAGCGGACCAGCTCCATGGGGCAGCGGTCGTAGGTGTTCTGAAAGAAGGCGACAGGGATCCTGCTCATTCCCCAGCGAGCAAGCGCTGCCCACCCCTCCCTTTTCCCAGCCCAGGCCTCAGCCTTCCCCAGGAAGCTCTGGGAGCCCTTATCAGACCTGTCTATCTGTCCTTTGCTCCTCTCCCCTCCCTCCACCTCCAACTCCTTCCCATCAACTTTGACTCTTTTAGCATGGAATCCTACAAGATAAGCCAAAATTCCTGCCACTTCATGGATAAGAAAATTGATGCTTGACTAAGGCAAATGGGGGTGGGGGGGTGTTTGATCAAGGTACCTCACATTTGGCACCTGCCCCTGGGTTCCTATTTTGCTTTCCCTCAGGTTCTCCTGATCTGACCTTCTAGGATGAACTTTTATTTATTTCTCTGGCCACCTGTTGCTTGGGTTTTAAGAAGGATTCTCTAAGAAATACATGAATACTATCCACACCCCTTCCTGCTTCCATAAATTCCTCCCCCACTTCATACCAATGAGAACCTACATTTTATTTCTAATCTCTTAATTCAAAGCCTTTAAAAATCATTTATTTTATTTTATTTGCAAGCAGACAGAAGGGGGGAGAGAGAGAATGGGCACACCCGGGCTTCTACCACCTGCAAACAAATTCCAGACACATGCACTATTCTGTGTGTGGCTTTACATGGGTACTGGGGAATTGAACCCAGGTCATTTGAAGGCAAGTGCCTTAACTGCTGGGCCATCTCTCCAGCCCAATTCAAAGCCTTGTATCCAGCCCTTACTTCAGAGCAACTGTAGTTCCTCTTCAGCATCTGTCCCCCTTTAAGAGACCCCCAGGAGGGCTCTCTGGTTGCCTCATTCCCTCCTTTCTAGAATGTGCCAATTTTCCTTTCTCCAGCCCCCAAAACATCTTTCTGGCTCAGTTGACCTCCATTTCTTCCTTCCATTGATCTATCCATAATGCTGGCTCACCCATCCCCCTTTGCTGGAAACACACCCTCCCCTCCACACACACTCCCACCTCTTGCTTTATAACACGTTAAAGGAATTTGACAGGTCTGCCTTAGAAAGAGGGGGTGGGGGAAATTGAAGTAAAGTTGCCAGTCAGCTTATGGCCACATGGTGAGTCAGTGGCCAGGCCAGCAAAAACCCAGTAGTGCTGATGCTTGAAGAGAAGGCAGAGCCAGTCTTCCTGTAGATGGCGGGCGATCTCACCCACCTGGAGCTGCGTGGCGTAGTGCCCCAGCTTGATCTTCAGCAGAAAGCCGTCTTCCCCCACCTGGTGCTCCGCCTTCTTCTGCAGCTCCTGCACCAGGCCCTCCAGGAGCTGAGTGGCCTGGCCTCGGTCCTGAGGATTTTCTAGGTCAATGGCATCCCTTGGGACAGGACAAGGGGAGAGAAACCTGTGGCACCTCCTTGGGAAGAGATGCCATGCACTAAGAGCCGTTGAGGGCGCAGGATTCAGGGTGCTCCAGGGCCCATAAGACTTGTTCCTGGGCAGTTGTATCAGCATCAAAGCCTACAAAAGTCCTCTCCCCTCCGAGGCTCCCACTTCCCTCTTTCTCTTTCCCAGGGCCACCGCCCCTTCCTCACCCAGGACAGATAGAACCAGAGTCACACCAAACCACCAAGGGGAGACCCAGAGACCAAGAGGCTTGGAGAGTAGGGCCCCCAAAGTGAAGGTGATGGTGATGGTGCTGGGCACCGGGTACCTACCAAGGCTGGCTTTCGATCCACTGCGCCAGGTAGTGTCGGACCTCGATGGGGAAGTGTTGACCATACAGCACTTGCATCTGGCGAAGTGCATCTCCCTGCAGCTGCTGGGCCTGAATCCAGCCCGCCATGGCTGTTAACCTAGGGGGAGCAGACGGCTGAAGAGACGCCCCCTCTGCAGCGCCAGCTGGCTGGCCTGCCCGGTGCCCTATCATGCCACCCAAGGACCGCAGTGAGGCCAGGCCCCTCCCCTTCCCCAGGCATGCTTTCCTGTGCGGGAAGAGAGATGGCGAGGAGAGGCCGACCGCCCTTCCCTTCCAATAAGGAACCCGCGAGGCTGGTGGCAGTGTGTGTGTGTGTGTGTGTGTGTGTGTGTGTGTGTGTGTGTGTGTTTGTGTGGGGGGGATCTGGAGAAGCAGGTGCCCTCCCCTCTTTTTCTCACTCCATCCGGCTTCACCAGATCAGGGGAGGGATAGGGGCTAGACACTGAAAGAGAAACTTGGTGACGGAGACCCACGGTCCCCCAACCCCATTACCCCGGACAGTCTGCAAGAATTCTCTCACCCCATCTCTGGACTCTCAACTCTCAAGATTTGGAATAGAATGATATTCCAACCCAGAAGTTAGGGCTGTTGTAGTGACAGCCACTCGACAGCAGGGACCCCTTTGGGCACACGGCTGGGGCTGTCAAAAGGGGCTAGGAGGTGGCCGCTGCCCTGTCTAGGTGCGCCCCTGGGGCGGGAGGTGGTGGTGTCTGTCCCCCTCGGCGTTGATCGGAGACAGCACCCCTGCCCGGTGCGCGCGCGGACGGTGCCCACCCTCCGGTCGCCTCCTTCGCTTGTCCTCGTCCCGGGATCCCCTCTGAAACTCCTATTCGGAAGCTGGGTACCCCCGTGCCCGGCCACGGCGGGGGAAGAGAGGCTCTCCGATACGTGGTGCACGGGGACGCGGCCGGGGATCCGAGCGACCCCTGTGCCCGCGCCACCCGCGACGCGACGCGTGGGCCACCCACCTGGTGCTGCGGCGCAGCGGTCGGGCTGCGGGGCGCCCGAGGCTCTCGCTCCGGGCCCCGGGGCTCCTGGCGGCGGCGGCGGCGGCGGCTGTTACTACAGGAAGGAGCAGAGAGCAGCGATTTCCTCCTCAAAGGTCAGCTGCCTGCAGTAGACCATACACAGCGCGCGAGCCCGCGCCAGCACCCCTCCCCGCCGCGGTCACTCCCTCCTGCCTCCGCCCTCGCCCGCCCGCCCGCCCGCCGTCTCCCCGGCGAGGCCGCGGCCAGGCCCTCCGCGGGCGGCGAGGCGGGGTGGCTCCGGGCTACGGGGGTGGGGCGGGGTGGGAGGGAACGCCCCCCCAAACAGCGGGGTCCCCCCCTCCACCGCCACCCGGGAGTCCCAGCGCTGTCCTCCCCTGTGGTTCTGGGGGTGGGGGGAGAGAGGGGAAGGGGAGCGTCCCGGATAGCTGCGCTGGAGTAGTCAAAGGGTGCTGGGAAGTCCCCAGGTCTGGAAATCCCAAACTAGGGCTCTGGTTTTGTTGTCGGTAAAAACAAACAAACAAACAAACAACAAGAACTGGAGGGAAAGGTGGGATAGCCGCAGATGTCACCCAACTCTGGAGGTTGTCATCTTTTGAATCTCTGGATCAAAATATATATACAAATTGCCGGGCGTGGTGGCGCGCACGCCTTTAATCCCAGTACTAGGGAGGCAGGGGTAGGAGGATCGCCTGTGAGTTCAAGGCTACCCTGAGACTCCATAGTGAATTTCAGGTCATTCTGAGCTAGAGTGAGACCCTACTGCGAAAAACAAAACAACAACTATGTATGTATGTGTACACACACACACACACACACACACACACACACACACACACACATATATATAGTGAAGCCGGGGCATGGTGACACCTAACACCTTTAATACCAGCACTGGGGCGGCAGAGGTAGGAGGATGGCTGTGAGTTCGAGGCCACCCTGAGACTACCTAGTGAATTCTAGGTCAGCCTGGGCTACCTCAAAAAATAAAAAATAAAAATAAAAAGTATGGTGTGTGTGTGTGTGTGATGGGTTAGAGACCACCGCTTTTGTGACTTTAGAGTCAGAGCTTTTAAGAAGGACCTGGGGTTCCAAAGAAGCCTACACCCCCTTCCTTACATTACTCCCACCATCCGGACTTCCCCTCCAAGCAGAACCAAGAAAGACCTTGGTAACCGTGTGTTCCAACCCTCCGCCCCACTTCTGACCTTTGCAGGTAAGATATGTCAGTCCAGAGAGGGGAAGGGGCCTGCCCAGGGCCACACTGGGTTCCGCAGCTGCCACCCCACACCCAGCCCCTCCACTCTGTCAGCTAACATGGAAGGCTGGTCCTGCCTTCCCAAAAGTCCCCCAAAAGGGTCGTTTTAAACTTCCCCGCTGCACATCTGCCCGCGGCCCTTGTGAAGGTACCAGCTCTTCTGCCTGGAACTTTGCCTGGGTGACAGTCCCCCATCCCTAAGAGTTCCCCTCAAGGCCCAAGGGTTGGCCAAGGCCAGCCTGGAAGGCTGCCATCCCCTTTGCCCAGCTTCCCTCTCCACTGGGCCTCCTCTCTGCCTGGCAGCTGGTATTGGCAGTACCAAAGGAGTGGCCAGCCTGGATGCCTACTCTCAACCCAGCTGAGCCAAGCCCCTGTGGCCTGAGGGGATTCGTCCTCAGTGGCTTCTTCTCTCCTCAATTCCTTTTTGGGTCTGCCCTTTTCTCTCCATTCCTTGCTTCTGTTCCTCACAACCTTCTGCAGTTTCGCTTTTTTTTTTTTTTTTTTTTTACTTCAGAAGGAAAAAAAAAATGAAGTATTTTTCTGCAGAAGTCAAAATGTCTGGGTTCTCCCACCTTCCATGTGTGGTCACAGTGACATAGCTGGAAGGAATTGAAAACAGTAGGGGCGCATGGAAGACTCCAGAGACCCTTGCTTCCCAGATGTTCAGCAGGGTCAGGGCAGGGAAGTGAGGGCCGGGTGGGGCTCGGGAGGAGGAAGCATCTGTCCTTTTCTCTACCCACCCCCAACTCCGTGCAACAGATTAGGCAGGAGAGGGTCAGACACACAGCTAGGAGGTCCCCATGAGTGAGAATCAAGCAACAGAGCTGGAAGTGACCAGGAAGATGATTACACAAATAGGAAATCCAAGGCTAGATGGGGAAAGTGTCATGCAGCTGAGCCCCAGGGCAGGTGGGACCCACTTGGGATACCTGTGCCCCCAAGCCTTTCATTGTGGGTAGGTGTGGAAGGTAGTGACAAGAGCAGGTTCCCTGGGTTTCCAAGTTCTCTGAACCAGGTCTAAAGGCAGAGGACCACTCCGTTCGTGCCCTCTATCTGAGCTCTTGGGAGGGGGTGGTATGTGGAGTAGGGCTGCCTGCCCGTTTCCAGGCGTGAGCCTCTGCAGACTCCTCCCAAGGGCCTGCAGAGACCTGCTGCTCCAGCTGGCGGCCCCACCCACCAAACATCTGGCTGAGCTGGGCTCGGCTGGCCTGGAGGGTGGGTAGGCCTGGGTCCTAAAGAGCTAAGCTCCGAGGTGTCAGAGAAAAGAACTGAAAGGGCTTGTCCGAAAGGAAGCAGAATTGGTTACAGGCACTTAAGTCCCCATGCCCCACCCGCGTCCAAAAGTGGCTCTCCTGGCTGCCCTCCTGCTCCCTCCTCACTGCCTCCTTCTGAGGTTCGGAATCCTTGTATCCTTCACCTCTTGGCTGGCTTTGATCCCTATCCCCCTCCCCACGGTTTTTAGGTCTGGTTCTCTGCTAGGTTCTGCCCAAGTTTTTGCCCCTTTCTCTGTACCTCTGTTCTCCCACTGAGGCGCAGTGGGCAGAGGGAGGGACCTCTACAGCTTTCCCAGAATGGGAGTGGAGAGAGGGGTGTTAGAGTTGGGTTGGGGGGGCAGAGGTGACTGTGGTCATGACTCTGGATAACACAGCTATCCAGAAGTGTCAAATTTGAGGTTTCTTTTTGCTTTCAGTCCCTTGGTTTGGTCTCAGGCCATTTCCCACCACAAAGTACCTTGGCGGTTTTAGGGGGCCAGACTCCAGGGGAGAAAACCAAGGTCTTGAGGGTGGGTATTGGGAAGATCAGAACCGGTCTGGGCTTGGAACGGAGCTGGGGTTGTCAGCTGGCCTCTTTGCCCCAGTTGCCCTTCCTCCTGTATTCCACAATGCAGGGGGTGGGACGTGAGGAAGGATGTTTTAAAAATATTTTATTTTTATTTATTTGTTTGAGAGAGACAATTGGCGCACCAGGGCCTATAGCCACTAAAAATGAACTCCAGACACATGTGCCGCCTTGTGCGCCTGGCTTACATGGGCACTGGGGAACTGTACTTGGGTCCTCAGGCTTTGCAGGCAATCACCTTAACCGCTAAGCCGTCTCTCCGGCCCAGGATTTTTTTTTTTTTTTAATCACACATAAAGACACATTCCCCCAAGAAAAATGCCTATGTTATGTTTTATCAGGAATGAAAGGGATGGATGATATGTGGTCTGGTTTGTAGTTGGCATGACACACATATCCCGAAAAAAAAAATCATAACACATCTGTAGGCCAACATGGTAGGACTCCTCAACTCCATCGAATCTGCCAACAACCTAGAAGGTAGGCAGGACCAGAATCACCCCCTTCCATTCCTCTGTGAAGCAAACCCGTCCCAAACTGTGCGTGGCCCATGAGTGGGCAGTTGGCAGCGGCAGCCTTGTGGGCAGCGTCTCAGTACCCCCTTTCTAGACATGTCCTCCCTTCCCTAAGCCCAGGCCACATCGGAAGTGTGAGGAAGCCTGGCTAACCTGGACAGTCTTGTGTTGTGGACAGTAGCATGTGCGTCCCCACCACAGTCCTACTGTGCCAAAATGAGCCAGTGTGACCTACAACATTGTATGGAGATGGCTTTGAGCTCATAGGGAAAAGAAAGATAACCCCAAGTGTCCTTTCTGCCCTGACCTCAAAGCCCAGGGTAGCATGGAAGGCCTACAGAACCCATGCTGCGGAAAACAGATGGAGCTTTCCCTGGCCTGGAGGTCTTGGCGCGGGGAATCGGTATGGAACGGCTATTGTTTCTTCTGCTTCAAGTCCCTTCTTCAAGAAGAGCTCCTGTTGTGTGGAAGCCAGAGGGGTGTTCCCGAGGAAGCTGGAGGTGTCCCAGGAAGTGCCCGTATGTCCTACGGCAGGGAGAGGAGAGCTGACACCCTGAGGCTCTTCAACATCCGGCTTCACTCCATCTTGTCTCTGCGTGGACTGGCTGCCTCCACTGCAGCCCCCCGCCATGGCCACGGGCTGGAGCCCCACTTCTGAGACTGGGCCCTTCCCTGCCAAGCACTGCCCTGTTTTTCTGTCCGTGAAGGCACAGTAGAAGCTGGGGAGGGTGTGCATTGAGGGCGAGTGGGTTCTTGGTGAATGCAAGCGAAGGGAGGGCGCTGCTGGATTGGGTGAAGCCCCTTTCCTACCTACCTCCATCCCCCCCGCCCCCCCCCCCCCCGGCCTCCACCACCCTTCAGAGAAGCCAGTTTTCAGCGAAGTCACCAAGAGAACACAAGGCCACCCTGCCTGAGGCATGGTGACTGTCCTCTGTTTCTGGG